>NC_083721.1:4051590-4354621 GCF_028564815.1 Eubalaena glacialis | reverse complement strand
GCAGGGCCCTGGATGTTCCTGCTGCCCCTAGTTTCTGAGTCCTCTTTCACCTGTCAGTAGCCATCGCTGGGCCTGTATCAGTCGGTTTCTTTCTAGTTATCTTTCTAAGAGTGTAGAAGCATTTCTTCTTTGATCTTGTTAATTTGTGAGTTTCAGGTAACATGTGAAGTCTTTTTGAAGAATTTTCTCAACACTTTGAGAAGCTATTAGCCAGGATCATGGTGTGATAAGACACAATGTTTCCTTAAAAAATTTTTTTTTGTTTGGCCGTGCTGTGCAGCATGCAGGATCTAGTTCCCCAACCAGGGATCGAACCCACGCTCCCTGCGTTGGGAGTGCAGAGTCTTAACCACTGGACCGCCAGGGAAGTCCCTGTTTCCTTTAAACATTTTTTAAGTGTGTGTAGAGTTAAAAAGCTGTTGTACATTTCTGATTTAATAAAATAATTATAAAGGAAAAAAAGAAGGAAAGAGATGGCATCCTGTAGTGGGTAGAAGTTCCCCTGTCCTGGTTCCCTCCCTCATTCCCATCTCCTGCAAGCACTGCCCATCGGCCAAACCCAACCAGAACCCGTGGGGCCAGGGCTGCCTCCTGGGCACAGAGGAGGGAGTGGGGATGCCGGAGGGCTGCCTGGGCCCTACACAGCCGCCAGTAAGAGTGCCTTGGCCTGTGCCTCCTCCCGACCACAGGCAGCTGGTCCTTTTCTCCAGAGTCTCCTGTGAGTTTCCCACCAGCCCCGGTGCCTGACACGTGATGGAGTCAGAGTGGGGACAGGGCTCCTCCTCTCTGCCCTGGGTTCAGCATTTTGGGGAGAGAAACAACAGAGCAGAGAGTCTGGAGGCCAGTGTGGCCATGGCAGTCTTGTGAGGCAGGCAGGTGGCCCTGGGCATACCCGCCTCGTAGGACAGTGCTGTGTGCTCCCTCCACGCCCGAACGGGAGAGGCTTGGAGGGGCCGGACAGGGTCAGGCAGATCTCGCGGCTTCACATCCTGCCTGTCCTGGCCCTGGGCTTCCACCTGGACCACGCCCCAGGCCTTTCTAGGGCCCGGGGGGAAGTGATGGGGCTTGAACTAGGCCCTAGAGATTTCAGACGAGGCCTCTGGGGACACCGGGGAGAATAAGAGCAAAGGGCACCTGTGAACGCTTCTTTTTAAGGGAAACTTAGGATGTTTGGGAAACTCTCTCTCAGGAATCATAACCAGGTGTCCGCTGGTGCTGAAACTGACAAAGCAGGAGTTCAGGTGGGCCGGGAGAATCAGCTACCGGAAGACGGAGCTGCAGTTGCAAGACCCCTCACAGGTGGAGAGGGAAATACGTAAAGGTAGGGCCCCGCGGGCGGCTACAGGTGGGCTCCTTCTAACCCAGTCATCGTCGGTCATCGGGGCCTCTCCAGCTCCACAGCAAGCACCCGTCTCTTCTTTCCAGGCTTTTCCATGTGCCAGCCCCCCTGCCTCAAATGCCGTCCCTCACATGCTGTCCCTCGTCCTTGCCTGCCTAATTCCTACTCTTTCTTTGGGTCTCAGTTTACCTGCCCCTCCTCTGGGAAGTGTCCCCTACAGGACCCCCCGCCCCTGCTACCCTGGTCACTGCTGGGTGTGTGTGTCCCAAGGAGCTGCTCTAACCTAATGTGGCTGGGTGCCTGTGGCCACGTCCCTGTCCCCATCTGATGCAGCTTCCCCCAACGCTGACCCCACCCACCCATCATTTCTGGAAGCATAGCCAACACTTGTGATTAGCCTTAGGTAACCACAGAATGATCAAAAGGCTCAGTTGCTCCTGGAATCCACTTCCGTACCTGCTCAGAGGGGACCCTGGAGGTCACCCCCTCGCAACCCTGCCCCCCAGGTCCCTGAGCATGCCCACCCCTCCCCCAGGCTTCTCCCCCTTCCTGCTCTCAAGCTGGGCTCAGCCAGGCAGGCGAAAATTAACCCTGGTCATAACAGGAAACTCTGCAGCCACAGCTTCCGTTCCAGGGAGATGGGCTTCTTCCTCACTAAGCAATAAACTTAGCATCTGAGGCTGGGGTTTTTACATGACTCTGCGGGCTCAGCACCCCGAGAATCCTGTTGTCTCAGCTGGCTCACCAGAGGGATCCCTCCCAAAATAGAGAAGTACTGCCCCAATTCTAGCATCCACCCCTCAAAACAGAAACTTCTTGAGACCCTCAATTGGCAAGTTTCCTAGCTTCAAATGATAAAAGCTCTGCACCCTCTGTGCCGGCCATGCCTGTCCTGGGATGCCTCGTGCCCGGCACATCCTGCAGCCCTGTCGAGATCTGCCCAGACTCTCTGTAGCCATGAGCTCTGTGGGCAGGACTAGGAGGGCACCATGGGTGCCAGCTTGGGTGAACGTTCTGTGTAAGGACGTATAATGAGCATCTTTAGAATAGCGTCTTGGAACCCTGGTCCACTGCTGGTGGGAGGGTAAGTTGCTGTAACCACTTTGGAAAACTGGCACAATATCCACTAAGGCTGGAGGTGTGCACACCCCATGATGCCCCAAAACTCCGGTCCTGAGTATACCCCCAGCCAAAAGGTGCGCCAAAAGGTGCACCAAAAGTCAGGTTCCAGAATTTTCATAGCAGCACTCTTGTGATCGCCCCCCCCGCCCCCCATTGGAAACCACCCAATGTCCATCAACAGTAGACTGGATCAAGGCACAGGGTGTAATAACACATGGTAATGAAAAGGAAGAGCCCTCAGCTATAAGCACCAATATAGGGTCCAGCCTGTGAAACTCACCAAGCCACGTGCCTAAGACAATGGGCACTTTCCTGTGCGTATGGTACACTTCAGTGCAAAGTTACAAAATCATATCTTAGGTAGTGACCCTGAATGATAATTAAGGCAGGAAAGGTTTACAAAGGAACATCCTGGTTGTCATCTCCCCGACCCCAACTTCTATCTCTAAAGAATTAGGCAATTAATCAGGGCTGTGCCCTAAGTTGCCTGCCTATTTCTCACATCAGGGCTGTCCCCAAATATAGGTGAAATATGCAGCTGCCCACAGGTTTCACTGCTTCTGCTAGGTTGGGTTGTTCATTTGGACTCTCGGTTTTTCTTCTCTCGGTCTCTGTAGCCCAGGATATCATAGCTGGGAATGGAGTTGGCATTAGCCACGAGCTCATTAGTCTGGAGATCACCTCCCCTGAGGTTCCAGATCTGACCCTCATTGATCTTCCCGGCATCACCAGGGTGGCCGTGGGAAACCAGCCCCATGATATTGGACTGCAGGTGAGCCTTTCTGGAACTTGGGAATGGGTCCCACGCTAAGTTGGGGAGACTTCTGAGGTCTCTGCTGGAAACCCCAAGGGTTCTGGTGCACCTTCGCAGCCCTCACTCTGAGTAGTTGGGGAGGAGACTGGGGTAGGACCATCTAGGGCTGGGGCCTCATACTCAGATTCTGACAAGGGCCTGGCAGGTCATGGAAACAGGCAAAGTTGACTCAGTGGCACTGGAGGTGTATAGGTGTTGACGCCCTGCCCAATGTTGTCCTGTGAGAATGCTGGCCCAGTGTTACCACTATCCTGATATTTAAAAGAAGCCGGAAATTGGATTTTTACATGGGATCTGCCAATTTTAGCAACAGTTTTTTAAACTAGCGCTACGTAAGTCAATCGGAACACAGACTGTTATCTCTGATCAGGGGCAGAAAGGCCACCACAATGCACAGGAATGAGAACTGCAGACCAGCAGTGACCCAGTACAAACTGACAGCCGCTGAGCCTTGGGCTTCTTTGCCAAAGACCTTCCCCCCTAAGGTTGCCTGAGGACACAGTCGTCACTGGGATGCCAGAGTCACACATGATCTTTGGGCTGGGTTCACCCCAAGAGCAGCCTTGTCAAGCTTTGCCAGGCCAGCTCACATAGAGGCCAAGGAGACAAGGATGGTCTCAGGAGCGGGGTTGAGGTCCAGGGTGTAAAGGGACAAGGTGGAGGATGGGGAGAATATGATACCCTCCTGCCCTAGGACTGGGGTCACTTAACTGCCCTCTTCCTTTTTATGGGAGGCACTTCCAGTGTTGGGAACTCAACCATAGCCCAACTAGGATTGTGTCAGTCCCTTCTGGATGGGGTCTCTGCTAGCTCCACTGTCTTGGGCAGTTAAATTACTCTTTCTTCCTATATCCAAATCACCATTCTCTGTCTCTCTAGGAGCAGTGTAGTTAGGTCATTTCCCTTACTGCGTTAAGGGACTAATTCCACACTTCTTACCCCGCTTCATTCAGCAAACGGGTGGGACTTCCTAGGGTATGAGAAAGATGCTTGCCTGGGGTCAGAGCACGCTGCTTCTTCCTGCCATAATCTCAGGTGTATCACAGGGAAGATCTGTCGATGAAGGAGGGCTCTCATCTAGCCATAGGAATCAGGGAGTCTTTGTGAAAGAAGAAATATCAGTGATGAGCTTTGAAGGATAAGTAGGACATCAACAGAGAGCTCAATAAGGACAAGTGGGTGGACATTCCAGAGGAAGGGGACAGGCTAAGCCAAAGCCCAGAAGTGTAAAAACTGGGTCATGCTCTGGGATGTCTAGCCGTGCTCTTGAGTGACCAGAGATGTGTTCTTCCTTTGTGATTCCTTGGCATCAGATCAAGGCACTCATCAAAAAGTACATCCAGAGGCAGCAGACAATCAACTTAGTGGTGGTCCCCTGCAACGTGGACATCGCCACCACGGAGGCACTGAGCATGGCTCAGGAGGTGGACCCCGATGGAGACAGGACCATAGGTAAGAAGAAAGAACCAAGCTTCTAGAGGACAGGAAGCCAGGGGGAGACCCCTTATATATTTAGAAGGTCCTGGAATGTAGCTCTGTTAGAGGCGCCCACATCCTGCCTTAGATCCAAGTGCTGTTCCCAGGGAAGCTCCATGGGCTCAGGGTGAAGTCGAGCACAGCAGATGGGTCACCCTCACTGACAGTCAGGGTTAGATGTGTGGCCAACATTTGGAGGTTCTTTACCCTTCTTCCTATTGTCCCTTATTTGCATTCTTGAACCATTCTGGATGGGGGAGGAGAAATGCCTTATTTGCTCTCCCACAATGGTCCAGAAAGGAGAAAGTGGCCCATCAGCTCTGCAATTCCACAGGTAAAGTTCTTGTGAGTCCTTGGTGCATGGAAAAGACTTTCCCAGGGCCTGTATGAACATACTCAGGGAACATACTTCCAGGCTTACATTGGAGCACAGATGTCTGCAGAATTTATATTCAAGCAGAACGCTTCCTGGGGCAGATGGGTTCCCTTAAATTTCTTTTTTTTTAAAAAAGTCACTCTGGAAGGCATTATAGGGGACTTGGTTTAAGAGCACAGACTGCCTGGGTTTGAATCCTTGTTCTACCACTTACTGGCTACATATCCTTGGGCAAATAATAGCTGCTATTTTAAAATTTTTAATATTATTATTCAATATCACTTCTCTCCCAATCACTTCACCTACCCGTGGAGTTTGCCTTCCTGAAAATTTGCAAGTCATTTTCCTCGACTAAATGGATACTCAGTATATCATTGCCTTTTCCACTTTTTCCTCAACAAATGCCTAGTTTTCCAGTAAGGATCAAAATAACGCTAGGGGAATACAGCTCAAGTGTAATGTGTTATTATATGCCAGACTACACTTGTGCCCTGTTAGCTGCTGACTTCTACAGGTGTCTAGAACACATTGAACCAGAGAGAAAACTCAGGTTTTGGGTCACCAGTCATGGTGCAGTTATAAGTCATTAGGGATGTCTTATTGATGACCACAGAAGATAATATCATCTGTTCAGTAGACTGATCTATTTGGATATCAGTGTCTCCAGAGAAATTGAGTAACACCAGTAGTAGTTTTCTGTTCTTCTCATTAGCCACAAACTCTAATAACCAAAAGTTCTTGCTAAATATTAGCTATTATTGTTATAAATTCAGCTAAGTACTATAACCATAGAGTATACACAATCTGGCCTTAGTATATTCCAAACAGCATTATAACATCAATGCAAACTTTCCATGCATTCTAGGTCAAGGACAGAAATAGAGAACAGTGTGCTAGGTTTAAAAAGGAGATGGAACATACACTCACGTACACAGCAGCCTTATTCGCAACAGCCAAAATGTGGAAGCAAACCAAGTGTCCATCAAGAACACAGTCACTTGGAAATTAAAGCTTTTAGTCCAATGTGAGCAGGAAGGAGTGAGGGCAGGAACATGAGGGAGGGAGGCAGGGAAGATATCGAAGGAGGTACCCAACCAGAAGGGGCAGAGTGAGTCTGTGACAGGAGACATTAGAGAGAGGGCACAGGCCCTCCTTACAGTAGGGGATGACGTGTTTTTGGAAGCATGGTGACGGAGTGGGTCGGTTCCGATGATGTATGCTGCCTAAGTGTCTGGCACCCAGCAGGCACCCAAGAGACATTTGTTACATAAATTACACAAGGCAGTAAATGAGTTGAGTGAATGGGTGAGTGAAGAAAAGTACAAGTAAGAGGAGTGACGATGGAATGAATGAATGAATGGGCTGTCAGGCGCTGGGCAATCAAGGCTGCAGGAGGCTTTGCTGGTCATGGCCAATAAAAGATCCCGTAGCCTAGCAGCATTCAATATATTTGAGTAGAGAACCAACCTCTCCAGTGCCCTTCTCTAATCACCTCACAGGAATCCTGACCAAACCAGATCTAGTGGACAAGGGCACTGAGAAAGGTGTCCTGAAAGTCATGCAGAACCTCACATACCGTCTCAAGAAAGGCTATATGATAGTGAAGTGCCGGGGTCAGCAGGAGGTCACGAACAAGCTGAGCTTGGCCGAAGCAACCAAGAAGGAAGTGATGTTCTTTCAAACACATCCATACTTCAGGTAAGATTCTTTAGGACAACCTTGGACTCCATGGAAAGCAGCCCCGCCTACCAGAATTGGCCTAGATGATTACCAAATTATATATAAAAATTATACAATTAGCATAACCTACCCTCGTCTTTATTTCGGTGTTAAATTTATTGGCTTACTTAAACAAACCAGTTTTTTTTGGACTCTGATGATGACACTGATTAAAAATTGTAATAGGGTATTTTATAAGGCAGAGCACACTTTGGTTTCTCAAAATGTCTTCACTTGCTTTCTCATTTGAGTCCCACAAAATCTTGAAAAACACTGGGATTTTTCCCGTTGAATCGGGTACTTTTTTCCTTTCACTTTATTTAGGAACTTGCTGTTCAGGAACAGCAAGTTCAGGGGGGAGAAGGGTAATAAGATATAGAGGTCACTCCTGCTTTAAGGAGAGACAGTGGGAAAATGGTGAGTTTTTGCAGACCAGGTTTGATACTTGCTCTGTGCCCTTGGGAGATGGCTCAGCCTCTCTGAGCTTTTGCTTTCTCATCCTGCTAATGTTTCACAGGATTGCGGTTAGGATTAAATAATATGGCACACGCACATGTTCTGGGCAGCACTCTGTAGATACCACCCTGGTTCCTTGTTTCTCTCTGCTCCTGCCCTGAATGGAAGAAACAGATCGTTTTCAGTAGTGTTAGGGGTCACAGGGAGAGAAAACTCTGCTCACCAAGCAGAGAGAAGATTCTGTAACAATCACACCCATGGTTCTCAACCCTGAGGGAGCAGTGGAATCTGCGAGAGAGTTTGTTAAAATCCAGCTGGCTGTGCCCTGTCCCAGAGTCTCTGAGGTCTGGGGTGTGGCCCCAGAATTTATGTTTCTAACTAGTTCCCAGTTGAGGTCGATGTTGCTGACCCAGGGACCACACTTTGAAAACCACTGTTCAAGGTCTCTGGGAAAGTTAAGTCTTGGATAAAAAAGTGTGCTGAAGTGCTTTGTTGTTGAACATCTGAGATTTAATCCTTGTGTGCCCACATGCTGGGACTCAGCCCTTGCAGGAAAGGCACTCACAGTAGCACTGGAAAAATGATCCTACTGGGTCCTTCGTGAATTTGTGTTAACAGCAAACACTTAGCAACCAGACCACCTGGTGTGCGACCCTGGGCGAGGTACGTAACCTTCTGGTGCATTTGCCTTTCTTTAAAATTGGTTGTTCAGTGATTAAATATTTGTAAAGCCCTTAGAATCATGTAGGCGCTTAGTAAGCACCGTGTAAACATTTTTTAAAATTTAATTTTATTGTGGAAAAAACATTTATCATGAGGTCCACCCTCCTAACAAATGTCTAAGTGAACAATGCAGTATTGTTAACTATTGGCACAATATTTTTCAGCAGAGCTCTGGAACTTATTTATCTTCCATAACAGAAATTTTTTGCCCTTTGGTTAGCAACTCCTCATTTCTTCCTCCCCCCAACACCTGGCAACCACCATTCCCACTCTCTGATTGCATGAGTTTTAGATAGATCACATGAATGGAATCATGTAGTATTTGTCTTTCTGTGACTGGCTTATTTCACTTAGCATAATGTTCTCAAGGTTCATTCATGTTGTCACATATTGCAAAATTTCCTTCTTTTTAAAGGCTGAATTATATTCTATTGCATATGTCTACCACATTTTTTATCCATTTACCTTTCCATGAACATTTAGGTGTTTCCACATCTTGGCTATTGTGAATGGTGCTACAATGAACATAGGAGTGCTAATATCTCTTTGAGATCTTGATTTCAATTCTTTTGAATAAATGCCCAGAAGTGAGATTGCTGGATCATATGGTAGTCCCATTTTTAATTTTTTAAGGTACTTTCTTAGTGCTTTCCATAGTGGCTGCACCATTTTGAATTCCCATCAACAGTATACAAGGGTTCCAATTTCTCCACATCTTTGCCAACACTTGTCTTTTGTTTTTTTGATAATACCATCCTAAAAGATGTGAAGTGATATCTCATTGCAGTTTTGATTTGCATTTCCCAGATGAGTAGCTGAGCATCTTTCCATGTGCCTGTTGGCCATCTGTATGTCTTTGAAGAAATCTCTATTCGAATCATTAGCCCATTTTTAAATTGGGTTATTAGGGTTTATTTGCTATTGAATTGTAGAGTCCCTTATATATTTTGGAGATTACCCCCTTACCAGTTAGATGGTTTGCAAATATTTTCTCTCATTTTGTAGATTGCCTTTTCCTCTGTTGATTGTTTACTTGCTGTGCTGAAGTTTTTAGTCTGATGTCATCCTACTTGTCTATTTTTACTTTCGTTGCCTGTGTTTTTGGTGTCATATCCATGAAATCATTTCCAAGATCAATATGATGAAGATGTTCCCTCATGTTTTCTTCTAGGAGTTTTACAGTTTCAGGTCTTACATTTAACCCGTTAATCAATTTTCAGTTGACTTTGTGTCTAGTGTAAGATAAGGGTCCAATTTCATTCTTTTGCATGTGGATATCCAATTTTCCCAATACCACTTGTTGAAGAGATTATCCTTTTCCCATTGTGTATTCTTGGCACTTTTGCCACAAATCAGTTAACTGTATAGGCATGGATTTATTTCTGGGCTTGCTATTCTGTCCCGTAGGTCCATAGGTCTGTCTTTATGCTAGCATCATACTGCTTTAATTACGGTAGCTTTGTAATATATTTGAAAACAGGAACTATGATGCCTCCAGTTTTCTTCTTTAACAAGATTGATATTGCTATTCAGGGATAAATATTTGCTATAAGAAAAAAATACTAATTTGGGCAAGTCACTTAACCTCTATGATGTTATATTTGTTTTGCTTTTCCTGAAAAGATGACTTACCTTATGAGTTTATTGGGATGACAAAAAGAGAAAATAAATGTAACCTTCCCAGCGCTGTGCTTGCCTAGGTATGAGCTTGCTCCATAATTATCAACTGTCCACATTCACTGCCTGGCTTTTCTGATGGCGTGTGTTGCCCCAAGGAGCTGAGCTCACCTATCCACTTACAAAGCCCAGTATTGGAAAATGATCATATGGACCCTTTATAAATTCATGTGTGCTCTGTCTGGTTTCAGAGTTCTCCTGGAGGAAAGAAAGGCCACAGTGCCCTGTCTGGCAGAAAGACTGACCACCGAGCTCATCTGGCACATCAATGTGAGTCAATGGGTTGAGTTGCAAGCTATAAAAATGGCAGCCTGTCCAGGTCACTTTCTTAGTCATGGGTTGACTAAGACACTCCAGTGAACTGTCCAAACCAGCAGACAACAAGCACATTCTGAAAACCAAATCTCTCCTGGTCAGAGGCTCATGAGAGAGTCCCTGAAATGGGAAAGCAATAACTGCATAATGTTGAAACAAAGAGTTGAATCTGTCAATTTGGGGGAAACAAAGAAAGAAGGAGGAAAACTCTAATACCAGGTTAGCTGTGTAAAAAGGAGTGAATGCTGAGTTAGCAAATTTTTTAACAGGTTGTTAACAATTCACATTATAAAAAACATTTTCCCAGCTTCAAACTTATGGGAAATAAATGTTCAGTTTTCACCGATTCTCAAAGATAGACAACCACAAAGTTCTCATGATGTCATTGAAGATAGGGGAACCGTGGCTGAGTGCTTATTGAGAAGGAGAATATTTGTAGCCACCACCCCTACCGTCGCGGGCTCTGGGAGCGTGCGACAGCCGCCATATCTGCACACCCCCTATGAAGAGGATAATGGCCAGGACACACTGAGGAAAGAGGCAGCAGGCATCCATACTAAAAACAGCCCTTGCACCAAAAATATTAAACCTGCACAAACTACACGAGGACGCTCTCACATATAATTAGCCCTCCAAGACCTAAGTAGATAATCATTTCTCCTAAACTCACAGAGTAAGAGAAACATAAGTAAAATGAAGAAGGAGAGGAACCATTCCCACTTAAAAGACCAAGAGAATTCCCCTAAAGGAACAAACAATGAAACAGACCTCTTCAGTCTAATAGACACTGAGTTCAAAAAGGAGGTAATGAAAATACTGAAGGAACTAAGAAAGGCTGTCGACAGAAGTGCAGATTACTGTAAAAAGGAACTCGAAACCATAAGGAGGAGCCAAGAAAAATTAGAAAATTCATTTGCCAAGACAAAAGCTGAGCTCAAGGCAATGAATAGCAGAATGAATAGTGCAGAAGAATAACTAAGTGACCTGGAAGATAGGAAAATGGAAATCACCCAATCAGAACAATAGACAGAAAGCCAAATGAGAAACAGAATATTTGTCATGCTTGCTTCAACCTTTTACATGAGGTAGAACAACATGAGAAGATGGAAAATTAACCCTTAGAGCAGAGATGATCCTAGGGGCTGGACTCCAGTCCATGCTAAATTGCATGTCACGCAAAAACAATGCATTCTTTTGAACCAGAAAACACATACCAAAGAATACTTGGTTGCAAGGGGCCAGTGGTTCTCAAACTCTGTGTGCACAAAAGTTACCTGGAAAGTTTGTTTAAATTCAGCTTCCTGGGCCCCTGGCTGAGTTTTGGAGTCAGTGGGTCTGGCGGGGGCAGGGCCCATGAATTTGCTTTTCTCAGCTCCCAGATGATCTGGGGAACACACTTTGAGGAGCACTGAGTCTAGTGGAATCCCCTCAGTTTGCAGCAGAGAATTCTGAAAGACATATCCCTGTCTAAAAGATATATCCCCTGTCTAATTGAGAAAAACATCTTTTTTGCAAAAACACTTTGCATTTTGATAATTTTTTTATAACATAGTTCTCAACATTTAAATATTTCATTTTAAATTTTGAATTTAAGTTTTGTACTATTTTAAATTAATTTTAAAAATTTATATTAAGACTTAATTATGATAATTTGAAATATCAGGGAAAAAATTACTACCTTTCTGCCTAGAGATACAAGTACAAACTGGAGAGAGAGAGAGAGAGAGAGAGAGAGAGAGGCTGAGACCTTATCAACTTCTTGGTACCCTAATCCACAAACTGCCTCTAAATCTCAATGAGCTCATCCTGCCTGGCTGGCTGCACCAACGTCATTCACACAGGTGTCTTTACCTGCAGTGTTTACCTGCTCGGGCTGTAAAGGTGGTGAGCGGGATGCAAAGTGGAACTCTACTGCTTACCAGCTCAGCAATGATATCAAGCAGTTTGGCTCTCTGAGCCTAAGGTTCCTCTCTTGTGAAAAAGAGGCAATGAAGACACATGCTTTGTACTGCAGTGCAGGGCTTCACTGCGATGTGAAGGGCTTGGAATGATGCTTGGCCCAAAGATAACCCTCCTTGGTGCCCCTCTGCATCCTTCCTGCTCCTCCTCTTTGTTAAATTGTTGTTAGCAATGTTGACTGCTTAAGACTGTACCCAGCTTGACAGCGACACACAGACATAGCCTCTACCAAAGCACCATTTATCAGTTTGTAATGCTCAAATGACCACCAACATAACATTTTACTAAAGAAATCTTCCATTATGTTCAAGCGTCAACTACAAATTGGCACTTGCCATCTACTTCTACAAGGATTAAATCATGCGCTGCTGCAGCTGCTGTCTTTGGACACCCCCTGAAAGGAGTTCAGGGTGGAGATCAGGAATGATGCCCTCTGTGCTCTGGGAAAAACTGGCAGAACAGGTCTTCAGATAGTTAGATATTCTCAGAAGATTTTATGAGCCCAATTCTTGTATCTCCTCGTATCTAGAAAGGCACTAAAATCCTTCATGGTGACGTCTGCTCCTTGTGACCAGCAGTAACCTTCACGAGACTAGCAGAACCTTCTGCAAAACATATGTGCTTGATGGCATGGACTCCCCCTTCACCAGAATCACATATATACTGACCTTCCCCCCTAACTCTTTGGAGCAGTTTGTCAGAGCTATCTGAGATGCTATCTCCCAGGCTATAGTCCTCATTTTGCCCCAAATAAAACTTAACTCACATTGTTCATGTTGTGCATTTTTTTAAGTCAGCACAGGATACTTTTTTCTCTCAATGAAAAACACTGAGCCAAACAAAACAAAAAAACAAAAACAAAAACTGGCCCCCATCTGATTCCAACCCGCTCTGGTCACTTGACAGAACTGCAAAATTCTTGACACTAGATGGTACAAGCTGTAGTGCATAGCATTGCATCCAAAGCCCTTCTTGAGCTCTTAACAGGGGTCCATCTCAACAAGTTTCACACAATAATAGAAATTCCGGATCCCCTTGAATGCTTTCAAATGAGACTCTGCCCATACACCTAAGAAATTTGTCAGCTAATTTCATCAAGCTGCAGTGTTTCATTGTTTGCTCTTCTTTTGTTCAGAAATCGCTCCCTTTGTTAGAGAATCAACTAAAGGAGAGTCACCAGAGGGCGACAGAGGAGCTGCGCCAGTGTGGAGACAACATCCCCAGCAATGAAGCCGATAAAATGTTCTTTCTAATTGAGGTGAGGATTACCAGGGACCCCATGTGACCCTCAGACACAGAAACTGGCTTCTCCTTAGATGGTCGCATCCTTCCTGGTGGCCCTGCACATCTTGAGGTGGCCCTCCCTATATGTGAGCTTCCCCGCCTGTGGCTTGTGGGAGCCCTGCCCTGCCCTCCCTGGGTCTCACCTGGGAGATGAAGTGGCTGGTGGGTCATCGGACCCCCTTGAAGCCCCAGGTCCCACACCACACTCAGCTGTCCCAGATCCCAGCTCTGTAATATGATTACAGCCCAGAATGATGCTTTTATCTCATTTTTCAGAAAATTAAGGTGTTTAATCAGGACATTGAAAAGTTAATAGAAGGAGAAGAAATTGTAAAGGAGAAAGAGTCCCGCTTATATAACAAAATCAGAGAGGAGTTTAAAAGCTGGATACTCATACTTGCAGCCAATACCCAAAAAGGTAAGTCTGGGGACAGGGCTCCCGCAAAAGCAGCATCATGTTTACCAAGACCAGAAGCTACTTCCGGCACATGAAAAGTGTGCGAAAAGCTGACTGTGCCCACACGAGGGACCCCTTAGTATCTGTAACAGCTTCCCACCCATCAGTGTGGTGCGCTGACCTCACCAACTCAACAGAAGACGATTCCACCACCTACTTCCAGCTTTCTTCTTGCTCCTTTGTTCTGAGGCGAGGCAATTTCACTTACCCCGTCTCTTCCCTCCTCTTCACCCTTAATCCAAGACCAGAGTGGTCAATGCTTTGACAAGAAACTCCTTGCTTCCCCGGGCAGAATTCCAACTTCCATTCTGCTGCAGCCCAAATGCCAATAGGGTGTGTGCCCATGGTGTGTGTGTGCGTGCGTGTGTGCGTGTGTGCGTGCGTGTGTGCGTGCGTGTGTGCGTGTGTGTGTGTGTGTGCGTGTGTGTGCATCTTTGTTTTGGCACTTGATAAAAACAGCACTATTCCTTCCATGGTAGGAGTCCTCCAGCTGTAGTCTGGATGTATTCTTGGGAGAGCTGTAAGTGCCATAAGAATTTTTGAGTTTCTATTTTCATTTAATTAATCAGATTTTTTTCCTACCAATTATAAACATTCAACTTCTTTCTTGGGTTGATGACTCTCAACTGAAACACGTTTGAATAGAATAAAGTTTTGGTTCTTAAAAGTCAGTATTTCTCAAACTGGCATCATCAGACCATGAATATTTTTTTCGTTATAAAAAAAACTCTGTTTAGAAACATTGTCATAGGGTTCATTGGGTAATCAAGACTTGAGAAAAAGTCCCTATCTTTAAAACGTCCGTGAAATTATTAGAATTTACCCTGGTGGTTTGTTTTATGTTGCAGTTAAGAATATCATTCATGAAGAAGTCTCAAAATATGACAAGCAGTATCGAGGCAAGGAACTTCTCGGATTTGTCAACTACAAGACGTTTGAGGCCATCATGAAGCAGTATCTCGAACAACTGGTAGACCCAGCACTCGAGATACTCCAGAAGGCCGTTGGTGAGGAACTCTCATAAGTGCCTTTCAAATGATCATCCCAGTACCTCCCATAGTCTCAATGCCTTGAGGGAGAGATTGGAATGGAATTACCAAACACAGCCTGCAGATGCTTGCCCATCTGGGGGGAGGACGAGAGTGTGTATGAACTTTATCTACCTCATACCTAAGCCTGGACGCCACTGTATGAGGAACAGTCTGTTGCTAACCTTGCAGAGAACACACATCCAGGAAAGGACCAGAAATTGATAGGACCTGCTCAGGGTGGTGGTGCATTTGGCATCTCCCTTTATGGGGATTATGTACCATCCCCGCCTTCTCTCTTGGTCTGTAGATCTGGGGAGCTCGGCCCTAGAATGGGGTCATTGTATCATTATGTATCCTCCCTGTGTCTTTAACCCATGTCATTCCTGCTTGCATTTTACTGATGCTTTGTTCTTTCCTTGATCAGAAATTATATGGCAAACTTTCACTGACACAGCCCAAAAATATTTTGGTGGATTTTACAACCTTAATCACACAGTCCAGGTAAGTGCCCACAGCTTACTTGTTGGTAGCCTGTACTACTGGCTGATTTATCTGGGTTTAACCTTTGAAAGAAGCTGGATATTTACTATCATTTGGAAACATAAGGCCAGGGTTATAATGGCACGGTTGCTGGGCTGGTGACTCCAGGAGCATCTGTCATTTTGCTTCTGCTCCGGAGAAATGCCTGGGAGAAATGAAACGGAGCACGTGACCTGGTTACCCTTTCTGCAAGATCTTCTGCAGCCTGGCAGGACATAGGCCGGATGGCGATGACCATACCTAGTGATGGGCTGGTGTTTTTTTTTTTTTTAATTTATTTATTATTTATTTATTTTATTTTTGGCTGTGTTGGGTCTCCGTTTCTGCGCAAGGGCTTTCTCCAGTTGCGGCAAGCAGGGGCCACTCTTCATCGCGGTGCGCGGGCCTCTCACCATCGTGGCCTCTCCCGTTGCGGAGCACAGGCCCCAGACGCACAGGCTCAGTAGTTGTGGCTCACGGGCCCAGTTGCTCTGCGGCATGTGGGATCTTCCCAGACCAGGGCTCGAACCCGCGTCCCCTGCATTAGCAGGCAGATTCCCAACCACTGCGCCACCAGGGAAGCCCCTGGGCTGGTATTTTTGAATCTTATTCTTGCACAAAGGACTAGTCTTACTCCAAAATCTTTATACGTTTGACTTAAAATATTGCCACAGCTGTGTGGGTTTTCACTTAGCAAGTTAGTTATTGAACCCTTCCCTCAGGAAAGGGAAGAGAGGGGTGTTTGGCTCCCACCTGGGCTTAGATAAAAATCCTCTTCCACCCAGGCCTAGACGGATGCGTCAGAAGCTCATTCCACGGGCTCAGGAGAACAAGAAAAAACATTTGTCATTTTTTCTATAACAAAAGAGTTTCTCCTTTCACCTCTTTGGCCAGTTGGTGGAAAACAAATCACACTTCTACAACTATCCCAGGGGCTGTGTCTGAGTCCTGGGCTGGGTGACGTGCCTGGTCCTTGATCACCATTTCTCCAGGCTGGCAGCTTTCAAGATGTATGTGTCCTTCCTGGGCCTTAGTGGTTGGTCCCCTGGGTGCCCCATGCTCCTGACTACAGGGCTGGTCCTCGTGAACGCCTCCCCAGCCCTGCCAGGGCGCAGAGCACTCTGATGCAAACACAGGCTGCTCTGTGGCCGAGGAAAGTCCAAGGGCCTCTGCCCCCTGTGCCATCCTGGGATGAATAAGGTCTGGGCAGGGCTACCCGACACCCACCCAGACGCACTCCCCCTGGGTCTGTACCCTGTTCTCCTGAGCCACATCAGAACCAAGGGTCTTGTGTCCTCCCGTGAAACTCCTCTTGGGAAGTGATGCAGAGCCCACTTCTACTCTCAGGCCCCAAATCTGCAAGGTGGGGCGTGGTGTGGTTTGTCACGTACGTGGTTTTGGCCACATACACTCCTAAAAAAGAAGGAAAACCTGCCCTTGTGAAGCTCACAGTTTCTCCCTTCTCTCAAATTACTGTCTCTGCCTTCAATGCACAAAAGTCTGTTTGAAACTCAAAAGCCAAGAAGTGAACCCATTCCACTATGTCCTCTCTCCCTTTCCCGGGATGCCTTTGACCGTGTAGGTGACATGGGAGTCGCAGGATTTCTGGGAAACACAGATATGGAGCTGTTATCCCACTGTGCCCATTAGCCCTGGAGACATTCTTGAATGCTTGGATTCAAGCCAACTGCAGAAACAAGAGTGATGGGCATGAAAATGTAGAATAAACCATAACTGAGGAAGCAGAAAGACGGGGATGTGGGAGGAGATGGAGGTCGGGGCAGAGAAAAAGAACAGGCGTGTGATCCCTTTGGCAGCACGTATACTAAACAAACAAACACACACAGAGACCGGCAGTAGAGAAGGTGAGCCTGGCACAGGCAAGGGGCAGAGTCACAAGATAGGACAGGTGAGGAAGGCAGCAGAGGGTGAAGGGGGAACCTGAAAATCGCCATTTAAAAGTCTCAGGCCTTCTTTGACCTCGGATTATTTTTAACTCCGTGTTCAACATAATAGTACTTCCTAGGCTGTTTAAACAACCGGGGCGGGGGGGGGGAAGAAAAAGAGAAGTAATGTTTCTCTTTCTTTTTCGATCAGAGCAGGATTGAAGACATAAAAACAAAACAAGCGGAAACAGCAGAAAATCTGATCCGGCTTCAGTTCAGGATGGAGCAACTGATTTATTGTCAAGATCAGATTTACAGCGTGGTTCTGAACAAAGTCCGAGAAGAGATTTTTAACCCAGTGGAAAAGCCTCCACAGAATCTTCAGTCGAAATCGTCCCTTTTAAATGATCCGCCTTCATTTTCCTCCATTGTTGAGATTTGGGTCCACCTGAATGCGTATTTCTCGGTGAGCCTGTAGGGGTACAGGGACAGTGCACTGTGGTTCCTGCCGAGCAGAGAGCGGGGTAACCGCGTTGACAGCTGCTTAGCTGAGCAAAGAGGGGAGAGGCTACTGCTGTGTACCAAGCCCTTTGGCTGTGAAAAACTACTCATATATAATCTCATTATAGTTTTATAGTAACCTTACCAAAGCACTTTTAATTTGCCCCCAAATCAGGTTTCCCATGTAGCGGAGAATGCACTCAAAATTAATTCCATCTCCAAAGTTCTTTGTATTTTGTGCTATGCATAAATTACAAAATTACTATTATCAGAATACAGCAAAGCACTAACTTGACTGGTTATAGTTTAGCTTCCCTTCATAGTTCAGAAGGCACTCAGCTCTTTAAGTGCCTCAAACTTGCGAGTTCCACAAAGTGGGAATGAAAAAGGCTTTCCCTAGATTTTGCGACCCAGTCGGCTTCATGGTTTCTAACACTCCATCCGTGGACTAAAGTATTAGGGCGCATAGAGAAGGAGGTAGCTTTTAAACTGCAAAGAAACCCAACTCCTGAAGCCCTTTCTTGATCAGAATAGAAAGTAGAGTTACCCAGGTGTGGGGTCCAGCTGTCAGGCAAACTGGAGATGCTGATGAAAGGAGGGAATGAGGTGAGCGCTGACGCAGGTCCCGATCGGCTCCCACATGGGACCCAGGGTTCACAGCTGGGAGGTCTCTCCAGGGAGGAGAAGCGGGGGTGGGGGTGGAGCTCCCAGAAGGGCTGGGATGTCCAGAACGTGGTATGGGTTTGCGAGCCTACAGGTGGGTTCTTCGTGCCAGAGGGAATACCTGGGCAGGGAAAACTGGGCGACCCAAATCGATCTTTCCCTTGGTTTGGTACTGACCACTGGTGTGGAGGTGGACGGGACACCAGGACTCAGCAAGTAGACCATGCATGCATCCAAGAACTTTTCTCTGCAGCCACAGGCCTTGGGCCCAGACCCCTCCAGCTGACCCTTCTTATCCCCTCTTCCAGGAAACCAGCAAACGTCTCGCCAACCAGATCCCATTCATAATTCAGTATTTTATGCTCCGAGAGAATGGTGATTACTTGCAGAAAGCCATGATGCAGATACTACAGGAAAAACAGCACTATACCTGGCTGCTTCAAGAACAGAGTGACATGGCAGCCAAGAGGAAATTCCTTAAGGAGAAAATTCACCGGCTGACTCAGGCACGGCGAGCTCTCTATGAATTCCCCCAGTTAAAGGGGTAAATTCCAAAAGAACACCAGTGCTGCTGGGTTTTGCTATGCACATGATTGTAAGGGAGTTGGTACAGGAAGTGGTTTCTCATTTGGGGCCAGACTTTTCTGTTGCTGTCTGTGTCCATCTTCACTGTGCTGCACTCAGCACCTGAGTTTATATCTGAAGTCCCATAACCCACAGAGCTGTCACCTCCACCAGGAGGTCTTCCTCGTCCTCTGTGAAGAGGGGGCTCTCCAGCCCTTGGGCCCCAGAGCCCCCAGTTACAGCATTCTTAAATACTGCTGTCATTCTTTGTTAATTTTTCACCCCTCTGCATTAGACTATGAGACCTCAGAAAGGTAAGGTCAGTTCATATTCTTTTGTATTTCCGGAATCTGGCATGGTGCCTGGCACATAGTAGCCACTTAATAAATATCTCATTGAACCAATGAATGATGGAGATTACCTGAGGCTATGGCTTAAATCCAGACTTTAGTTGTTTGGAATGGTGTCCCTTAGCTGGTCACTTTCTGATAAATTCAGTCATGCCACCTGCTTCCCATCATTTGCTGTGATGGTGTTTCCCAGCCCCTGGGGAGAAAAGAGGCTGAGTGATATTATTTTTAATTTGTAGTTTCTCTAATTGCAGTGAACTCCATTGCTGTGTTAAGTCTTAAAGAGAAATTTAATAAGGAAAAACATATTTTTAAAAAACATAGAGCTTCACACCAGTGGTCATCTCTAGATTGGAGGATTATGGTTAATTTTATTTTCTTCTTCAAACTAAGCTAATGACCTCACAGGAATTTTAGGAAGGTTAAGTGAAACCATTTCTACAAACTATGTGTCCCAAAGCAGGTGTTCAAAAATGCCAGCAATTTTTCCCTCCAACAAAGACCTCTTTTTTTCTTTACCTCTAGGTCTGTAGAGAAGCCCTCAATTCTAAAGCTCTTCCAGCCAGTTCTTATGTTTAGTTCTTTGATACGTTTTGACAATTTTTGTATATGGTGTTAGATAAGAGTCCTTTTGCGTATGCATATCCAGTTTGCCCAGCACCATTTTTTGAAACGACTGTTCTTTCCCTATTAATCTTGGCACGCTTGTCAAAAATCATTTGACCATATATGCAATGACTTGTTTCTGGGCTCTGTTCTATTGCATTGGTCTATATGACTGTCTTTATGACATTACCACACTGTTTTGATAATTGTAGATTTGTCGTAAGTTTTGAAATCAGGACATGTGAGTCCTCCAGCTTTGTTCTTTTTCTCATGGTTTTTTTTTTTTTGTCTATTCAGGGTCTCTTGAAATTCCATATGAATTTTAGGACGAGCTTTTCTATCTTTGCAAAAAAATGTCATTGGAATTTTGATAGAAATTGCACTGAATCCATAGATAGCTTTGGGTAGTATTTGCATCTTAACAGTATTAAGTCTTTCAATCCATGAACATAGGATGTCTTTCCATTTATTTGTGTCTTCTTTAATTTCTTTAAGCAATATTTTATAGTTTTCAGTGTACAAGTCTTTCAATTCCTTAGTTAGTTACCAAGTATTTTGTTCTTTTTGATGCTATTGTAAATGAAATTGCTTTCTTAATTTCCTTTTCAGATTGTTCATTGTTAGTTTACATATATGCAACTCATTTTTATGTGTTGATTTTATATCTTGCTACTTTGTTGAATTCATTACTAGTTATAACAGTTTTTGTGGACTATTTATGGTTTTCTACATATAAGGTCATATCATCTGTGAACACAGATTATTTCACTCCTTCATTTCTGACTTGGATGCCTTTTATTTCTGTATCTTGCCTAACTGCTCTGGCTAGAACTTCCAATACTATGTTGAATAAAAGTGGCAAAAGTGGGAATCCTTGTCTCACAAAGTTACTCTGATTTTAAAGAAATTTGTAATATTGAACCTAAAGATTATGAGAAGACAATTTAAAAGACAAAACATTGGTTTCACTTTAGGTATCATACTTTTTTTCTTTTTGGCTTTTCCCCCTCATTTTATGAATTGGGTCACATGTACAAATAGTAGCAGAGCTGAAGAAAAGAATCAAATCCCTTCATATAATAAATGCTGTTGTGAACAACCAATTCTGATAAAAATAAAATCTGATGTTTATTATTTGTTTCATAAATTGTATAGTCAAAGCTTCCCCTAAATGTTTAATACATTTCACTCATGTGTACACATACACAGCCTCAACCAAAGCTTCTCATTTACCACCTCAGGACTGACCCCAAAACCCAGGTGTGAGGCATCCAGGGAAGATGCTTGGAGCCAGGTGTATGAGTTTCCTGGGGCTGCGATACAAAGTACCACAAACTGGATGGCTTAAAACAACAGAAGTTTGTTCTCTCCTGCTAAATGCACACAATACCTTGTCTGACCTGTTGATTCTTTCCCTAGATTAAAAGAAGTAGGAATGAAGAATTATGTAGTTAGAGAATGACTAGCTCTCTACCTCCAGCAGGCAGACCACTTGGGCAAGATGACATATGAAGAAAGATCATGAGGCGTCAGCCAGCCTGCACGCAATGGAAAATGATGCAGAGCTTGACTTCCTGCCTTGATGATTCACTGAGATTCTTTCCCCTTTTTCCCTTTAAAAACTGTCATGGCTGAGCAGAATCTTCAGAGTTGGTTTTGGGGACATGAGCCCACCTTCTCCCCAGATTGCTGGGTTTTCTGATTAAACCAACTTTCCTTTCTGCCAATATTTGCCTCTTGAATATTGACTTCTGAGCAGTGAGCAGCCAAATCTGAGTTCAGTAACAAAGCTACTACACTTGGCTTTCCAACAGGTCAAAGAATGGAGCTAACTTCTCGACAAACACCTTAAGATCTCCACAGCTTAACACAATCCAAGGGTGTTTCCTGCTCACATCACAGTGATCCAAGGTGGCTTGGCAGGGTTCGGAGCCACGCTGTCCCTTAGGGCACCAGCCTCCTTCCACCTAGTGACCCCACCATCTCAGTGGCCTTTGATCCTCCACCACACCCTCTACATCTGGCCAGCAGGTGAGGCAAGAGAGATTGGTGAGGATTGCAAGGAAGGTTTCCAGAAGCTAGGCCTGGGAGTAGTGTACATCACTACTCCTACCCTCTATGGGCAGACGTCAGGCCTGTGGCCACACCTAACTGCAAGGCAGGCTGGGAAATGTGGTCCAGCTAAGCAGGAGGAGGAGCAAACAGGATTTGGACGTTGCCACACCCATCCCTACATTGATGGAGAATACTCCTTGAACAAAACACAGGAGTAAAGAAATAGACATGTTCCCTGCTCTTCCTTCTTATCCCAGGCTCACTCACACACACTCACACACACACACACACACACGTTTCCTCCTCCAGTGCTACTGTGGATCTGGGGTTTGTTCATAACAAATGTGGAAATAAAGGAAGACTACTCAAATGAGAATGTCGATGAAAAAAAAAAAAAGCACAACGTAAAAGTTGAGAGTTATGTTTTATTTGGTGGACATTCTTAGGACTTCAACCCTGGAGAGACAGCATCTCAGATAAAGGCTGAGAAAACTGTTCCGAGGAGGTGAGGGGGAAACCAGGATATATAGGACTTTTCGCAACAAAGGGCAGGTAGTTGGAACGTCAAAAGATTGTTAATTAAAGAAAACCAGATATCTCAAGTTAAGGAATTTAGCTCTTTTCTATGTATGGGAAGAGGCAAGGGGCTAGGCTCACTGAAATCATTCCCTTGATATGCACCTCAGCTATCTGGGGCCAGCGTCCTGTGCTTTCTCATTCATCCTGCGTTTGCACAAGCTGCACTGTCGGATGGCTGCAGTCTGATGACTGCTAGATGGGCGGCATTTCTCGTTTCCATCCTGAGTTCCTTCGGGGCTCACCGTTGGGGTGGCTGCAATCACTGATGACTGTGACATCCTTTGTTTACTGATGGCAGGCAGCATTCTTAGTCCACAAGAACTAGCAAAGTTACTTATTCACAGCTCGCTATAGCAAGAGGGCCCACCACCAGGGCTTACATTTTGTCAGAGACTCAACGGGCAGGCAGAGGAGTGGGAAAGCTTTATAGTGGAAAAAAAGGAAGGCTCAGATTGCTCTGAGAAACTGCTCCAAAGAGGTAAAGGAGGAGCCAGGATATTTGTGAACATTTTTTGCTGGGAAAAACATGTCATCAAGCATAAAAAGATTACTGCTAATCACAAAGGACCGATATCTTAAGTTAATGATCTCAGTGCTGTTCTATGTATGGGAAGATGCAAGAATCTGGGGTCATTGAAATTTTTCCTTAGATAGGTATCTTAACTCTCTAAGGGCTGGTATATCCAAAGCACAGTACGCCTCCTGTTTTTCTCCATCCTGAATTCCCCTCAGGTGCACTGTGGGTGGGCAACCACGGGACCGGGACCAACGGCTTGATCCTTGTAGAACTGGAATGGCAGGCAACATTTTTTTCTTTAGAGTCCTAAATTAAAAGTAGGGACAAAAAAGTAGGGACTCGGGCTTCCCTGGTGGCTCAGTGGTTGAGAATCTGCCTGTCAATGCAGGTGACACGGGTTCCAGCCCTGGTCTGGGAAGATCCCACATGCCGCGGAGCAACTAAGCCCGTGAGCCACAACTGCTGAGCCTGTGCGTCTGGAGCCTGTGCTCGGCAACAAGAGAGGCCGCGATAGTGAGAGGCCCGCGCACCGCGATGAAGAGTGGCCCCCGCTTGCCGCAACTAGAGAAAGCCCTCGCACAGAAACGAAGACCCAACACAGTCAAAAATAAATAAATAAATTAAAAAAAAAAAAAAAAGTAGGGACTCTATTTGATAGGGACAGAGTAAAAGTACAAAGTAGGTGCTTAAATAGCTAATCCTACTAGGGGATTATAAGTAAAGAAAAAAGTATGGGAGACCCCTGTAAGTTAATGATCAATCAAGAAAGTAGGTTTTCTTTTTTTGTTTTTAATTTTATTTATTTATTTTTATATTTATTTATTTTTGACTGCGTTGGGTCTTTGTTGCTGCACGCGGGCTTTCTCTAGTTGCGGCGAGCAGGGGGCTACTCTTCGTTGTGGTGCACGGACTTCTCATTGCGGTGGCTTCTCTTGTTGTGGAGCACGGGCTCTAGGCGCACGGGCTTCAGTAGTTGTGGCATGCAGGCTTAGTAGTTGTGGCACGCAGGCTTAGTAGTTGTGGCGCGCAGGCTCAGTAGTTGTGGCTCGTGGGCTCTAGAGCGCAGGCTCAGTAATTGTGGCACACGGGCTTAGTTGCTCCACGGCATGTGGTATCTTCCCGGACCAAGGCTCGAACCCGTGTCCCCTGCATTGGCAGGTGGATTCTTAACCACTGCACCACCAGGGAAGCCCAAGAAAGTAGGTTTTCTTAACCACAAAACCAAGTATGCTTGTTTAGCAACAAAACCATGCAACAGAAGCATGAGACGTGCCCCCAAACAATAAAACAATGGTGGAATAAGACCCACATCCTGCACAGTGAGCTCAGTGACTTAATGATTCCTAGGACATGCTCCTCTGCACACACTAAAAACAAAAATATAGGGGAAAAGTGACATTATACTAAAACCTGAGATGATTTACCATTTTTAGCATATGTTACTGCCTTTTTCATCATTTCCCTTGTGCCATGACAGTCCTGGCTTGACCATGTAGGGACAAGAAAACTACCCCACCTGACATGGAGGAGGAGCTGATGATGGAAGCACGACATCTACTCAAGAATGAGGAAGAAGGTGGCCTTTTCCCCCTCCCACTTTTCCTATGATCATAAAACTGTAGCCCACTAACTTCTTGGGGATGCAGAATGCTCTCACCCACCTGCTTGTGAGCCTCACCAAGTGTCCTATTCTAATACATCACTTCTTACCTATCACTTTGCCTCTGGCTGAATTCTTTCTGTGCTGAGACATAGAGAACCAGAGCTCCTCGGAGCCCCCCAAACACCACCTAGCAGTTTCATATTAACCAAATTGAAACCATGCCCCCCTAGATTTGACAGAAACTGATAACTAACAGGAATTCTTGAGCCTGCCTTGCAGAACAACAGATAGGGGGTAGCTTGTAAAAACCCCTCGGCTTGTAAACTGCCTTCACCAATTAAGCTCCCTTTAGTTTTCTTCCTTCCTTCCTCCCTCCCTCCCTTTCTTTCTTTCTTTTTCTCTTTGATTGCACACCTTCCCAGCTACACATAGCCCAGTTCTACCGGAACTTGGCTCAGGTCCCGTACAGTGTGAGCCAGCTAAGGCTGGTTGGGACCACTGACCCTAAACCTGGGCTTGTGCAGGTGTCCAACATATGGCCTTTTGAGGCCAGAGGGCTGGAAAACTCCACCCTCCCATCATGTTACGCGCCTCCATTGTGAATATGCAGAAACCAGTGATAAATGGAATATTTGCTGCCCTGTCAGGAAACAAAGGGTGTCATAGTCATCAGCAATTGCAGCTACAGCCTATGGTGAGCTGGTGAGCCCTGAGGGAACTCAGGAAGGAAAGAATACCTGCCATCTAGCAGCCACCAGACCGCAGCCACTCCCGAAGGTGAACGCTAAGGAAACTCAGGATATAAAGCACAGGATAGTGGCCCCGAATAGCTGAGATGCAAATCAAAGGAATGATTTCAGTGAGCCCAGACTCTTGCATCTTCCCATACATAGGAAAGCACTAAATTCCTTAACTTGAGATATCTAGTTTTCTTTTATTAACAGTAATCATTTGTTCCTACTACCTGCCCTTTGTTGCAAAACTCCTATATATCCTAGCTCCCCACTCACCTCCTTGGAGCAGTTCTCTCAGGGTTACTTGAGATGCTGCCTCCCAGGCGTGAAGTTCTAAAACTTCCCACCGAATAAAACATAACGCTCAACTTTTAGGTTCTTAATAATTTCATAGTCGACACATGTAACCCAGATGCGCCTGTGCAAGACACTGATTACCTCACCTTTTTCCCCACCTCCAATCACCTTTCCCCAACTCTAAGACCACCCTGCGTATCCCATAAATATCTCAACCTCCACGCCTTCTGGGAGGCAGGTCTGAGACTTGTTCTCCCTTCCCCACACTTGACTGCCTTGTGAATAAACTCTTTCTCTGCTGCAAACAGACCTGGTTCTGTAAAAAACCCCGGTCATTTGGGGCTAATTGTTACAGGAGTTATTGTTTGACTTCCTGGATTGTTGGTAGATAGCTATCTGACTTCCTACACATTGGCCTAAGGCAGGCTGTCTTCCTTGGTTGGCTACTGTTAACAATGGATTGGTTTCCTGGGCAGGTTGCTTCAGCCTGTTCTGTTTTCAGACTTCTGTTTTCATAGATGGTCTGACCATTGACTGTGTGTATATTAAGTGTCTCACAGCATACCTTACTTGTGGGACCTTCCTTTCTCCTCTGCCTCTGGGCACTGCAGATCTGCTCCTACAGGTGAAATCTGCTTTGATCAAAGTCTGGGGATCTGCCTGTGCTTGAATACGATCCCTCCTGAAGCCGAATCCAGCTTCTCTACCCCAACACTGAATTAATTTTTGAAGACAGAGTTTTGGGTGAAGTAGAAAAGAACAGGTTTATTGCTTTGCCAGGCAAAGGGGGCCACAGTGGGCTAATGCCCTCAAAACTGTGTATCCCAACCTGGAGGGGGTAGTGAGAAGTTTTATAGTAATGGTTCAAAGTGGGCATGATCAGCTGGTGGACATTCTTCTGATTGGTTGGTGGTGAGGTAAGTGGGAATCAGCATCACCAACCTTCTGGTTCCAACAGGTCTGGGGTCTACATGCTTGTGGGCAGCACACAGTTAACTTCTCCCATCCGGTGGGGGTCTCAGTATCTGCAAAACAGCTCGAAGATATTGTTGTGTGTATCCCTTGATGGAAACCAGGACCTTGCCCCAAGGCTGCACTATTGTTTCTCTTGACTGTTCCTCCCTTGTCTCACAACCCCTCCCTTCCCTAATTAGCATCTGTTTGAACCTGCCCAGTTGGAACTCAGGGAAGGTCATGGAGGCTGAATGAAACCTATTTTCTGTAATCAAGAAATGGGGGACACAGAAAGGCTTTTGTGCCCAGGGGCCCCATAGGGTCCTGCTCCATATCACTCCCTCCTCTCCCTTCCCCTGAGATTCCACACTGGGGTGGAGGTGGGATGGGGGAGGGATATTCTCTCCAATCAGTGGTGCAGTGATAATGCAACAGAGAAGAACAAAATCTGACTCCAGGTTGGATCTGTTTCTTTTACTTTGACCTTTGCTTTCCACTGCTTTTGTTCTGCCTAAAGCTATAGGCATACATAAGGGCTTGCCTCAGGGAACCCTGCCCCTCTGTCTGAATGTTAAACCAAAGTGCCTTTGTTCAGCTCACAGGGAGACACCCTGACCTGTTCACCTGTGGATGGCTGCAGAAAAGAAGAAATTAACACATCCCCTCCCCGAGGCTGGCCAAACCAGGAGATGTTTTGCAAGACTTATGGCCTTTTTACTTTACTTCCTCACCTCCTCCCCCTCTCTGTTCTATAAAAGAAACTGGCATCCAGACCCCGGGAAGATGGTTTTCTGGGGACACTAATCCACCATCTTCTGGGTCTGCCGGCTTTCCGAATAAAGTTCCTATTCCTTGCCTCAGCATCTTGTCTCCCGATTTATTGGCCTGTCGTGCGTGGGAGCAGAGCGAGCTTGGACTCGGTAACGCTTCCTGACTACACACGCACAGAAAGGCTCCTCCGAGGTCAAAAAGGGAGGGAGACGGCATCCCAAAGTAGTGATGTCATCCTACCCATAGGCCTCTTTGCTAGACTCCATCTTGGCTAAGAGATGCACCAAATACGGTCTCAGAGCCAGGCAAAGCAAGATGATTGGCCAGAGGAAACCCGGAAGAAATGCCCCATGTAAGTGATTCAAACTAGCACTAGGGCACAACTCTCTCTCTTGAGCCCGCAAGTGTGTGCCTATTCACACGTACTCTTTTTCCTCCTAATAAACACTTTTCTTGTTTCACTACTTTCCGCCTCTTTGTGGAAATTTATTTCTACAAAGCCAGTGGTCCAGGGGCCTTATCACTGGCCACTGGCCCTTGTGGTCTAGTGGCTAGGATTCAGGGGTCTCACTGTCACGGCCTGACTTCAGTCTCTGGACAGGGAACCAAAATCCTGCTTCAAGCCGTGGCAGGCTGAGGCCACCCGAGATCAAGTCCATCTCTCTGAGCTCCATTTACTACTTGATTTACTTTTGCAATATTAGAGATCATATGTGTAGAGAAATTAGCCCAGTGCCTGACATGGTCACTCCACAGATGCTCCATAACCAAGACATGACAGTTTTAACACAGAGATACTGTGTTGGGCTCCCTCCACTTCCTATTCCATAAAACACGGAGCTTAGCTGCAGGCAGAGGAGGAATGGGCAGCCTGGGTTGGAATTTGAAGAACTGGTGGAAAGAACAGCCTGGGCCACTTCCTGTTACCCCCTGGGAGAGGTCCTGGGAAGGCAGGGAACACGTGCTGTTGCCTCCTTCATCGTTAAAGCAAACTTTCACCAAGTGTTGATCACCAGACGAATGCCAGACAGACAGCTGACCCTTATCCAGGAAAAAATGATTTTGGAATGGCCCCATGTACACTAACCCTGGTCCCAGGGCCACCAGCTCAGCTCCAGCAGAGTGACGGACGGACCCTGTGTTCCTAACAAGCTCCAAGGTGAAGCCAACACTGCTCGCCCCGGGACCAGCCTTTGAGAAGCCGGGTCTATGTCACCAGCACAGAAGAGAAAACAAAACGCGGCAGTGACGCCAGACACTCGCGCTTCAGGCGGGACTGAGGGGGCGCTTGGCCGGGGATCGCAGCTCTGCGCTTCGGCCCGGGCAGCGTCAGACCCAGGAGCATTACCCCGGCGGTTCCCGGTTACCCCGCAGTCCCGCGTGCCGCCGGGCTCCGGAAGAACTGCGTCCGGGCCTGATGCAACGTCCCAGCAGCAGCGCAGCGCACCCCACCCAGCGGCGTGCGGGCTCGACGCCTTGGCCGGCCCGGGGGCGGACCCCTAACACCACCCCTCCCCCTAGGCGCCACCCCTTGACCCGGACTCCGCCCCCTCCTCCTCACGCGCGTCCTCCGCTCCAACGCGCTCCGCCCCCTCCCGGTACCGCCCCCTCCTCCTCCGGGATGCGCCCCCGCCTCTCCCGCCCCTGGATTCTAGAGGGGCGGGAGCTGGACTTCCCTTTCTCAGAGCAAAGAAACCGAAACCGAGCTTGAATTGACTGGGAAACGCCAGATCAGAAACTGAGCGGCTTAGGGTAACTCTCCGAGGTCACGTGACGACCACGTCTGCAAGACCAGAGCCAGTCCTCCGACTCATCATTCATTCATTCATTCTAGAAACATTTATTGAAATACTGTGTACCAGGAACTGTGCTGGACCCCAAGTACAACAGCAAACATCACGAACTTGTCCGCGCCCTTGACGGCCTGGTGGCAGACAGGGCGTTCAAAATGGCCAAGACAGTGTGACAAGGCCATGGTCCTGGGGAAGAGGGGAGTTGGGGCGTGGGGCTCCCAGAAAGCAAGTGCACTAGGCCTGGAGAAGGACGGAGGCAGGCTGCTTCCTGGGAAGAAGCCCAGCGCGCAGGTAGAGGAGGAGCGCCCTGAGTTGGAAGCTCTTGCATAGTGAGGCGGCATCGCATTCAGGCAATGGGGCACGCCAAGCTGAGCGCGCTGGAATACCTCCACCCCTCCCATCCCTGCAGTGGAACACCCTGAGGCACAGGGCGCCGCTCGCTTCCCACAGGTGTCTGAGTAAATGCACCGGTTTGCAGGTGGGGAGCGATGCCTGGAAGCTTGTCGGGCCTGGTTTCCCATAAGCACCAGCTCACCTCTCTTCTGCAAGGCCAGGCCAAGCAGGTGATGAGAGGGCTGGACAAGGACCAGAGAGA
Source organism: Eubalaena glacialis (assembly GCF_028564815.1). Lineage (NCBI taxonomy): Eukaryota > Metazoa > Chordata > Mammalia > Artiodactyla > Balaenidae > Eubalaena > Eubalaena glacialis. The sequence goes on along the minus strand of NC_083721.1, from coordinate 4,324,886 downwards.
CCTGCAGAGCCCGGGGCACCCGTGACTGCACAGGCAGCAGGAGTTCTGGGGTCAGTGTGATTGTTTGGCCCCTGATATGCTCTCCCGTGGATGCTGTGTTTTTGCCAGACACGTTTTAATGGAGTTAAGAAACGTTAGTAAGAGGGTAGGGCCAGGCGCATGCTATGGTGGGATCCCCAGGGGCTGAGATGGCTGTGCCCAGTCCGATTAAACTCAGCCTATGATTACTAAGCACCTACTGTTGCTGGGTGGTAGGCACTGGAGGAATCCAGGCTTGATGAGAACTTTGTCGAGGTGACAGCCCCACTGAGGAGGTGGCTACATGCTCCACTATTTAGAACATCCATCTGAGACGCAAAGCCTCTTTGCCTGAGCTAAGCCAGGGGAAGCGGAGGCTGGAAGAGGTGTGACCCAGGCTTAGAAGGAGCTCCCTAGGGCAGCTGCAGAGACAGGGAACATGCCGCTGGGACTTAGCAAGGGAGGAAAATGTCTCCAGGAGCCCAGGGGGACAGATAGGCAGCAGAAGTGGGGTGCTGAGCCTGGAGGACAATTCTCAAGGGCTAAGAGTTTGACACTTATCTGTTAGAATATAGAGTCATCAATGTCTCTTTAGTAGGGAAAGAATCATCAGCAATTCAGGTGAAAGGCTGTGAGCTTCCTGAGAACAGGAGCTGCATCTTGTCGATTTTAGCATGGAGAGAAGGTGCTACAGAGCACAGGCTTGGGAATAAAAGCCTAGATTGCAATCTTAGCTCCCCCACTTCCTAGCCAAGGGGCCTAGCAGTAACCTAATTCCTTGGCCTCAGTCTCCTCATATGTAAAATGGGCCTGTCAATCTTACTTCCCTCACAGGTTGGTGGTGAAGGTGAGCTAGTCTCTCAGGCTGGCACCAAACACATACTATGGCCTGGTGCATATGAGCTATTACTGTGTTATTATTCAATTATACCCCAAACACGCCCCTGGGCTCTTGAGGGAACTGCCATCTAATGTGCATATTGGAAGCAGCAGGTACCAAATCCCTGGCCGGGAGGCAAGAGCGGGAGGAGTGTGAAGCAACTGGGCACCAACATTAAGGATGCACTTGACCTACTGAGAGTGAGCAGCTCCTTAAACCCTGCACCCCAGGCACCTCACTCACTCACCTGCCCCTAGTCCTGGCCCTGGCGCTGGCTTTGGCCCCAGCCAGTTTTCACTTTTGCTAGTGGCTCTTTCTGAATTCATGCCGGAACAGGAATCACCGGGAGAGCCTCATGTGGTTTCAGGAAGTAGGATCATTCCTCAGAGTTAAGTCTTCACTCTTCTTTATAACTAGGAAGTAACCGAGGCCTGGACAGCTAAGCAGCCAGGCAAGTGTTCCTGGATAATTATTGGGGAAGCGTGTGTTCTCCCATCAGACCACCCTGGGTGGGATTGCCCAGACCCCAGCAGTGGGCCCTACAGAGCTCGGCAGCCGTCAGGCCAGGGAGCTGCTCTGTGGGGCCTCTTCCCCTCCTTTTGGGTGCCACCATATTGAATTTGGTTCCATCCAAGCTTTCCCTGTGTGGGTGAAGAATGTCCCGTGCTATATCAGTAGACGAACGATGTTGCAGCCATCAAGCCATCAGCTACTGCAGCTACGGGAGACTGTGCATCCTGAGGGGATTCAGGGTGGAGAAAAGCAGGATACTGGCCCTAGATGGTTAAGGTGCATATCAAAGGAATGATTTCTATGAGCCCAGACTCTTGCATCTTCCCATACATAGAAAAGTGCTGAAGTCATTAACTTGAGATGTCTGCTTTTTCTTTAATTAACAGTAATCTTTTGATGTTCCGACTACCTGCTTTTTGTTACAGAAACTCCTATACATCCTGCTTCCTCCCTGACTTCTTCGGAGCCGCCCCTCGGAGCCATCTGAGAGGCCGTCTTCTGGGGTAAGTCCTCAGTAAGTCCACCCAATAAAACGTGATTCTCAATTTTTAGGTGTGCAGTTTTTTTTTCTTTCAGTCGACACCTGACCACAGCACTTGGAAAGGGAGCAGGTCCTGGGTCTTTGTGTGGAGTGAGGGATGTTCTTCCTAATAATAGGGGTCTTTGTAGGGAGGAGGCTTGTTGTCAGGGCTCGTTAGCTGAGCACAGGGGAAGGGAGGTGCGGTGCCAGCTCCTTCCAAAAGGAAAGGTTACTGCCCCCCACAGAGCCCTCACTGGGAGGGACCACTCTTTGGTCTACTTGACCCTGCCACCTCTCCCCTCCATCTTCCACCCACTTCCATCCTGAAGAAAGCAAATGAGCTGAACTCCAGGGAGGGCTTGAAGAAGATAAGGAGAATTGAGAAAGGAGGATGATGTGGGTCTGAGGGGGGAGGAGGAATTGGGGTGGGGAGCTGCCATGAGCTTAGAAAGCTTAAGAATCCGTTTTGGTGCTGGAATGTTCCCAGTGAACCTACGGCAGGGTTTTAAGACACCCAGTTATCAAGCATCTGTTCAGAAGACCAGAGGTTAAGGGACCGGCTAAGTTCAAAGCTACGTTCAGCTTTGGATGACTCAGGACTGTCAGAGCAGCGGTTCTCAAACCGTGCCAGAACCATCAGAAGGGCCGGATAAAGCTCAGGTAGCTGGGTCCTGCGCCCGAGAGTTTCCGGTGCAGCAGGTCTGGGTGGGCGCCGAGAATCTGCATTTCCCGCAAGCTCCCAGGCATGCTGCTGGTGCGGGGACACACCTGGGGGGCCTCGAGGAGGCTGCAGCTGGGGGCGCGGGGCGCAGGGGCCGCCGGAGGCGCTGGTGAGCCACGCTATTCGGTTTCTTTTCTAATCCCATAGCCCTGGGAACGTGAGGGTTTCGTTTCCCCGCGGCCGGGGGCGGGCGGGGAGCGAGGGGCGGCGCTCGCGCTGCTTAAAACCGAAGAGCGGCGGGCGCCTGGCGCCGGTCACTGCAGTGCACGGGGACGGTAAGTGTCGCGCTCCTGGGTCTGGGCACCCTCCGCCGGCCAGAGGCCTCGGGGCATTTGGGCGGCTGGCTGGGAGTTGAGCGCTCCGGGGTGCGGGTATTGCGCAAGCTAGTAGTAGTAAGAACGATCATGATCATTAGTGATATTGACATGATAATGAATATGATGATGACGATAGTAATAATAATGGCGATGTTGGCTGGGCTCAGAGCACTGCTGATTCAACTTTCCTACCGACACGCTGCTGAGGCTCCTGGGTGATGCATCAAAAACAGTCCTCCACCCCCCAAACTGGCGGCTTTTCTGCCTGAGACGGTGGGCACGTGGAGGGGATGGGGGCAAAGAGGGTCTCCGAGGGAGCTGGTTAAGAGGGGCGCACTGCAAAAATTTCACATCCACTGCTGCGCGACCTCCGAGCGCACCCCAAACGGCTGACCAAGCTTCATATATCAGTTTATATTTCCTGCTAAGGAGCGCAAACCAGACAAGTCAGCTGCCCGGGGGTTTCCTTGGAAGCGCATGGACCAGGGGTCTCCACCAATCCTGAATAGAGGGAGGTTGGAGCGGAGGGTCGCTGGGAGGTTTTGCGTGCCGGAGCCGCCCTATAGGAAGCAAGGGCTGGCCGGAGAGATGGGGCATGCGCAGAAGTGCCCTGCGCGGAGAGCCCTTAACCCGGCGGATGGAGAGATGCCCAGGGTCTGCCTTCCCCGTAGCTTGTGCAGCCGGGTGCGACGGCGTGGAGCCGGCACACTTAGTCTTCAGGATGGAGGGAGGTAGGACAGCCCTGCGGGCTGACGGAAAACCCAGGCGCTGCTGAGACCTGCACCGCAGCCCTCCTCACCCCGACCCCACCGCGGGTGACCGCAGAGCTGCGCGTGTGGGATCCTCGGAGTTATTCAGTCCAATTTTAAATGAAGTTTTTGTCGGAAGTAAGGTCAAGGGATGTCAACCCTTCCCCCCAGCTCCCCCTCAGCTGTGAAGTCCCCAGAAGGCTCCTAAAATGTTCGTGTCATCTTTCTACTTTAGAACAGAGCTGCTGGCCAGGAAGTTCCCTACCCGCTGTGGACGTGCCCTCCCCCCGTCCCCCCCCCCCGCCCCGTCCTTCTTCACTTCTCTTCTGCCCACCTCCCGATACGGCTCATCTTGATTTGATAGAGAGCATTAGGTCTAAAGTACAAGATATTCTCCCTTTTAACCAAATTACCGAGTCTGCGCTCTTTCTCCTCGCCTTGGAAGAGGCCAATAAATTGGGAATGAGGTGTTGCGGGTAAGGAGTAAGGACTTTATTCGGAAAGCTGGGAGTCCGAGAAGACGGCAGACCAATGTCCTAGAGAACCCTCTTCCCGGGGTCTGGATGCTAGATTCTTTTGTAGAACAAAAAGCGGGGAGGTGAAGAGGTAAAGCAAGAAGGCCTTAAATTGTTGCAAATATCTCTTGATTTCAGCCTGACTGGAGGAAGGGGTGTGCTGATTTCTTCTTTCCTGCAGCCATATACGGGTGGGCTGGGTCAGAGTGTTTCCTGTGAGCTGAAAAGGTATTTTCATTTTACATTCAGGCTTGGGGGCCATGATGTTTACTTTAAGCTATAGGCGACATCTCTTTAATGATTAACTTGTAGCAAAAGGAAAAGAATGTAAAGGTTAAAAGTAAAAGAAACAGATCTAATATGGAGTCAGATTTGTTCTTCCCTATTACAGTCATAAACAATGTAAATGTCAGTGAGTTTTTGGAAGGCAAAACACTTTGATGAGAAAAAGCAAATCTAAGTCCTGAGAGGATTAACTGGACTGAATTATTTGGGCAGTTTGCAGACACTGAACCCGGCATTTTCTTGAATTTGCTTGGTAGGTGGCCCTTAGTTAGGGCTTAGGGGAGCCAACTCCTCCCTCGCATCCCTGCTCCTCTCTGCAAACTGGGCTGAGGAAGCTTTCTCACAAGGACAGAACTCCCCTGGGCAACCCTTTGATCCCCTCCCCGCCCTCCACTGCAGGGATTCTCCAGTGACACTGGGGAATGGCATCTGGGTCTGGGAGCCATAGGCAAACTAGCACTCTGGGAAATCTTAAGGGGAAGGGGGGTGGTACAGCCAGCCAGCCACCCCCATGGACAGTGGGAACCTGAGTGGACAGACAGAATGGAAAGAACCCACAACACCTGGGCAGTTTCTCCCCATCCCTACCCTCCCCAACCTTTGGAGTGAGAGAAGAGCCTGGTGCAGTAACCCCACTAGTGACCGGTGTGGGTGTGCAGGACTGGGGAGATGGGGGCTGGAAAGGAGAGAGATTCCAAGTGCTGTGCCCGCCTCGAAGCTTCCTGCAGTCTTGTCTGCAAACACAGGGTATGGGTTAGACGTTTCATGAGCAGTTTGGGACTGAGGGCTAAGGATCACACGGCTTGACTCTAGCATGGCCAGAATGGGTGAATGCGTTCAGCTCAGTGTGACAAGTGCAGCCGGATGCTGAATGTAATGAATAATTAAAACACTGGTTTTTATTACTGAGATGGCCTTGCTCCTGAGATCCAAACTGATTTTCAAAGATGATCCAAGATAGATACAAATATTTAAGATGTACAGACAAAAGTCACAAGATTTTGCTTTCAGGGAATGTCATTTGATGAAACAAACAGAAGAAGGGAATTTGTTCACAAAGAACCCACGGTCATGGGGTGCTAGCCCTGGGGACTAATGATGCCACCTGACTGGGTGCAGTAAGGTCAACCGAAGTTGTAGTCTCTAACATGGGGCCCCAGCTCCAGCCCGGGACCGCCTGGGCACACGAAGTCTTTCCTAAGGCATGGGAGTGGGTGGTGGTTAGGGAATAAATTTCCAGATTGCCAGATTCCATAAGTACTCTTTAAAATTGATTACCTTTCAAAATTGCTTTTCTCTCACTATACAATGAACAGAATGCATCCCTCTCCCCCCAATACACTTTTTTTTTTAAGCAACCTTGCCCTTTCAACTGCACCAGTATGGACCCAAAATCATATAGGCCTTGGGGTAGGGTCCCTTGAGAAGAAGCAAGAAGAGCATCACACACACACACACAAAAAGTGTTGATTCAGGCTGTACATTGACAGCAAGGCTCTGTGCCTTATCCATCTACCTTAGAGTTTAAATATTTAAGGTTTACAAAAAGGACTCAGGGAACTGAATCTCTTTCAAAGCACATCCCCCCTTCATCTGCACCATTCTCAGCAATGGGGAAGAAACTTGGTGAGTGCTGTCATTTATTCGCCCGGGTTTTGGTCTAATTTGTATGTTTTGTCTGATTTCAAGGAGGTGTCGGAGAACAGCTCTGAATTTCTGCCGACTAGTCAACGTTACATTGTCAAGTAAAAGGAAGGTATATTGGAGGTAAGTAAGTGCTTTATATTTTTTATAACATTTATTTCAAGTCATAGGAGAAATATTTTCATTTACTTTTATCTAAGATTATTAGATGTATAAATTTTAATATTTAGAGAATTATGGTCCCAGAAAAAAATTTTAATGAATTTCAAATATATGCATATGTATTTTCTGGGTGCAGACAAGTATGTTAAGGTGGCCAATTAAATGCTTTCAAAAACAAAATGAATGACTTTAAGATCCACTTAGGTGGGGGAAATGGAACAAAAATCTGAAGTCAAGGATCAAAAGGAACAGAGTAAAAGACTTGGAGTTCATATTTTATAAAACATAGGTTTGGTGTTAAATTATCATAATATTTAGAATCCCTCATCTACACTGGAAAGAATTTTATAATAATTTTACTTTTAAATGTAAACTTAAAAATACATCAGAAATTTCATCCTTTGCCACTATTTAAATTTATGGTGAAAAAATTTTTTGATGTTCAACCTACAATCATGATGGGAAATACAGAGTTTAAAAAAATCTTTGGAGATCCGGAAGCATATCCTTGAAGACCACTGAGCTGGTTTGGAGCATTTGTCCTCATTTGACACTTGGTTCCTTGGAGTTGTCCTGTCATTTCTTTCTGAGCTCCCACTGTGTCCCAGTGTGTCTCATGGTGGGTTTGGTTCCATGATTGAATGTACCTAGCTTCTGAATTGTGTTAATCCTGATCTACTTGGTTTTAAGCTGACCTGATAAAGGAAGAAGATGGTTCATTCTGACTTGGAAATCAAAGAACCCGATTCACCTTCTGCATCCAGTCGTCTGTTACTAAATGGAAATGATGATCTGGTGGGGAAAAATGAGGAAACAGTAAGTTGATGCCTGAAAACCACTATCCGTGTGGACATGAGCTGTGTCCACTTGCGGGCTGCCCACTGATACAGCGATGCCATTGCTGCCCAGAGATGCCCGCTTCCACATCTCTCTGAGGGCAGGATGTGGATACAAAGACTCTACTCATTCTGTTTGGGCCCTTCTTGCAGCCAAATGCAGACAGTGTTTTGCCTTAGCTGATGCTGGTTGGGGTGCAATTTTGGTCTGGAAAACCAGGCAAGATGCTGATTGGCTAGTGTAGGAATTGACCCCAGGCACTGGGCCCGAGGAGCCCTGTGTTATCACGGGCACACGTCATGGTTCGGTCTTGAGTTCAAACCTCTGAGGTGTCACTGTGACACCACCTCACAGTGAAGCCATGTGGTGTCTTTTCTCCCAGAATCAAGACATATTTTTGGTGGGAACCAAACTTGGCTTCTGGAATCAATTCAACCTGAATTTGATTCCAGTGCTGACACTCGCAGCTGTATGATCTTGGGTGGTTATTCTTCCCTTTAGAAGCCTGATTTTCCATCTGTAAAGTCGGAATAATAATAGTATTTACTTTGTGTGGCTGTTGAGAAGAGGTAGAGGCGGGGCACTTAGGAAGAGCTCTGTTTATTGCTGTCACATGTTTTAAAACAATGGATCTTCAGCCTCTTTCCAGTTGGCTCCATTTCCATAATCAATGTTTAACAACGTTTTAAACAATATTACAAACTACATTGAAGGACATAGAAAATAAGAAGGTCCACCCATCTTTCCACCACCCTAATATAACTGTCGTCTCTCTCCTGGCTGTAACTGGCAGGGTAGAGGGCAGGAGGAACTCACAGTGCTCACACCCATATGTTTGGGTGTAGCTTAGCCTTTTTCGGCCAGGTTGAACAGGGGGTGTCTTATGGCCCAGCAATTCCACTTCTAGGTGTAGACCTTGGTTCTTAGAGTGTGGTCCCCAGAGAAGCAGCATCAACATCCCCAGGGAAGTTTGACATGCAAGTGATCACCCTCACATATCCTTCCCCCAGACCTAGTGAACTAGAAATTTCAGGGACAGGGCCTACCATCTGTGTTTTAACAGACCCTCCAAGTGATTCTTCTTTGTGCTGAAGTTTGAGAAGCATTTTTCCACGTTCATATAGCATTCTTTCTAAGCAAAACCAGAAACAACACAAGTGCCCATGAGTAGTGGAATGCATACATAGATTGTGGTATGCTCCTGCAGTAGAATTCCATACAGCAGTGAAAAGGAATGAGCTAGAGTTCCAGGTATCAAGATGGCTGAGTCTAAAAAACAATGGTGCGGGAGTCCCCTGGTGGTCCAGTGGTTAGGGCTTGGCACTTTCACTGCCATAGCCTGGGTTCAACCCTGGTTGTGGAACTGAGATCCTGCAAGCCGAATGGCGTGGCCAAAAAAAAACAAAATTAAAAATAAATAAACAATGGTGAACCCTAGAATCAAGTCACAGAAGAAATGTACTATATGATCCCATTTATATAAAGATCCACAACAGGCAACCATAAGCCATGTATTGTTTAGGGAAAGATGCACGGGTGGTAAAACTGTAATGAAGAGGTAAGGACATTGTTATCACAAACCTGAGAACAGAAGGACCTTCTGGGGGTGAAGTGGTTTTAGGAAGAAGGTGCCTGGGGAGGGGTAGATGGAGTGTCTTAAGTACAGGGAATATGTGTTTTCTTAACCCAGGTGGTTGGTACATGCATTTTGACTAATTAGTATTCATGTTTTATAAACTCTCATGAATGGGTGGTATAAAGAAACGAAAACAAAAAGAACCCATAAGGAGGGCTAAGACTGAGGCCACTGATGAGTGTAAAGGTACAGCCAGGTGGGTGCACAGGCACCACGAGTCCTTCTGTGGGGAATCGTGCTCCAAACCTTTCTGAAGTGTTGTTATAGGGAAAAATTGCTCAGGACACTTGTTTAAAAATGGCAAGGAGGATTTTATCCAAGACTATTGCAATAGGGGAGAGAGCTTGCGCTCAATGTGGATACAAGGACAAGTGGGGATTTATAGGCCGCGGGCAGGGTGGAGGACAGGAGGAAGAATTACCTAGAGGAATTAGGTTAGGATCAAGGGAGGTGAGGAAGAAACTGACTGGCTGTCAAAGCTGAGGAGCTTCTGGATGAACTGGTTTAGCCCGATTCTTTGCTAAGTCTGGACTCAGTAGGTGAAGGAGAGGCGTAGAGGAGAAGGGGGCTCAAAGGAGCCCCGTTAAAGTTTGGCCAAGGGCATCCCTGTCAGTGTGTGTACCCCCTTCTCTGCTGAATTTTGTCAACATTTCCCACGTATGAAATGTTGCTCTCAGGCATTCTGTAAGGCAGTGGTTCTCATCTGGGGGCAGTTTTACCCTTTGGAACACCTGGCAATGTCTGAAGACATTTTGGTTGTCACAACTCAAGGTGACTAGTGAATAGAGGCCAGGGATGCTGCTACACCTCCTACAATGCACAGGACAGCCCGACCACAAAGGCTCATCTGGTCCAAAATATGAACACCTTCTCACGATGCTATAAAACAACTATTCCAGTAAAATTTAATTATATTATAAAGCATACACAAAAATAGGAATTAGAAAAAGGTAAAAGGTAAAATGATTTTTTCTTATTTTGTTTTCCACTGGGGTTGTTGGTTTTCTTGTTGTTGAGGTCTGAGCGTTCTTTATATATATATTCTGGGTACAAGTCCTTTGTCAGATATAAGCTTTGCAAACGTTGTGCCTTGTCTTTTCATTCTCTTAACAGTCTCTTTTAAAGATTAGATGTTTTAAATTTTGATGAAGTCCAATTTATGTGTTGGTTCTTTTATGGATTGTACTTTTGGGGCCGTATCTAAGAAATCCTTGCCTAATCCATAGTCACAAAGATTTTCTCCTGTGTTTTCTTCTAGAAGTTCTGTAGTTTTAGAGTTTGCATTTGGGTCTGTGTTCCATTGTGAGTTAATTTTTGTACATGGTGTAAAACATAGATTCAAGGTCATTTTTTTGCATATAGATGTTTAGTTATCCCAGTACCATTTGTTGAAAAGGCTACCTTTTTTCCACTGCATTGCCCTTGTACTTTGGTCAAAAAACAGTTGTTCACAAATATATTGGTTTATTTCTAGATTATGTATTCTGTTCCATTCTCTTTCTCCATTTTTGCATCAGTATCACATTGTTTTGGTTACTACAGCTTTATAGTAATTATGGAAATCAGGGAATGTTAGCCCTCCAACTCTGTTTTTCTTTTTCAAAGTCATTTGACTATTTTAGGAGTATTTAGACTATTTAGATTTTCTGTGATTGTTAATGTAATTGGGCTTGGAAAGATCATTTTGCTATTTGTTTTCTATTTGCCTTGTTCTTCATCTCCTCTTTCCTCTTTTCCTGCCTTCTTTTGAATTAATCAAGTTTTTTTATGATTCCGTTTTATTAAATAAAACTGTTTTAGGGAATATATTATATGTCCTTAACTTATCAAGTTTACCTTCAAGTGCTAATATACTACTTCATGTATAAGAACCTTACGATAGTATGTGTCCATTTCTCCCCTCCCAGCCTTCATGCTATTTTTATCATGATTTTTAATTTTATCAATATTTTAAACCCCACAATACATTGTTATTTTTGTTCAAATAGTCAAATGTCTTTTAAAGATAATTAAGTAATAAAAAAGCATAGTGGTCACCATTTCTGGTGTAAATTCCTTGGTATAGATTAAGAGGTCCATTCAATATCATTTTCCTTTGGCTTCAAGGACATCCTAAACATTTCCTGTAGTGCAGGTCTGCTGGTGATGAATTCATTCACTTTTGTACATCCGAAAAAGTCCTTATTCACTTTCATTATTTTAAAAGATATTTTTGCTGGGTAGAGAATTCTAGGTTGATGGTTTTTCTCAGTACTTTAAAAAGGTTGCTCCACTGTCTACTCACTTGTATAGCTTCTAGTGAGAAATCTGCTGTAAATCTCATCTTTGTTCTTCTGTACTTATAACATGTTATTTTCCGGCTGCTTTAAACATTTTGTCATTATCACTGGTTTTGAGCAATTTGACTATAATGTGCCTTGATGTAGTTTACTTTATGTTTCCTTTGCTCAGGATTCATTGAGCTTTTTGGATCTTCGGGCTAATAGTTTTCACCAAGCTTGGGAAAAATTTAGCTATTATTTCTTCAAGTACTTATTTCTGTTTTGCCCCCACTCTCTTTTGAGAACTCTGATCACCTGTATATATTAGGTCGATTGAAGTTGTCCATCTTTGATGGCATGTGACCTGCAGGCTATGATAGAGGTCTCCCACTCTGCCTCTTCCAGGGGTCCGAGAACAAACTGTACAACCAGTACGAGGAGAAGGTGCGGCCCTGCATCGACCTCATCGACTCCCTGCGGGCCCTGGGCGTGGAGCAGGACCTGGCCCTGCCCGCCATCGCTGTCATCGGGGACCAGAGCTCGGGCAAGAGCTCTGTGCTGGAGGCGCTATCGGGGGTCGCCCTTCCCAGAGGCAGCGGTAAGCTCTGCCGGGCCAGCCTCCTGCAAGCCACAAGGCATCCCGGGGACCAGTGGGCTCAGGGGAGGTCGCTGGGAAGGCCCCCGGGAGGGCAGCTCCCACAGGCCCTGGACAGCTGCATAAGCACTTGCCCTCTATGTTAATCAGCTCAGGCTGCAGTAACAGAGGACCTCAGACTAGGAGCTTAAACAATAGAAATTTACTTCTCGCAGTTCTGGAGTCTGGAAGCCCGAGATCAAGGTGTCAGCAGGGTTGGTTTCTCCTGAGGCCTGTGTCCTCGGCTTACACATGACCCTCTTCTCCTTGTGTCCTCACGTGGCCTTTTCTCTATGTGCACCCATGTCTAGGATCTCTTCCTCTTTTTAGAAGGATGCCAGACATGTTGTTTAGGGCCCCACTCTTATGACCTCATTTAATGTTAATTACCTCTTTAAAGATATACCCTATCTCCAAGTATAGTCACATTGGGCATTAGGGCTTCAACATATGAGTTTGACAGGGTGGCGGGGGGAGGAGACCCAATTCATAACATCCTCTCATCACATGTTTAGTGTGGATTGTACATAACCTACACTTGCGGAAGGTCTGAGTAAATGCATGTGGGTCCTCAGCCCTGAACACTGTGCACGTGGGTATCCTTCCTGAGCCCCTTCCCAAGAGGTGACCCTCCATCTGGGAGGTGAAGATTGGTGCTCTCTGCTCAGTGGTGCTCTTTGAGCTACCAGGCCAAGGATCAGTGAGGGCTCCAGGGAAGAAGGCAGACCTGAGCTGGGTCTTGAAATACAGGTCAGATGTGAAGGCGGGTGGGATTTGGAAGAAGTTTACAGTCAGGAGACTGTGGTGAGGTGGCCTGATGGGGGCAGTCCCCCTTCCTGATAGGAGTGGGGTGTGTGCACTGGGGGATGGCGGAGGACATTTGCAGAAGTTTGGGGCTCCCCACTGCAGTTTGCCACCTGGGCTGATGGAAAACACTGGAGTGAAGAAGGGGGTCTAAAGAAGTGGCTTTCAAGCCAGACACCACCTGAGACATACATTCAAGGTGCACATTCGTGAGTCACCCCAGATAGAATGTGTCGGAGTGTCAGAGGGTGAGACCAGAAAGTCTACAGTTTTAACAGTCTCCCCAGATGATTATTTAAAAATTTGAGAACCACTGGTCTTAAGACCACCATATAGGACTGTTAAGAGCAGAGTATAGAACTGATGGATAATGACCTCCTAGGTATTGTTACAAGATGTCCTCTGGTGCTGAAACTGAAAAAACTTGTGAAGGAAGATGAGTGGAAAGGCAAAGTCAGTTTCCGGGACAAAGAGACTGAGATTTCAGATGCTTCGCAGGTGGAAAAGGTAATCAGTGAAGGTAAGTGTCCCATGTTTGTTTGTCATTGCCTATTTGGCTGTCTGGTCAACTGGGTGAAGTGGGTGGGGTCTGCCTGTCACCATTCCCACTCTCCCCTTTCTGGGCCTGTCCTGGTCCCTCGGGAACCCTCCCTTCCTTACATCCGGCCCCCAGCTTTCTTGTATTTTCTCTTCTTTTACTCTCATTAAGACCAGTGCTTTGGACAGAATCTGACCTCAGTAATTTATTGTTTAGTATGTAAGTACGTATCTGAGCATAATGTGAATTTTGAAGCTTGTCTCCAAATATGGAGCATTGGTCCCTTATTCAAGGGCTTCCCCATCCCACAGATCTGATGGAAGAGGTATCTGGGTATGGGACCAGGGAACCCCTTCACCTATTATCCTGGTAAAAAGGCATTCCAAAATGCTGACTGGGGCATCACTGAACCCTATTCAGAAATGGGGGTCCTTTTTCTCCAAGAGTGGGGTGCATGTCCTTGCATAACCCTGGTTTAGGCTAATTTATGGCAGGGCTCAGTAAATGCAGACCACAGAGATTACATCATCGATGTGAGACATCTGAAAAGAGAAACTTAACGCTTGGACTTATGAATGCACTCTCAGAATGGAACTCGTTCGTATGTAGGGGACTCACTGTATGCCTCATCCATGAATCACTGTGGAAGTTGCTTTCAGAGGATTCGCTGTAATGTGATATTCATCCTAAGCTCTATTCTGTTTTCTTCCTTCCTCTTCTCTAGTCCAGGTTGCCATTGCTGGGGAAGGCACGGGAATCAGTCATGAGCTGATTAATCTGGAAGTCAGCTCCCCTCATGTCCCGGATCTGACCCTGATAGACCTTCCCGGCATCACCAGGATCGCTGTGGGCAATCAGCCAGCCGACATTGAATATCAGGTGAAACGTCAGGTTCCATCCTGGCCCGGGCCTTGCGGGGGTGGGGCTGCATTAGAGCATCAGTGAGTCCAGGGCTGAGCTTGAAGAGTGGGTATTAGGAGGTGGGGAATTCGGAGAGTGTGATGGTCGAAATCTACTCCGCCAAGTTGGGTGGAAGCTTCTGTGGAAAAAGGCAAACAGGCAAAGCTGGAAATGCATTTTATTTGTGTTTTTTTTTTTTTTTTTTTTAAATTTTATTTATTTATTTATTTATGGCTGTGTTGGGTCTTTGTTTCTGCGCGAGGGCTTTCTCTAGTTGCGGCAAGTGGGGGCCACTCTTCATCGCGGTGCACGGGCCTCTCACTATCACGGCCTCTCTTGTTGCGGAGCACAGGCTCCAGACGCGCAGGCTCAGCAATTGTGGCTCACGGGCCTAGTCGCTCCGCGGCATGTGGGATCTTCCCAGATCAGGGCTCGAACCCGTGTCCCCTGCATTGGCAGGCAGATTCTCAACCACTGCGCCACCAGGGAAGCCCTATTTGTGTTTTATGTGGTGACTCCTTTTGTTTGTAGTTACATTTTGTGCCATATCTAAACCAGCACGTGTTAGGAAGGGGTTTTATGTGGGAAGCATAAGAGAGCATTAGAAGCAAGTCTAACGATATTCCTACGTCAGTGAATCTCACCCTATGGATTAAAGATTTAGGGAATAGTCAAGCAATTCTTTTGGCGTCTTGTTTTTCATTGTGACTGTCAGATTTGAGGTCTTAGGAGATAGTTAAAGAGTTAAGACCTCACAGTTTTCCCTGTTTCAGCCACAGAGAACTTAGTTCCTCTGACTTGGGAAGTGCCACCAGGCTTGTGTTGTGGGCTCGTTTCTCCATAGTTGCTTCTTTGGAGAAATACGTCTGGGATTTGGAGGGTCTGAAGCAAGTACAAGGTCAGGACCTGTCTCATCTCTCATACCCTCTCATTTTCTTACAGATCAAGTCTCTCATCAGGAAGTACATCCTTAAGCAGGAGACCATCAACTTGGTGGTGGTCCCCGCTAATGTGGACATCGCCACCACGGAGGCCCTGCGCATGGCTCAGGAGGTGGACCCCCAAGGAGACAGGACCATAGGTAAGAAGACGGAAGAATCTAGAAATAGTAGGTGGCTTGATAGTGGAAAAGCATCCCTTGAATCCAGTGGTTGCTTCCTGGCACACACGCAAGATGAGAGCCTTTTGAGAACACATTGAGGCCAGATGAAATGGGCCACATTTGATTCCTGTTGGCCATGTGTTGGCTTGTAATCCTTGTCTACCTGCTTATAAGAGGCATGGCGGGTTCAGGAGGTGAGGCAAAATCAGAAAGCAGTTATGTCAGTTGACAATGCATTTGAGGTAGAACAACCCATGTGTCCCAGACAGATGAATGGATACGCAAAATGTGATATATCAATACAATGGAATAGTATTCAACCTTACAAAGGAAGGATATTCTGACACCTGCTACAATGTGGATGGATCTTGAAGACATTATGCTTAATGACATAAGCCAGGGCAAAAGGACAAATACTGTGTGATCCCACTTATATGAGGGATCTATAGTGGTCAAGTTCATAGAGACAGGAAGTCAAACGGGGGGAAAGGGAGAAAGAAGAGTGGGTGTTCAGTGGTGACAGAATCTCAGCTTGGGAAGAGTAAAAGGTTTTGGAGATGGTTAGTGATCAAGGTTGCCCAACAATGTGGAAGTGCTTTATGCCCCTGAACTGTGCACCTAAAAATGGTTAAAATGGTAAATTTTATGTTTTTTTTAAAAATTAATTAATTAATTATTTTTGGCTGTGTTGGGTCTTCGTTTCTGTGCGAGGGCTTTCTCTAGTTGCGGTGAGCAGGGGCCGCTCTTCATCGCGGTGCGCGGGCCTCTCACTATCGCGGCCTCTCTTGTTGCAGAGCACAGGCTCCAGACGCGCAGGCTCAGTAGTTGTGGCTCACGGGCCCAGTTGCCCTGCGGCATGTGGGATCTTCCCAGACCAGGGCTCAAACCCGTGTCCCCTGCATTGGCAGGCAGACTCTCAACCACTGCGCCACCAGAGAAGCCCTAAATTTTATGTTTTAAAAAATGCGTTTGGCTGTAAATAGCAGAGAACCTGAGTACAGTGGCTGAAACAAATGGCGATTTATTTTCACGCCTAACCAGAACTCTGGGCACAGGCTGCTTCCCTCGGGACCGCTGTTCAGTGACGCCGTCAGGACCCAGTCCCTTCCACCTTCTGCCTCACCATCCTTAGCTGCAGGCGCTCATTCTTTGCTTGTCCTGCTGCCTGTCGTGCCTGGGATGGGAATCTCTGGGCCAGGGCAGCAGCTACCAGTGGACATGGTAAACCTCAGGGTTAGTCCTGGGCTGGCTTCGCTGGACAGCCCCATGGGGCCCCGCACCCGGAAGGGTCCACACCTGGTGTGATGCTCTGATGCTGCCATCTTGCAATACTCAACATTTGAACAAGGGGCTCTGCGTTTCCATTTTGTAATGGGCCCCGCAAATGATGTAACTGGTCCTGGCTGGACCAGTGTTCCTCCACGTGTGAGCCAGACCCCACCTGCCCCAGAAATAATCGGAGAATTTTTAGAAATGCAAGTCCCTCGATCCCACCGAACCTCCTGAATCCGAATCTCTGGGGTGGGACCTGAGATTCTGCATTTTAAGACCTACCTTAAGGTGGTTCAGATGCACAGGAAAGTTTGAGGGTGAACTCCTCCACTGGACAGAAAGAACACAAAAGGGCCATTACGTGCTACTGTCTCTTTGGTGTGAGAGCCGAGATCTGGGTGATGTGAGCTTGGGGAGAACACAGGGGCTGAGCCTCACACCTTCGCTCTGCAAGCCCTATTGTCTGCCCTCAAGCAGGGTGGGAGGAAACCAGGGGCCAGGGGACCTGCCTTCCCAGGGGAAGGAGCTGTCCTTAACTTTTCACTCTGCGAAGCTGTGAGCATTCTCTAAGCAAAGTCTCTGGGTCGTAGGAATCTTGACGAAGCCCGATCTGGTGGACAAAGGCACCGAAGACAAGGTAGTGGACGTGGTGAGAAACCTCGTCTTCCACCTGAAGAAGGGCTACATGATCGTCAAGTGCCGGGGCCAGCAGGACATCCAGCACCAGCTGAGCCTGACCAAGGCCCTGCAGAAGGAGCAGGACTTCTTTGAGAACCACGCCCACTTCAGGTAGGCGGGTGGTGTTTTCCGAGTGTGAACCAAAATTAAGGACCTCTGTCCTCATGGGGCAAAATGGATGCTGTCTGAGATCAGATTTTGAGAGTATCCACGTGTGTTTGTTCCTTGACAATGACCGTGGAATTTGCCTGGAAGAAAAAAGGAGGAATTCACAAAGTACTGCAAAGAATAAATTTAAAACATCAAAATAAGGCAGAGATTTTTGCAATAACTGAAATAGTATGGTTCTGGAACCGGAATATACACATAAGTGAAACAGGATAGAAACAAAGTAGAAAACCCAGAAATAAGACTCAGATACATATATTTGGTCTATGATAAATGTGGCATTTCAAATCCCTGGGCTATGTCAGTTTGATCATCAATCAGTGGCATTGAGATAATTGTTTAATATTTGGGAAAAAATTAAATTGTGACCTTACTTAACATGGGATACCAAAATATAATAAATATCAGTTGAAGTTTAAAATTAAGTACAAGAAAGGCACCGTAAGCATCCCAGAAGAAAATATAGACAGAGAATTTATAATCCCAGGATAAAAGTCTTTCTAACCCTAATGCCAAAAATGAAATTTTTTAAAAAGGAAAAGACTGATAAATTGGTTAGATTTGAAATAATGAGAAGATGTAGAGTTGGTGGGAAAGGAGGGGCATGGACCTTCACCTCTGCTGCTGGGAATGTATGCTGAGGTCACATGCGAACCGGTCTGCATAGGTGCGTCCCCGAGGTTGAGTTTCATTTCTAGGAATTCCACCCAGGAAAGTAATCAGAGATGTATCCACTAATGTTGGCTAAAGGATGTTCAGCACAGGTTTGTTTTTTATTTAAATTTTTATTAGAGTATAGTTGCTTTACAATGTTGTGTTAGTTAAAGGTGTACAGCAAAGTGAATCAGTTATACATATACATATATCCACTCTTTTTTAGATTCTTTTCCCATATAGGTCATTACAGAGTATTGAGTAGAGTTCCCTGTGCTATACAGTAGGTCCTCATTAGTTATCTATTTTGTACATAGTAGTGTATATATGTCAATCCCAATCTCCCAGTTTGTCCCAACCCCCCCTTCCCCCTTGGTATCCATAAGTTTGTTCTCTACATCTGTGTCTCTATTTCTACTTTGCAAGTAAGTTCATCTGTACCATTTTTCTAGATTCCACATGTAAGCAATATTATACAATATTTGTTTTTACAGATTTGTTTTTCATTGTGAAAATTTGGAATCTAAATGTTGAAAATCATGGGATTTATATAAATGAACCAGAATAAGAGATCACAGTGTTGGCAACCATTAGAGTGCTGTGCAATGAGATGCCAATAAAAAGGAGCTTATAAGATGTGGAGAAAAAAAGTGACACAGTCACTGAGATCCCTTGTCTGCACACGTGTGTATGTAGGTGGAGACCCATGTCCTTCGTAAACATTATCACATTTGATGCTCCCAGAAGCCTGCAGAGACATATAATTCAGAAGAGATACTTGTACACCTGTGTTCATAGCAGCAGCATTCACAATAGCTAAAACATGGAAGCAACCTGAGTGTCCATTGATAGATGAACGGGATAAACAAAATGTGGTCCGTCCATACAGTGGAATAGCATTCAGCCTTAGAAAGGAAGGAAATTCTAGCACATGTTGTAACATGGATGAACCTTGAGGACATTATGCTCAGTGAAATAAGCCAGTCACAAAAAAGCAAACACTGTATGATTCCACTTATACGAGGCCCCTAGAAGAGTCAAATTCATAGAGACAGGGCCTGGGGGAGGGGGCTGGGGAGATGTTTAATGCGGACAGAGTTTCATTTGGGGAAGATGGGATAGTTCTGGAGGTGGATGGTGGTGACGGACGCACAGCAACGTAATTGTACTTAATACCACTGAATGTGCACTTACAAATGACTGAAATGGTGAATTTTATGTTATGTATATTTTACCACAATTTAAAAAATAGACAGGTGTGGAAACTGAAACTTAGGTATGAGTGTATTCTTGCAAAGAGGTGTGTGAACTCATGCTTCCTGGCTGCCCTTCATCCTAAAAAGTCCCTTAAAATATAGAAAATCATGTAATAACTCACCCTGCAAACGCATATTTGGAAAGAGTGAGAGAAGGGCTTGGCTTCCTTCCTCCAACCAGCCCATGGTTTAAGTTCTCCTCTTGGGGAAGGGTGGGTCCCCCAGTTCAGGGTTCATCCATACACCTGTGTCAGTATATTTTCATGAAGCTTGATACTGATATGCATTACGTATATAGAAGGGTATGTGCATGTTATGAAAACATCTAGAGGTGACTGCATATTTTTATAAAGACCATTTCTATAGTCAGATGTCATGAGACACAATATATCAGCTGGCAGGGATCATTCTATACCATTTTTGAAATACCCAACGTTACTGAAATTCAGTCAATTCTATGCGATCCAATTCTGAACATTTGCTGGGTACCAGTTGCAGGACATTCCATCCAGTGGGAAGTAACTGGATTTGCCTTGGCTTTCCCCAGGAGCAGAGAGCCGACTTGCATTTTCTGGCTAGACCCAGATGGACATGTACGTTGTCTTCTCTTGCAGGGATCTTCTGGAGGAAGGAAGGGCCACGGTCCCGTGCCTGGCCGAAAGACTGACCACTGAACTCATCACGCACATCTGTGTAAGTACTTGCAAAGCTGTCCAATCTCTGAATAGAATCCTGCAAACACAAAGCTTAACCATGTCGGCTAACAAACGTCAGCACACGTGGATCTGCTGTGCATCTTGTGACGGTGCCGGCTCAGATTCAGGGGGTTTGGTTGTGGCCCGGGATTCTCCCAGGTGGTGTGGATGCTGCCTGTCTGAGGACCACACGTTGAGTGGGATGCTAATAAACTATCCACTTGGCCTAATTAAAAATTAGCATCTTATGAGCATTGGACTAACTCTTCCTTTCCCATCATCGCCAACCTTGACTCGTTCCCTCTTCATATTTATGTCTTTCCACTGTTTTCGATTTTCCTCAGAAATCTCTGCCCCTGTTAGAAAATCAAATAAAGGAGAGTCACCAGAGAATAACAGAGGAGCTACAGAAGTATGGTTTAGATATCCCGGAAGACGAAAGTGGAAAGATGTTCTTTCTGATAGATGTGAGTATTGCCAGGGGCACCAAGTTGCAGAGTCACACTTCACTGTCCACAAAGGGATCGTGCGTGGGCCTTGTGGGCATCTCTCTTCACTCCCCTAAAGCTGATCCGGACTCATTCTGGCCACTTAGCACCAGAAAGGGGCTGGGGTTGGGGGATGGTGGGCAGGGAGTGGCAGACCATCCCATTCACAGCATCGCCTCTTCCTCAAGGGCCCTCACCCGAGACCCTGGGCAGTGAGGGGAGTTTGGGGTTGTCTGCTGCCAAAGCCTCTTCTCTCCTGTCCTCCCACCCGGGCCCGTAAGGCAGCAGAGAAGGGCTCGCCCACCCTCTGCATGCATGCGACCGCCAAACTGCTTTGCTTGTATTTGGAATATCTCCGCTGATACTTACGTTTTTCTTCTTGGCAGAAAATTGATGCCTTTAATAAAGAGATCACTAATAAAATAGAAGGGGAAGAATTCGTGGGAGAGTCTGACTCTCGGCTGTTTAACAAAATGCGAACTGAGTTCTACAAATGGAGTACTGTGGTTGAAAAGAATTTCCAAAAAGGTGAGTCCGAGGCACCATGGTAAACCCTGCAAGTCAAGTTGAGTCCAGGGCCGGGGGGCTGGGTGATGCAGTTGGTGAAGGATGCCCAGAGTAAGGAGTTAGTGGCGTGAAAGCCACACGTGCTGTTTCATATCCCTGAACTCTGGCCAGCAAGCATCTAGTACTGATTTCAGAAGACACCTAGAGAGAAAATGCAGATTCATTGGCCCATATCAATCATGACTCTTAGAAGAATCAGCCCTCCCTCATCAGTGAGCAGGTCGTGTCATGTGTGTCACGCTCTTTTTGTTACCAATGGTGCTGCCCCTGAAATAACCCAGTTTGATCTTGGTTAACCCACCAAGGCCTTGAAGCCTGATGTGTCTCGTAATGGATCTTATAGTTGCAGCGATGAAAAGAAAATACAACGGCTTGCTAGGTACCAGCCTTGCATCGTGAAATCCTCAGGAGTCCGAAAAAAGTAGAAAATGTGATCTGAAATTTATTTTTTTACTCCTTTAAGAAGCCTAAAGTAAATCGTATATTGACAAATGATAAAGCTACAGCAGCTGCGGGAAATTTCAAGTAACTTTGCTTTTATTCCAACAATTTGGTGGCAGGGGGGTAGGTGGAGTGGGGCTGGTTCCATAATTTATTTCAACTGACCAGGGCTGTTCAAATTGACAGTCCTCCTTGGCTTCGAGTAAGGAACATGGGAAGAGAAATCATGCGAGTTTTTGCAGAATTCAAAGGCTACACCTTTGTTCCTTGGCAGAGGGCATGCAGGGTGGGACTGGGTAAATAACACTGAGCCTTGTTGGAGAAACGTCCAGGAAGCTCATTCCTGGGGCCGTAACTTGTCATGTGTCCACAGTCTCCGTGCTGCTTACAGGAACTAAGTCCACGCACAGAGGGTTGCACGCCTGCTGTGTGCTTATGTGGAGGGAGGGCCCCGCTCTGTCCGTCTCAAGGAAGACAACAGTCCTTGGCTTCCAGAGACCCCCTCACAGCATTGCCCAGCCATGTTTTTATGGCATAAGTGCTTACGGCAGTCAGCCTGCAAGAAAAACAGCTCATTTTTTAAAATGCTAAACTCCTCCCAACAAATTAACAGTTACGTATCACTGGACACCCAAATGTAAGAGAATTAATTTGGACCCCTAACTCACCCCCTATCCAAAAATAAACTCAAAATGGATCAAAACCCAAAATGTATGAACTGAAACTGTAAAACTGTTAGAAGAAAACATAGGTTTAAAACTGTGTGACCTTGGATTAGGCAGTGATTTCTTCAGCTAGGACACCTAAAGCACAAGCAACATAAGGAAAAAAGAAAAATTGGACTTCATCAAAATTTAAAACTTCTGTACATCAGAGAACACTATCAAGAAAGTGGAAAGATGCCCCACAGAATGGGAGAAAATATTTGCAAATCATATATATCAGCAGTCCCCAGCCTTTTTGGCACCAGGGAACGGTTTCGTGGAAGACAATTTTTCCACGGACAGGGGGCTGGGGGGTAGGAGGGGGTGGGTAGTTCAGGCGGTAATGCGAGCGATGGGGAGCGGCAGATGAAGCTTCACTCACTCGCCTGCCGCTCACCTCCTGCTGTGTGGCCCGGTTCCTAACAGGCCGCGGACCAGGGGTTGGGGATCCCTGATATATAGGATAAGGGGCTAGTATCCACAATACATAAAGAACTCTTACAACTCAACAACAAAAAGAAGAGAAATAATCCAATTTAAAGATGGACAAAGGATTGGAATAGACATTTCTCCAAAAAAGAAGATTTACGTGTGGCTAATAAGCACATGACAAGATGTTCAGCATCATCAGCCATCAGAGAAATGCAAATTAAATCCACAGGGAGAGCCCATCTCACACTTACTAGGATGGCTACCATCAAAAAGACAGTTAACAGGAAGTGCTGACAGAAATGTGGAGAAATTAGAACCCTCATGCACTGCTGGAGCGAATGTAATGGTGAGATGCTTTGCAGAACATTCTAGCAGTTCCTCAAAACGTTAAACAGATCGTTACCGGATGACCTGGCAGTTTCATTCATAGGTGTATACCCAGGAGAATGAAAATAGGTGTTCACATGAAAACTTGTATATGAATGTTCTTATCAACATTATCCATAACAGCCAAAAAGTGGAAACAATGCAAATGTCCATCAGCTGATGAAGGATAAACCAGTTGTGGTATATTCATATGTATTAATTTGCTAAGGCTGTCACAGTAAAGTACCACAGACTGAGTGTCTTAAACAACAGAAATTTATTTTCGCACAATGCTGGAGGCTGGAAGTCCAAGGTCAAGGTGTCAGCAAGTTTGGTTTTTTCTGAGGCCTCTTTTCTTGGTGTGTCGATGGCAGCCTTCTCCCAGTATCTTCACATGGTCGTCCTTCTGTGTGTGTCTGTGTCTTGATCTTCTCTCCCTATTAGGACACCAGTCATATTGGAGTCTCCCCTCATGATCTCAGGTCAACTTAACTACCTCTTTAAAGGCCCTGTCTCCAAATGCGGTCACTTTCTGAGGCACTAGGGGATAGGACTTCAAGAAATGAATTTGGGGGAGACACAGTGCAGTGCCCAATGGGATATTATTCACCCATAGAAAGGCGTGAAATCCTGACCCATGCTACGACATGGATGAACCTTGATGGCATTATGCTAAGTGAAAGAAATGAGACACAAAAGGCCACAGATTGTCTGATTCCATGTATATGAAATGTTCAGAATAGGCAAATCCATAGGGATAGAAAGTTGATCAGTGGTTTCCAGGGGCTGAGGAGAGAGGGAAATGGGGAATGACTGCTGTTCCATGGTGTGATGGAAACGTTCGAGAATTAGGTAGTGGTGATGTCTGCACTATTTTGTGAATATACTAAAAATTGTACAGTTTAATAGGGTGAATTTTATGGTAAGTGAATTAGATCTCGATTTTTTTAAATGTCTCTGAGAAAATATCTCCTGACCAAAAGCGGGTAACCAGGCTACCATCCCTGGTTAGTTCTTCAAAAAAAAAAAAAAAGGAACCATAGCCCTTCTGCATTTTTACCCCGCAATGGAGGTGTTTCTCCACACTCCAGTTTGTTGAGAGTAAAAAGAATTCCAAGAATATAAAGAAAAAATTAAGTGCTTTATGTAGTAAACAGTGATACCATATCACATTAATAATCTAACTATATTATCCCTTTGATTTATAAACACTTTCTACTCCTGCTACAGCCCAGGAATATGTGCTGTGTCACTGATTCTAGCTGGTGTTATGGTCATTTCTATTTTTTAAAGGGTCTGCAATCATAGTATTCTATGATACAATTTTTTTAAAAAAAATCGAATTTGATTTACAAAATTTCCTACTCAGGTACCTTTTCAAGAATCTGTCTTACTCTAAGTTCCTGCATTTGCTGTTTTTTGACGTCCTACCCTGGCTCTGTTCTTGCCGTCTTGAG
Organism: Eubalaena glacialis; assembly: GCF_028564815.1. NCBI lineage: Eukaryota > Metazoa > Chordata > Mammalia > Artiodactyla > Balaenidae > Eubalaena > Eubalaena glacialis. The sequence continues at coordinate 4,300,672 of NC_083721.1, read as the reverse complement.
ATGACTAAGGACAATTATCTCGAGATCTGTTTCTTTACTGCAGTCCTTGAATCTTTTTCGATTTGAAAATCAGATTTGATTTTTTTTCCTGCCCCTCTGTACTTTCAGAAAGTTTAGAATGGTATTGTGTTCAACAAAACCTGCAAGGCCATTTTTGTAAAATAATTCAGAGCTGTTCTTTCCTTCTGTAGGTTACAACGCCATATGTAAAGAAATCCAACAGTTTGAAAAGCGGTATCGTGGCAGAGAGTTGCCAGGGTTTGTGAATTATAAGACGTTTGAGGCCATCATAAAAAAGCAGGTCGGAGTTCTGGAAGATCCGGCTGTGGACATGCTGCACACAGTCACTGGTGAGTCCTTGCTTTTGCTTTTAGGTATTTTATTTCTAGGACAGGGTCGAAGCTAGTACTTCCTGCTGGGGTGTTTTCCAACACAACGAGCCAACCAATCTTCTTCTCCAGGCACCACCTGGGTGTCTCACAATTCATTCCCGTTCTGACACTAACTGCTCGGAGTTAGCACAGACCCCACAACTTAAGGGTCAGCCCACAAGACCACCCACTTCAGATGGCAGCTCCATGTCCGAGCCTCCTGTACTTCTGAGTGACCAGCTATACATCAGAGCTCCCACGACCCCCTCCTTGGGCTCCATCCTCTGCTAGAACAGCTCACGGTCTCAGGAACACGCGCTACTTACCTGTACTGGTTTGTTATAAAGGATTTGCTTACCTTTACCAGTTTATTATAAAGGATAGTACAAAGGTTGCAAATGAAAGAGATGCATAGGGTGCGGTCTGGGCAGGTCCAAAGTGCAGGGGCTTCTGTCCCGAGGCGGGGCGGCGTGGGGCACCACCCTCTCGGCACGTGGACGTGTTCCCCAGCCTGGAAACTCTCCGAACCCTGTCATTAAGGGTTTTTATGGAGGTATAATCCATTATCCTATGGAGGCATAATCAAATTTTAACTCAATCTCCAGCCCCTCCCCCAGCCCCCAGAGGTTGGGGAGAAGGGGGAAGATTGGGCTGAAAGGCTTCTAACCAAAGGCTTGGTCTGCCTGGTGACCAGTCCCCATCCTAAAGCTAACTAGGGCCGCCTCATTAGAACAAGGGATGCTCCTGTCAACCAGGAAATTCTAAGGGATTTAGGAACTCTGTGTCAGGAACCAGGGACAAGAGCTGAATGCATATTTCCTACCACACCTCACCGCCCTCTACTCCATTGCTATGAATACTTCGCAGTCTCAAAATACTCTGTTTATTTGAAATCTCTGAGAAGTAAGGTTGATGACTAAACAGCTCTACATTATGCGAGTGTCTTGAGCCTCTAAAGTGCTGTATGAACCTAGGGTGGCGTCACTGTTGTCACGTGCAAATAGGAAACTATGTCCGCACCGTCGAGGAGAAATGCAGCATGAAACAGTACGGACCACTCCCTCCTCCGTGAAATGCTCTGCTCCTCAGTTTCCGAGAGATCCCTGAATCTCTTCTCTTCATCGCCACCTTGGCTGACCCCCTTCTCACTCAGGCTTCAGCTGTCTCCTTTTAGCACTAAGTAATAGTCTTTCGTGGATCCACGAACTAGTAGTGGTTGGGGGGACAGCCTTATAAGAGTTTCTAAGACATGTATTTCTGATTAAATTTTACCTTTAAGCTTAATAGCTATAAACTGAAATCTGTAATTGTATTTTGTTGATCAATTGTGCATTCTTCATTCGGTCCTGAAGAAAATTGTTAGTACTTCAAGGCTTCAAGTTACAGAAAACATTTATATATATATGTAATAAATATATATATATATAGGTATATAATATATCTATACCTACTTCTGAAGCATGCAATTTGGAGTCAAAAGATTTCCAAGCATAAAGATGCTGTACGTCATACTAAGATAACATTCTGTGAGGAGGTCAAGTGGAAATATGGGTCTCAGAAATAAAAAGAGGCTTCCCTGGTGGCGCAGTGGTTGAGAATCTGCCTGCCAATGCAGGGGACACGGGTTCGAGCCCTGGTCTGGGAAGATCCCACATGCCGCGGAGCAGCTGGGCCCGTGAGCCACAATTACTGAGCTTGCGCGTCTGGAGCCTGTGCTCCGCAACAAGAGAGGCCGCGATAGTGAGAGGCCCGCGCACCGCGATGAAGAGTGGCCCCCGCTTAACACAACTAGAGAAAGCCCTCGCACAGAAACGAAGACCCAACACAGCCATAAATAAATAAATAAATAAATAAAAACTAAAAAAATAAAACAAAAAAATAAAATAAAAAGAAACAATGTAAATTTTCTGATTGAAATAAGAGTTTGTTCACCTCTTTCTTTCAAATGAATTAGAGCTATTTCGATTCCATTGATGTATTTAAAAGAGTGATGTGTTTTACTATAAATATTAATATATTTATAACTTACCAGAAATTGCATTCTTTGCAACTATTTATATTTGGGATGACAATTTAAACGTCAAGTAAATATGCCAGGGAACATTTAGCTTTTCAAGTTCCTCCAGGGAGTTTTTGAGCAAAAAAGCACACGTTCCTCCTTCAGTGAGAAGAGAGGAGGGGAGGGAGGGGGGAGGGAGGGAACTGTTTCCTGCTGTTTTATCCTCTTAGTTTTTACAATCTGTGAAGATCATGGATCCTTCTAGCAATACTGGACTTCTTTGTTTTTCTTTCACCAGATATAATCCGGGCTGCCTTCACAGATGTTTCAGAAAAAAACTTTAATGAATTTTTCAACCTCCACAGAACTGCCAAGGTAAAGCCCACCAGATGTTACTTAAAAAAAAAAAAAAAGAATGTAAGCCTGACACTAGAAAATAGATTTCTTACATTAAAACTGTTGAACCTTTATTATGTGTTTGGAGGAGCAAATAATCAAGATCAATAGTGAATCTAGCGATTTGACCAGTGATGTCTGGTTAAAGGCAGTAAGAGGGAGCGAGAGAGTGAGAATTCGGAAAGGAAATATTTAGTCACAGGAACAAAAGAGAGCTGTAGTGAGTGGGGAACACTGTCACATCTGAAGAAAATGGCCCTGAATCCCAAAACTCATTGAGGAAGCCGAATGGAAAAGACTTGTCCAATCTCAGAACAAGGGCTCCCCCTCGTCCTGCTTGGGCTACATAACTAATACCACGGCAGACATCTACTTCTCACCGTCCAGGAGGCTGGAAATCCCAGCTCGAGGTGCTGGCTGACTTCTCACTGTATTCTCACATGGGTGGCGGGGGGAGACAGCTCCCTGATGTCTCTTCTCAGAGGGGCACCAATTCATTCGTGAGGGCTCTACCCTCATGACCTGATGACCTCCCAAAGACCCCACCTCCAAATGCCATCCTATTGAGGATTAGGCTTTCAATGTATGAATATGGAGGGGATGGAGACCCAGTACAGATGGGAAGACTGGCTCTGCCTTTCTCAAGCCAGAGATCTTGGGGCTACTTAACGTGCCTGGGCCGCTGGCTTCTCATCCACGGAATGGGACTAGGAATGCCTTCTGCAGGAGGTTGTAATGAAACATAGAGGAAAAGGTTTAGGACTGCACCTGGCATCGTGCATCACACTCCGTGGCACTCAGTGAAGTCTGGGGGTCCAGATACTTTCTGTGTGAAGGGTCTCCTCCCTGGCTTTCTGGCAGCCAGTTTCTCTAAACTCCAGGAACGTGAAACATACGGAATTTGACTGATTGAAATCTAGCCTCCCCCTGTGAGCTCTCTGGTGGAAAAATACTCCCCCTCCTCAGATGGAAAAACGTGTAAAAGAGAAAAGGAAAAAGCTGGAGATCAGGCCCAAGAACAGAGCCCATGCGGGTTCCCAGGCTCTGGGGATGCAGGCTCTGCTCACATGTGTGGCTCAGGCTTCCCGGGAAATTCTGACCCTTGGCTGGGAATGGGAACCCCGCCTCCCCATGCCCAGATAAGCCGACATAGGGACAAGACGCTGCTCCAAAGCCACATGCTATTTTCCAGTTGGCACTTGCTGGTGGAGGTCTTTGCAGAGGACCTCTCTTCCTGTGACCCAGTGATTTGTTTCTAGAAGGAAATTTTGTGTTTCTCCTTTGCCATAGTCCAAAATTGAAGACATTAGATTAGAACAAGAAAAGGAAGCTGAGAAATCGATCCGACTACACTTTGAAATGGAGCAGATCGTCTACTGCCAGGACCAGGTTTATCGGCGTGCGTTACAGCGGGTCAGAGAGAAGGAGGCAGAAGAAGAAAAGAACAAAAAGTCAAACTCTCATTTCCAACCACAGACCCCCTCAGACCCCTCCACAACAGAGATCTTTCAGCACCTGATCGCCTACCACCAGGTGAGTCTGCGAGCACCTCAGAACGGCACTTCTCATCCGTTTCCTTTCTGTGAGTGCCTCTTTTCTGTCTTGTCAGTGTAAGGTGACTGCCAGCTCCATCTTTCAGCCCTGGGTAAGCCTCTGTAGAAGCAACTCGATCAGAGAGATGAGAAGGGTTGTTACTTACAGCCACTTGCATCTGGTTTTGGCTGGCTGTGTGGCCCTGGTCAAGTTACTTAACCTCTCTGAGCCTTAGCTTTCTTCTCTATAAAGTGGTACCTCCTCTCGGGGTTCTTGTGAATATTCAGTGTGAGGAGTGTGAGTGAACCCCTCCCCGCAGCTTTGGAAGGCGGCGGCCTCTGGCCACAGACAAGCTGCTCGCAGAGACATGTGCTTTGGTTGCTACCCTCCATTTCAAATAACTTGAAGGGCCATCAGATTCATCCTGGGGAAGGATGCCCAACTCAGAGCCCTTGGGATATGTGAAAGTCTGGACAGGAAAGCAAATGGCAGTCTCCTGGTTTACCAGATGTCTCCATCACTTTGGGCGGAGCTTCTCACACTGACCATGCTCATGCACGTACAGGATCCTGTGGAAATGCAGAGGTGGGGCGTGGCGGGTCTGAGGTGGGGCACGATTCTGCATTCCTGACGGGCTCCCAGAGGATGCCACGCTGCTGGACGGGGACACACTCTGAGCAACAAGGCTCAAACTGAGGGTGGAACTCCGTGTCCTGCAGACCCTAGGATGTGTGAGTGAAGCCGGTGAAGGGCAAGGCGGGGGCACCCGTGTGCCCCTCGGCTTCTCCTGCAGCTAAGCTCAACCCCCTTCATCTGCTCACCTGCCTGGCAGAGCCTTTTAGAGTGAGTAATGCGCGTGCACGCACGTGCACACACACACACAAACACACGCACACGTTAAGGCCTTCAACTGATTGGGCGAGGCCCACCCACATTCTAGGGGATGATCTCCTTTACTTCAAGTCAACTGATCGGAGCCATTAACCACATCTACAAAATACCTCCACGGTAATACCTAGATGAGAGTTCAATTGAATAAGTGGGTCTACAGCCCGGCCAAGGTGACACGTGAAACTGACTGTTACACCTGGGGAAAGGATAAGGCTTGTTTTATATTGATAAATATAAGCAAAGGAATTGGCTTATATGATTGTGGAGCCTGGCTGGTCAAGTCCAAGATGTGTAGGACAAGCCATCAGGAAAGCCAGACAGGAGACTCCTGGGCAGGAGCTGAAGAGTGCTGAGAACAGGCCAAATTCCTTCTTCCTCAGGACAATTTCTGTCTGCGCTGGAAGAGCTGACATCTTTGTGACTTTAAATTTCCTATTCAAGAACATCAGGGGTCTTTCCTTCTTGAGATCTCCTTTCTGGGGGCCTTAGAAGTGTTTTAAAGTTCTCTTTGTGTAGATCGTGCGCACTTCTGGAGTTTATTCCTACATCTTTTCTCGACTTTGTCCTTCCCGGAAACGAGCCTTGTCTTCCATTATATCTTCTGTTTGTTGTTAGTAGATACGATTTCTGTATATTGTCTTATACCTGTTAACCGTACTGATTCTCTTATCGTTTGTGGTAGTTTTACAGATGATTCTCCTGAGTTTCCCTAGTGGACACTCATCCCTCTGCAAATAGTGGGGGCTTCACACTCTCCCTCCTCTTTCCAGTTTTATACTTCAAACTTTTTTCACCTCATCTGGTCCCTTCAATGCAACTCGAAACGATAGTGAGCCAACAGACAGCCTTGCCTTGTCTCTGACTTTAATGAGAACCCCACTTTTCCTATTAAGTATGACCCTCACTGGCTAAAGTCAATGTGTCAGCGGGCTGTGTGCCTTCTCGAGGTTCTAGGGGAGAATCTCTTTCTCTGCCTCGTCCAGCTTCTAGAGGCTGCACACATTCCTTGGCTCGTGTCCTCTTCCTCCATCTTCTAAGGCCGCCAGCCGTGTTGCATCCCTCCACCCTTCTGCCAGACTCACGTCTCCCCCTGTCCCTCCTGCCCTCCTGCCTGCTTCCCTCTTTTGCACTGGGCCCACCAGACTCTCTGGGATGACTCCCTCTCTTAACATCAGCTGCTTAGCAATCTTGGTTCCATCAACAACTTCAGCTCGCCTTTGCCATGTAAAGGAACACGTTTGCAGAGTCTGCGATTAGGATAGGGACATCTTCGGAGCTGTTATCCTCCCTGGCACACCCATCATGAAGTGTGTTGGATTTCCCTGGGGCAATGATTTGCACAGTATCCCCGGGGAAAGGGCCCAGGGGAGAGGTCCAGGGGAGCTGATTTTCACTACTCAGAAATTTCCTCTCAGCTACCAAGAGATGGTCTCATGCCAACGTGGCCCTTCTGTGTGATTCTCTGTGTGGCCCACCACCTCAGCTCCCCACACCCACTTGGTCAGGAAGAACTCTGCACCAGCCCTGCTCACTGGGCTACTGTGCTCACCAGGTAGCTCCCCGGCAGGAGAGGCTTTCCCTCTCCTTCCCTGTCTGACCCATGCTGCTCCCCTCCCCCTATGTGGCTCTGCCTGACCACCCCTGCTTCTGTTACACGTGGGTCACAGGCTGAACATTACCCATCTCCTACTTCCCCAAAACTAGGGATGATTTGGATGATCTCCAGGACAATGGGAAAATGACTTTTGCAGCCGTGTTCATACCAGACTCTCAAAAGCTGTTTGGGTGTGTGGTTTTGTCGGTCAGACAGACCAGCCCTTCCTTTCAGCTGGTGTCCATTCTCCAACATCAGACGTCGGTTTCTTGGCCCCAGCATCCCCCTGGAATACCTCCATCTGCCTGTCCCTCCTCTCCCGCCCTGCATTGGTGACACTGGCGGTCCCATCCCTCACCTGCTCTCATCCTGGGGCACGGAGCGTGTGTTCCAGCTCCATCTCACTGATTCCCTCCACTCACATACCCTGAGTGCTTGCTCCACGCCTGGCATCTTTCTAAACTTTTATTTTTAGCTCGTGTAATCTTTTCAGCCCTCCCATGAGGCCAGGTGCTCATACTATAGAGAAGGAAACTGAAGCACAGAGAGGTCGCAGAACTTGCTACAGTACCAGTATATATCAGCTTGTTGAGAGATCAACTTATCTTACGAAAGAGAAACTTTGCACTAACAGGTGGGGTGTGGTGACGTTACCCAACTCAGGTTCTGCTTCTCATGGCTCAAGAATCCGGTACTGAGAGACGAGTGTTGGGTAAAAGGAGAGACAGCTTTATTCAGGAAGCCAGCAATCCTGGGGAGAAGGTAGACTCATGGCCCAAAGAACCAACTCCCCATTATCCAGATTTTGTTTGGAGATTCTATAGGGAAAAGAGGAAGGGTTATGTGCTAAAGGGAGGGTTGTGAGATGCGTGATGAGCTCGTGGACATTCCTCTGATTGGCTGGTGGTGACATCACCAGGAGTCAACATCATCAACCCTCTGGTTCCATCCGATCTGGGGTCTACGTGATTGCGGGCAGCATATAATTAACTTCTTTTACCTGGCGGGGGTTTTAGTATCTGTAAAGCAGCTCAGAGGACATGGCACAGAACATTGTCTGTAGCCCTTGAGGAAGAACTAAAAGTCCTTGACTTTGTTTAATGGCTAAACTATTATTATTTTCTTTTGCTTGACTATTTTCCTTTGTTGCTGCCTTTTTTCATTTCTCTGATTAAATTTATTCTTTGGATACTTTTTTTTTTGTTTTTTATAGACAAAGGGCAAGCAGAGGACATGGGTAGGGTGAGGAGGGGCTATTGTCCCAGGACCCCATAGGGACCTGCTCAGTTACAGAGAGGGAGAAAGGAAGGTTGAAACGAACTTTCAACGTGCCTAGAATTCAGAGAGCTCCCTTCCTTGGCTTTTGATAGCCCAGCTCCTTTTCTGCTAAATAATTTTAGTCTAAAAGGTTATAAAATCTTTGGGGCAGAGTTGTAAATAATTTAAAAATGTAGTTTTTGTACTCAGTCTGCCCATTTACCTTTTTAGAGCACATTTTACCCTCTTGCATCAGAAGTAAGCACTTAGTGGTCAGGAGAGGCTGGTGGGAGCCCAGGCTCGGGGTTGGCCCCCGACGCGGTGCGGCCTGGAGCACAGAGGACGAGGGTGCCTTTGAAACCCAGGTGGGGAGCTTGCGCCCGCCAGGGCTCGTCCATGCCGGGGCTCCGCGGTGACGTCAGGCTCTCCGGGCGGCCGCAGCCCCTCACCCTCCTGTGAACTGCCCCTCCCTTCCTGCCAGGAGGTCAGCACCCGCATCTCCGGGCACATCCCCTTGATCATCCAGTTCTTCATGCTCAAGACGTTCGGCGGCCAGCTGCAGAAGGGCATGCTGCAGCTGCTGCAGAACAAGGACGGGTACGACTGGCTGCTGAAGGAGCGCAGCGACACCAGCGACAGGAGGAAGTTCCTGAGGGAACGGCTGGAGCGGCTGACCCGGGCTCGGCGCCGGCTCGCCAAGTTCCCCGGCTGAGCCCGCCCTCCCGCCGTCCCGCCCCGGGGTCTCCAGGGAGCGGACGACCGGCATCTCTCCCTGCCAGCCTCGCGTCATTCGCTGACCATTTCACAGTTGCTCCAGTGGTTAGCAGTCAGACTGTAGCCATCATCCCTGCTGTTAGTGCATGACGACCTAGTAAGAAGCTGTGATGGGCACGCTGGCTTCAAGCAGCAAGTGATCTACATAGATGGTCCACGCCTGCCCTGCCTTTTCCCTGAACTCTCTCCATCACTTCATCAGTTACTGATGCCCACCCAGCATCCTAAAAGGGTCATTCCAGTTTCTGTAATAGCCTTTCACACCCGACGTTTCAGGGGCATTAGTGCCACGTGTGTGAGTGCACATAGAAGCCTATTTCTTTGATTTGTAATAAACTTGTTTTGACCAGACATTTCTCTGACACCTTTATTTGGGGGGAGAAGTCTGACAATGACAGCAGGCGAGAACGCGTGGAGCGGTCGGTGGGCACTACCGCTTCCCTCCGTGCTGGATCAGGTCACGACGAACAGTTGAACAGAGGAATGTGGTCGGTTATTTATGAGAGGCTGAAGGGAAACGGGGAATACAGTTAAAGAAATGGGACAGCATGGGACGCAATCGGCATTCGTTGTTTATAATGTGTGCTGATCAAGTGTCCAGTCTGCTTAATCGCTGGCCACCTGGCATGAGGCTGAAGGGTAAAAAGCCCAAGTCCAGAGAGGTCACTGCCCACCCAGTGGGGTTTTACAGGCAAATGCAGGTCTGGGGGGCAGAGAAGGAGCACAGCACGGTCCTGACTGTCCTCCTTGGACTGGGCAGGGCTGGGGACTCGCACAGACACCCTGCCAGAAAGGGAGTGGCTGTCTCACGAGCTGTCCACTCCCAGGCCCAGCGGGACAACCGCTTGTAGGGGGAGGTGGACTAGCTACACTGTCCCCTCCCACCCAGCCCCCACCGCACCCGCACCCCCATCCCAGGGCCCTTCTGACACTCAGGACTCCGTGATCCTCAATGCTTTGGGACAATATGAAAATTCATGTACGAGAGGGGATGCTCTGGACACTTGGAGGCTGGCGCCCCCTCGTGGCTGGACCGAGTAACTGCTCCAACACCAACAAGGGACCAGAATCAGAGGTATGGTGTTGCCAAGGGTTCTTCTTTGCTGTTGCTACGGTTTTCCTGGAGATTCCTAGACTGCGTGGAGGAAGAAAGCTGATAGTACGTGCTCCAGAGAATGGGAATTTCCCCAGGGAGCAAGCCTGCTGGGGACTCACAAGGTGCTCATAATCACTTTCCTTTTACCCAGAAAGAACCCAGGTGTCCAGGAATCCCTCAGGCCTGTTCCGACCAGCCATCGATAGGGGAGAAGTACACTGTCTCTCCTCTCACCTGTTCAGGACTCAGGGAGAGACAGCCCTGGAGTTCACTCTGTGTGATTCCTTCACTCAGAGGGCGGAGAGGCTCAGGCAAGGGGTTGAACTGCCCCTGCCATCCTCCATCTCCCGTCTCCCATCTCCACCCATGAGGGGCACCACCGGAATCAGAACCTGCATCTCCAGAGTCTGCTGCCTGCTCTACAGCATCGGCTTGAAGGTCCATCAACCTGTGCAGAATATACTAGAATAGCAATGATGCCCACTCATGGTCCCTCCCTCCAGGCAAGCCTGGGCTTCAGTTGATCCCTTAGGATGGGGCTGAGTCTGGAGCAGAGCAAGGAGAGGGGCCAGATAACATTGAACTGACCGAAGTAGGAAGCCTCAGTTTTCCAGAATGCAGGGTCTGCAGGTGCTTACTAAATGCTGTGAGGGGTGGAGTGGGCATAGGAGATGCTGGGCACTTGTCCAAATGACTTGCTGGATGCCTATTTTCTAAGATGCTATGGAGCACCTCCCTTTATTTCTCTCCTTCTGGAGCAGAAAGCAAAGACAAAAGCAGCCAGCCAGCCAGAAAAGTCCCCATGGTCAGTTTTTGTTTGGGAGGAAAGGAATCCAGTCCCAGGGGCAAATCATCCACCAGGTAGCCATAAAAGCAGCAAAAGGGGCACTGACCTTGAATCCACTCACCTTCAGTGGATTCAAATGGATCAGTGGATTTTCAGGGGATTATAAGATCAGGTTCTTTAATCACAGCAACGCAATGGCTCAAACACCCATGTTTATGGGGTTAATTCATTTAAAATGAGGTAGTTGGTACAACAGTGAGTGTTTTAAGTGTTACTTTGGAAGTAGCATAAATCGCAGCCCTTAAAACACTGGGTGCATTGGGAGAAGAGCTCTGGCCTGTGCCACATCACCTTCTCTGTGTCCAAAGCAGCAAAGGATTTGACTTCAACCAGGGGTGTGTGTGTGCGGCTCTTTACAAAGTCAGGTTCCAGGGTGAAGCCTTGGTCATAAGGAAGAAGTCTCTGAAATCAGAGCCAGGGCAGGGAAACCACAGGAGAACCAGAGAGAAGGAGCTGAGAACAGACCAGGGACCTGAGTTTAAGGTAGGACTGTACCCCGACCTCCATAACAGCTCAGCAAGAAGTGAATCAAAGTTCATTCATTTTCCATGCTGCGAACTCACCTACTGCCCCAGCTGCAAGAAGCCACAAAATGATCAACACAGATTCCACACTTTCATTAATACTCGTTTCCACTTTAATTAGTATTTTGGGTTAATTTATATTAAGCAAATCTAACCTATGTCTTTTATAAAGGTTTAAGTACAAAAATATCAATATTTTCAGTGTTCTGGCTGGACTTTTTAGGTGAAATCAGCCTCATCCAAAAGTAAAACCATTCACGAGGGGACTCCAAAATGAAAAATATGACTGGAGAGAATGTCAACTGCCTTGCCCACATGGACGTTTTTAGGTATACAATCTTTATTATTTGCAGATCCCTTATGGGTGGATTCACCTACTTGCTAAAATTTATTGGTTCCCCCCAAAATCAACACTAGCAGCACTTGTGGACAGAGGCAGAGGGGCAAAATATTTGAGTTGCTGAATGAGTTTCAGCTCAGACTGTAAAGAAGTATCATTTTCAGTCTATTCAGTGCAGTGTTTTTTTTTTAGCATTTTTGTACTTTTGAAATGGCCCCAAGCAGAGTGGGAAAGAGCTGTCTAGTGTGCTAAGTGCAGGAAGGCTGGGCTGTGCCCTATGGAGAAGCGTCCTTCAGGAGTGAGTTTTAGGGCTGTTGGCCATAAGTTCAATGTTAACGAACCAACAATATATACCCATAAGGTGTCTTTAAACAAACACAAACTGAACAAGGTTATGTAGTGATGGGTTGACAAAGACCAGTGGCTGGCAGGCACCTGCCCCTATTTGTCCCTTAGGAGCCATGATTCAATATTCACTAATTCAGGGTTCGCGATGACTTTGTACAACATAATTGCCACGAGTAACAAGAATCAACTGTATTTTTGAACGTTATCTAACAAAAACATGTGCTTTTCTTTTTTAATTACAAGTTTTTCCATAATTTTAACACAAATTGACATGATGAAGACAATGGCCATTTTCTCCAATCACCTGTTACCTCTTGGGACCTGCTGGATTTGGAGAATTTGAAGAATGAGGATGGGTTTTTGTTCCAGGCTGGAAAACATTTACCCAATCTCTCTCTCCCACTTGTGGTCGCAACTCCAGGGACGGAGATGCTTGCTAGTTAAGGAAGCAGCTCTGCCACTGTGAGCTCACGGGGATTTTAGGAAGACAGCTTTAGGGGAAGAGATGCTAGACTCGTGTTTGGGAAGGCAGGTTCTGAAAACTCTTGGGACACTGGGCAGAGAGTTCTAGAAGAGAGTTGAGTCTTGGGGTCTGAATCTGGGAGAAGTGGGAGGTACAGGCGATGCCCATTCAGGAGCTCACCAGGGGTCACCTCCTACAGGAGAGGCCGGGGGGCTGGCAGGGCGACCAGAAGACCACATCCGCCCAGCACCCACCCCCTCCCCCCGGGCCTCAGACCCGGCCCCTCCCCCCACCTCAGACCCACCCCCTTCCCCCCTCCCCCCTGCCTCAGACCCACCCCCTCCCCCACCCCCGCCTCAGACCCACCCCACCACGCAGCAGCTGCTCCAACATCCCGGCCCTACAAGGTAATGCAGATTGGCTCGCGGTGGCCACACAGATCGCCAGAGCCTCAACACACGTTTGGAAAAAGAATGCATAATTTATTTGTACAATTTTTCACACTTGAATTTTACAGTTTAAAAAAGATACAAAACAGAAGACAAACAGTGGTCACATAAATTAAGAGAAGCACTAAAGAAGGAATGCCTTCTCACCATGACTGCTTTTTAAAATCCGCCTCGGGGAGCAGGCACGTCAGGACGGTCCCTGCGGTTGCTGCTGCCCAAGCATCCTGCGAGTGGATCGTACAGCCTTCCGTTCCAAGGTTAAGTCCTAGCACAGAATCACTCAGTTTGTTCTTGGAAACACCAGTGTGTCTGAGGGGGGGCAGAACCTCACGGCCCTGCGTTTATGCTTCACACTTGGCAACTGAAACGTGACCTTCCCTCCAGGGAAACTTTAGGGGCTGGAAGGGGCCACAGGGAGTCCAACACACTCCTCTCTCTCCTTTGTCACAAGCACAGATGCTGTGCTTTAGCGTGTCATTTACAGAGCATTAAATTCGGAGCCAGGCACTTTGTAAAAGCAGCTCAAGTCCGCTGCTGTTCACACAGGCAAAGACAACAGGAGTTTCAGAGAGCCAAGTGTAGAGCTACTTAGAGGATCACGGCCCAGATTCCATGAGCACTGAGGTAGTAACATGTAGAAACTTTACAGGAAACAGTGTATCTTTAATCAGCATCCCTGATTGCCCTGGGTCACCTCAATTTCCATGTGATTAGCAGGCCTTAAGAGGGTCAGCAGGCACCCCACTCGGGGTGGGGACCACAGTAGGGGGTGGGGCGTAGCACAGTCTCCGGGGAGAGGGACAGGATGGAGACATGGGGTAAGGCTGGTCTCCCTGGACAGAGCCCCACCCAACAGGCAGGGGGCCCCTGCCCCAGCAGTGCTCAGCACTGAACACATCTGCTTTGAGGGCTCCGTCTACACCCTCACCCCCCCACCAAGAAGGAAAAAACGTTTCAGTGCCCTGACAAGTAGCTATCAAGTCATCACCCATGAAGGGCTGGTCCCTTTATTTCCAGCCACCTTCCAGGGCTGCTAAGAAGGCACTAAAAAATGATCAGCAAAATCCCTCATGGGGAGATAGGCCCTGGGGCTACCCCAAGTGGCCCTCACTGGCTATGGCCCCAGAAGGTGGCCCCTGCAGGTTCTACCTGGCTTCCTCCCTTCCCATCTCAAGCCGTCCAACAGCTGAGAAGTCAGCAGCCCCATGTGCATCCAAGAGGGGCCCCTGGAGTGGGGCTTGGAAGGGAGGCCCCCGTGGGACAGACCCCCATCCCTCTGGTCTGCACTGACCCTGCGTGCCCACACCCAGCTGGGCCTCCCCTGTCGGACAAAGGGCCCGGGAGTGTGGGCCCAGGGTGGGGGAGGCCACGTGGCCTGCAGAGAACTGTGGAGCGTGCCAAAGGCAGACAGGTTCACTATTTAATACAAACAAAAGGACCTGGGAGTCATTTCTAAAAATAATTATGCACGGCGATTAAAAATCAGCCCCTTCATTTTCTTGTGGAATGGTGTCAAGGACCCAGGCTGTATGGATTAGCTGTTTGCCTGTTCAAAAAGGAAAAAGAAATGATGTTATTTTCTTGAGACAAACAAAGGTAGAAAATTATTTTTTCCCCTAAATGAACGTGAGGCCCTTATACAGCAATGAGTAAGCTTAATAAGACAAAGGGATATTGTTTTTCTACAGCATGAAGGTCAAGGGGTTAGGCTGACAGTGGAGGACAGCATGTGCAAAGGCCCTGAGGCATAAGGGGGAACGGGGTGTGTAGGGATCCAATCATTCAGCACAGCTGGGACACAGGCCTCTCTGGGCAAACCGAGCGTGACCTTAGCCACTGAAAGACGTCAAGTGTCTAATTAGTCCTGCTTTCTACCCCACTTTCTCTGCTGCTACCCAGCCCTCTCGCTCCCCGCTCTGGCCGTGCTGAGCCACCGGCAGTACCTTAACACACCTTGCCCGTTTGCTCTCTCATCCTGGAGGGACAGTCTCCCCTTGGCCTGGCTCACCTCCCTCAAGGGGTCCGGGCTGCCTTCTCCTCCCAGCCCCACCGCAGCCCCCCAGCTTCCCTCCACCACATAGCCCCCCGCGGGTCAGAGGGGGTCATCTATTTCCAGCACTTGGCCCTTTGTGGGGCGGGGACTGGATGGTCCCCATGGCCACTTGAAGGTGTTAGGTCCTACGGTTTCACTCTCGGGAGATGCAGGCTGGACCTTATTGGGCAATGCCCTCTGGTTCTGCACCTGGGTACCTTTGGAGACTTGAGAGGGGACAGAATAGAACTTTTTCTTCCACCAGGAGCCTACCCCTAGAAGGAGCCGAAATCTGGGAGCTCTGCCAGTCCCGAGGCCCGTGCGATGGCCAGACATCTGGTCCTCACCCAGGATCCAGGCAGAGCCCAAGGGCTGGGCTCCATTATGCATTGCAGGCCAGACCGGGAGCCTGAGGTGGCAGGGTCCCCGGGAGCCCCTGGGATCTTTCCCCTCCTCACCACCTCTCCTTGTACCAGAGAAGCCCAGCTGTTCCCCCGCCCCAGGGCGTACTCGATAGCCCAGAAAAGGACAGGGCAGAGTCACGGCTGGCTGACCTGCCTCTCCCTGCTCTCTGCCCATCACCAGAAGTTTGATTCAATGACGCCTGGGTGGGTAAACAGAACCACCTGAGCCAGAACTAAGCGTGGTCAGCAGAGCACAAGGAAGCCCATCACAGTCAGCTCTGGACCCTGCAAAGCTGAGCCCCAGACGTTTTCATCCAAACACCAGTGGTGGGCCCTGGACAGTGGGGGAGGGGATGCCACCTGGCATGGGGACCGCACCTCCTAGGCTTTGACACAGCGAGTCAGAGAACCCACTCAGGAGGACGGGAAAGTTACCCTCATTTGTTGATAAATCCAGTCTGTAAACACGGTCACGTTTCCGTACACTCCCGGTCGATAAGCCTTAGCACAGCCAGACCCCCAGCTCGTGTCCCCGATCAGCCACCAGATGCTGCTCTTCAGAGTGACCAGAGGGCCTCCGCTGTCACCCTGGGGGACACAGCAGGTTGCAGAGCAGAAGTGAAACCACAAGCCGTACATCACAGAGGGCAAGAAGGTGGGGGTAATGGGAGGGTCTGCAGGTCTCCTCCAACGAGGTGATAGTAATATAATCCCCCAAAGAGACTGTACCAGCGACGGATTTTAGTCTGCATCAGTTAATAGTTACCAAATAAATGGCTGTCCATACTTTTAAATAGTCAAAATACTTATTTCTGTGGCACTGACACTTCGACCACACAGCGCCTTCCGGAGGAAGCAGCGGCGTGCATTGTTGGCGGTACCAGGGCTTTCGCACCGTCCATGGCCATCACTTCCCACGGCCGTCCCCCGGGTCCCAGGTCGGGGAGAAGGCGCTCCTCACGGGCCCCGTGGGAGCTGGGCAAGGCCCAGAGGCCGAACACAAGCTGGTCATCACCTGGCAGGAGTCGACGGTTCCCTGCAGGTACCCCGCGCAGATCATGGCCGGCGTGATAAGGTCGCCGTACACGTGCTTGCTGTCGCACCGCCAGGGCTCGATGAGCTGTACC
This sequence comes from Eubalaena glacialis, assembly GCF_028564815.1. Taxonomy (NCBI): domain Eukaryota; kingdom Metazoa; phylum Chordata; class Mammalia; order Artiodactyla; family Balaenidae; genus Eubalaena; species Eubalaena glacialis. The sequence continues at coordinate 4,284,227 of NC_083721.1, read as the reverse complement.
ATCGCCGCGTTCAGCCCATCCGAGGTTTTCCCTGCCACAGAGGACAGCCTGGCTTTCCCAGGGAGCCTGGACTCCCTCCCGGGGGCATGGAGAGACCCCCATGCCCCTCCTCCCGTACTGGCTCCTGGGGCACCGGGGTATCTTCCAGCTGCTGGGGCCTGTGTTTAAAGCGGCTCCAGATTTGGTTTTGGGGCAGACTGCCTGCCTCTGGGGCTGGGGAGCCCCACCTGTGTCCTAGAGTCATCCTCTCCCGTCACCCCGCCACTTGGTTCCCTGGGGTCAGTTTTCCTCCTCCATTGCTCCCTCTTCTCTGGACCGTTCCCAGGGCCACCCGAGGGGCCCTGTGTCTCCACCTCAAACACCCGGCCGTCCTCAACCCCACACGATCCTCCACTCTGACCACCCGCCCTCGGCTCCCGGCAGGCGGAAACTTCCTAGACGCTCGCTGGGACTTGCGCTCTCTGTCCCCCGGTTGCTACCTGGATGTCTTCTGGGCTCCGTGGGCTTACCGTGCTGAAGCAGTACCTCTCCTAGAGGGCTCCTCCACCCAAAGCCACACCACCCTGTCCTCCGGACTCGGGGAATGGTCCCACCACCCACCGGGGGGCTCAGGTCACAGCTGGAAGCCGCCTTCCTGTGACTCCTCACTCTCTCCCTGCTGACACTCCATCCACCAGCAGATCTGGTGGCTCTGTCCCAAATGTGCTCCCACACCCACCACCCCGGTCTGAGCCGCCTTCTTGTCTCGGAGGACACAGCACTGGTCCCCTCACCACGCTGTTCCGTCTGCCCTCACCCCCAACCCTTCCGTGACTCCCTACACAGCTGTCAGATCAAGTCACTCCAATATCCTCATTATAGCCTACAAGGCCCTATGCGACCTGGCCCCAGCCTGACCCCTCACCCTGGCTTATCGTGCCCTGGCCACACTGGCCCTTCTGTTCCTAAGGCACTCTCGTCATGCAGATCTTGGCTCAGGTGTCCTCTCTTCCGAGAAGCCTTCCCTGACCACCGCTCGCTGTCGCAAACCTCCACTGTTTGAAAGCACCTAGTTCAGTTATTCATTTCCTGTCTGAGCATATCCTGCCCCCAGACATCCATAGGAGAATGTGAAGTTCCTGCGGGCAGAGATTTTTGTCTCATTTTGTTTACTGCTGCATTCCCAGCTCTTGGTAGGTGCTCCACAAATCGTGGCTGACTTTCCCTCTTGTCTTGGATGCTGGGAAACCTTGCTCACAACTGGAAGGCTCAACCCAGGAGCTTTCTTTAGACCAGATGCCAGGACACCCAGCGCCACCACCATCTCCCCCTACCCCCCCAAACCACCCCGCCCTTGAGCTATTCACCGTGCTTTAAAGGATCCCTTGTAGGTGTGCCCTAAACACTTTTGGAAGGATGTAAACAATATATAAATGTAGGACTAAGCCCATCCAATGCTCCATAAGAATTCAACAGCAAGGATCCCTTCATTTGAAAAACGTTATCTGAGATGAAAGCAAATTATAACTGAAGGCAGCTGGGCCAGTCTGCGTCAGGAGGGTCTAGTGCCTCTTCCCTGTCTGTGGTGTCAGGGCAGGAGGACAAAGCCTCTGACGCCTGCAGCTGGCATTGCCAGTCACACAAGCCCATCCTCACTGAGTCCGTTATCACTCAGCCATCAAAGGCAGGCAGACTTCCGGGCCGCCTGTTAGCGACCATGGGATGCAAACATAGGGGGCCGTGTGCCCCTCACATTTAGGTGGCCTTCACCCTTCAAAAAGCAGTTTCCGCACATTGTTCCATTTGGTCTTAATAAGGGCATGGGTTAAGTAGGGCAGCTAGGATTTTCCCATCTAGCGCGTGGGGAAACAGGCAAAAAGACTGGGCGAACTGCCCAAAGTCGTCCAATCATTTAGTGGTAGAACCAGGATCAAAACCTAGACCTCCCGCTTCAGGACCCAGTGCTCTGCTCCTGAGACCCGCAGATCCCCTGCTGGGAGCCTCACCTTTCTCATAGGTGGACCCCCACCCGGAAATCCAGCAGGACTGTGTCGGTTCGAGCATGATGCCCGGGTTGGGCAGACACACTGGTTTCACTCTGTCTGTTTCAAGAAGGGAAAACAGCGTGAGCGGGTCCGGTCTAACTGAAGGCCTCGGGCGACAGTGTCTGCCTGGATCTTCCCTGGGCCTGGGACCACCAGCCTCCTGCCCAAGGAGACTTCTGGATTCCAGTGTGTCCTGGCATCCCCTTTGCTGTCCCTGCCAGGACCCTCCTTCTAACAGGCAAGACGTCCCCCTCTGGAAGTGAGGGTTTTGGAAGATTGAAGATTAACAGTCCTGTGATGCAAATAGTTGACACTGGACGTGGTAGGGCTGCATCAGACTAAATTGATAAGGATGAAGGTAAATGATTAGCAATTTATAATTAAACTCACAACAGGTACTATTGCAAACCAGCACCGAGTGAAGTCTGACCCACCAGATGCTGACTATGAAACAACTTTTCTAGACGTTCACGTGTGCTGATTAAGTCGTCATCGTGCCGAGGAGGAAAAGTGCCGCAGTGAATGCATCCCTCAGTGGCCAAAGGCACATTTTGGGGTGACTCAGCCTCCGCTGAGCCCTCTTCTAGCAGCCAACCCCTCCCCTGGCTCCACACACTACAACTCAGTGCAAATTCCCTCCTTCTGGTCATCACGGCACATTTTATTTCCAGTCAACCTCTCCTTAAGATGCATTCAAAACTGTTCACATACGCTGGGCTGTAGGAACACAGCTACGCACCGTTAAAAGTCAGAGGCGTCTGCAGCTTCATAAGAGCGATGTCGTTGTTCTTGGTCTTGGAATCGTAATTTGGGTGGGAAATCACTTTTGCTACTCGGTATCCGTTTCCATAGAACATGAAAGATTGTCTCAAAATTCCTGCAAAGGCCGTCCAAATCTTGGGATTGTTAAGAGGTCTGGAAGACAGAGACGAACACCACTCAGGATGTCAGGACCACAAACATGAAACGCTCATTTGACGGTCTTCAGAAGTCATCCGCCGGAGCCAAGGTCTGCAAGGTGACGTGATTTGTCAAAAGCCCCAGGACAAGACTGGCCAGGTGGTCTCAGGCCCTTCCCCCTCCCCACCTCACACAGCCTCCCCCTCCCCTCCTTTACCTCATCATCAGTGAATCCTATTCCTCCCGTGCTTCCGCGCCAGCCTGTAAACCCTCGCAATTCCAAGAACGCTTATTCCTGCGCCTAAGTGCCTTCCTGAGGTTTGAAACCCCATTTCTGGCGTGGCTGGGTCTTACTGACTTTTACATGCTAGAGCATTTCCTGGCACACAGTAGGTGCTTAATAAGTGTGTACTGATGAATAGACTCTGAGTCTAATAGCCATCCAGGCATTACCTTTATCTGGGTGTTTCCCTTCTAAGAAAATCCTAAATCCTACAGCCCATGGAATACGGTGGATGGAAGGAAGGGAACGCTCTTGGGCAATAAACACTGCTTTCTTCAACCATACAACAGCCCTTGGAGCAGCACATCTGTCTTACAGGTGCAGATGCTACAGTCAGACACCTCGAGGGAACTGTCTGAAGCCACTCAGCCAAAGAATGGCCAAGCCAGGCCCTGCCTCACTCTAAAGAAAAATAGCTCTCATGAGTGAGGCTTTTTCAAAATAGCCATGTGACCAAAAAACAAACAAACAAAAAACCCAAAAAAACCCTCCATGTTTAAGAAAAAAGGAGGGGCAACAGTATCTTCTACAAAAGCTAACACTATAAATGATGGCTGCCCTTGCCCCTCCCCACCCACCTGTATGGGCAGTGCTGTGGCCCAGGGTGTTTAATGGACCAGAGAGAACCTTCCGGCATGGCAGCGTGAGGTCTGAGTGTCTCTGAGTGCACCCTCTCTGGGGACGAGCACCCAGGGGAGACCAAGCCTCCCAAGAGGGCAGGGGCCTCAGGAAGGGTGGGACAGAGCTGAGAAGACTGTGGGCTAGAAGGAGTTCTTTTTTTTTAAAATAAATTTATTTGTTTTATTTTTGGCTGTGTTGGGTCTTCGTTGCTGTGCGCGGGCTTTCTCTAGTTGCGTTGAGCGGGGGCTACTCTTCGTTGCGGTGAACGGGCTTCTCATTGCAGTGGCTTCTCTTGTTGCAGAGCACGGGCTCTAGGCGTGCAGGCTTCAGTAGTTGCAGCACGCAGGCTCAGTAGTTGTGGCTCACGGGCTCTAGAGCGCAGGCTCAGTAGTTGTGGAGCACAGGCTCAATTGCTCTGCGGCATGTGGGATCTTCCCGGACCAGGGCTCGAACCCATGTTCCCTGCCTTGGCAGGCGGATTCTTAACCACTGCGCCACCAGGGAAGTCCCTAGAAGGAGTTCTGATCACAGCATCACCCCAGCCCCACACCGCATCCCTGCGCCAGACCCCGCGAGTAATGGACACACGCTGAAGGGATGGGCTTGGCCACGCGCTTCACGGGTCATTTGACCCTCCCAGCGAGGCAACGACCTGGGCGCCCTTAGAATCCCCACTTGCCCACGAGGAAACCGGAACTCGAAAGAGTCGGAGACTTCACTCAACGCCGCAGGGCCCAGAGCCTCCGCCTCCCAACCCCGGGACCCGCCCCCTCGGGACTTACTCCTCCACGCAGTGGGCGGCGGTCACAATCCACTCGGGGGTGATGATGGAGCCTCCGCAGACGTGGGTGCCCTGCACGTGCAGGCTGACCTGCCAGGGCCAGTCCCCCGGGGCAGCACTCGACCCGCCCACGATCCGGCTCTGGCGTCTCGTCTTCCCCGAGACCCCGCACTCTGAGGGCGACAAGCACAGAGCAGCCGGCCAGTGAGCGAAGCAGGGCCGCCCCCTCCCGGCCCCCTGACGCCCGTCACACTGAGTGCCCAGACGGCCCCCAGGCCGAGGGTCCTGCCTGGCCGGAGGGTGACTGTTGTCTCCTCTTGCTGCTGTTTGTTGGGGGTCCGACTTTCAGAGACTGTGTCCTGGTCTCTTTGGGTTGGGGGGTGGGGTGAGAGGACAGCCCTCCAGCCCCCCCTCCCCCCAGGAAGCACCACTTCTGCTGGCACTGGGTGCCCCTGCTCCCTGGCACTCGTGCCATTCCATCGGCTTCTCCCGTACACCCAGGGGGGGGGCCTGGATAACAAAGGCCCTGGAACCCCCTCGAATGCTCAGAGGCCCCAAGATTCCTGAACAGAGCTAAGCAGGCTTTTCTCATGTGTGCTGCTCTCAAGCTGCCAGGAGGTGGATGGCGTAGCATGCGTGGGAAGGCAGGGCAGGCACCATGCTTTCTCCGCACCTAAAGAAACTTGAGCCAGCCTGGGTGGGAAGGTACCAGCGGGACCACTGGGCCATGCGTCCACCTAGGGGCGTCTGCTAGCTTCACCTGTTCAAACTGAAAAGCCAAGCTTCAGGCCTGAGACCCGTATGGGAACAGGATGGGGCTGTCCCAGAGGAGGGAGCGCACGGACACTGTCCTGCATACCAGTAGGAGGTTTGGAAACTATAAATAATCCAAACACAGGGATGGGGACACCCACAGGCCTCCAGCTCCAGCGCGGGGATGCCCTAGAGTGAGGCCCCGTCAGTTTCTTGAGCTTGCCCGTCCTCATGGGACAGCTGCTTCTTGGACTTGAGGCTGAAGGCGTCTCAAGTGCATCCAATTCAAGAAAGGAGCCCCTTGGGCAGAGTGCTGGGCATGTCCTGACCTGTTACCCCACCTCATCTCTCCACATCCCCCAGAGACACAGGGAGATACATTTCTATAAGTACCAAATGTTTCCTATTTTAGAAACACAAAAAGGAAAACCAAGAATCACTTACCTATACAGCGTAAAGAAACCACTGTTTTTGAAGAACAGACATCACTACAAAAGAAGAGGGGAAAATTCTGGTCACTCTAACAAACGAGACACTTGATTCTCAAAATACTTAGAAATAAATATTGTCTTCCACTGTTCTCCCTCTCTGCCTCCCCAGACATAGAAGAGTCCACAGTTGAAGACTTGAATAAGGAAAGTAAATCTATATACATAGGGGACAGTAGTAAAGAGCAGACACTGAGTCAAAGTGCAGGGTTCATATCCAAGCTGTGTGACCTTGGACAAGCTTCCTAACCTCTCTGTGCCTCAATTTCCCCATCTGCAGAATGGGCTAATATAGTACCAACTCATAGGGTGGTTGTGAAGATAACCACACATCATATCAGCTGTTATTATTTTTCCTTGGGATTTAAAATCATCCTTTAATTTTGTAAGGAAGACATTCGTAAACTTCCAGGTTCCTATAACTGCTTTACATTTACCGCACAGGAAAGTATACAGTCAATCATTTGCCTGGGAACAGAAGAAAAGTTACTCATTTGGGGGGGCAGACATTCCAGGTTACATATGAAAAAGAAACAACCAATGCGTTCCATTGTATACTGAATTTTCCCCCAATATGCTGAGGAGAAGAGAAACAGCCCTGACACCCACATGTTCGAACCTGGCCATGTTCTGTTGAACATAAACAGTTCCCTGGGCACCAACATGCGGCCAGACCACTGTTACATGATGGAGCAGGACGCAGGCACGCCCACCGCACAATCCCATGAACCTGGTCCAAACCACACAGTGACCAACAGGCCCCTAGGCTGGCTGACACGAGTGGCCGCACTTCTTTGCCAATCCCAGCCGTAGCCTGGCTTCATGCCTGCCACCCACCTTCTAAAAAAAAAAAAAACCATTAAGGTACCAACTACAGAATCACCCTCACTTCCGGACAGCATCCAATGCAGGGCAAAGCCCTGCTTCCTGGAACCTTCCCCAAAATGACTCAACACAAGCCCACACCCTGTAATAAGTCCCTTCTAACCCCCTTCCATGGAGACACCCACAGTTCCAGGACAAGGCATGTCCTGGTGGTCTCTGGCTGGGGGGCATTGGATGCCAAGAGAAGACACGTTCCCATTAAGAGAAGATGCTTTTTAAGGATCATAAGGTCATTCTCCTCTGCATTCTCCTCTGCACACCGTGCAGCCACCAGCATCAGGGCACGAAGCAGCCACTCAGACAAACCCTGCGAGGACTCAGGTATCAAAGAGCAACTTCTGAAAGCAAAGAGGAAAGAAGTTCTCCCACCTCACGCCATGCATGCCAGGGACACCACATGCCAGGCAATGACCTTCTCTTCTTTCCTCCAAACCCTGCAGCCACCTTGTGAGTTACCGAGAGGTGGCAGCCTTCCCTCCCCTGCTCAGCCCTGATTCCATGTAACCAAAGACGATGAAGAGACAGTCGGGGGCATTTACAAAGAGCCCAGGCAGCTGTGTTTAGCTTCTCGGGAGGGCAAACCACGGCCTGCTGTTTTGATGGGCACACCTGGCCGTGTGCACCCCTTCTCCTGGGCTCACCCTCTCACATTCCTGGGGACAGCCAGACCAGGCACCCCAGGCAGGAGTCAGCCCCCCGGGCCACCAGGAACGCAAAGCTGCTCCCAGCCTCCCACTCACAGGGGAGGAGGGGAAGTGTGACCCGTCCATCCTCCCCTAAATGCAGCATCTGGCACCTGGCCAGCAGGGGGGTGACGGCCTGGCTGGCCACCTGGGGATGGGAGATAGGGACCTGGGAGCTGAGGAAGACTTAAGCGAGAAGGACACTGTGTATCTTTCACGTTAAGGAACATTCGGATAGTAATAATGATCCTAGGAAGACTGCAACCATTTTAAACATATGCAACACAAAATGAGTAGCTCAAGCCCAGCCCTCTCCCCCACCCTCCTAATCAGTTAAACCATCAACCATGGGACCAGCTCAGGTTCATTTCCACCCACCAGACGCACTGTGACCCACCCAGCGCTGCAAGTAGGCCTCCAGGTACAGGAAACATTGGTGCACTGGACCAGCCGCTCGCTCCCAGGCCCACCCCTTGCACAGCATCCTCTGACACGATTGCTTGGGCTGGGGGACCAACCACCCCTGCTGCCTGGGGCTGAGGGGCTTCTTGGGAAGCAAGATTTCCAGTGTGAAACCGGCAGAGTCCTGGGCAAACCAGGATGAGTTGATCACCCCAGTGGGGACCCTGAGACATTCTTTTGGACTCCTAGACACACACCCTGACACACAGTAAGGTACGTGTCTAATGTCCGGAGAGAGAAAAAAATCAGGAAAGAGGAATTTCAATTGTGCAATGTTACCCAATACCATGGAGGGCAGAGCGCAGAGGGCACAAACAAGATGGCAAATAGACCTTAGCCACTTCCCTAGAGTAAACCCAGAGCTGCTGAGAGGGACGGGTCCTACTTAAAGTCCAACCTCCTCCCCGTGAGAAACTCAGACAAACCCGCAGCTGCAGCAGAGAAATCAAACTCTGTACGGTGATTCTCCCTGACGTCTCGTACTCATTCCCATTACACAGTTTTTGAAAGGAAAGAGGAAATCACCGTGGCCAACAGGCACATGAAAAGATGCTCAACATCAATAATTATTAGAGGAATGCAAATCAAAACTACAATGAGGTACCACCTCACACCAGTCACAATGGCCATCATCAAAAAGTCTACAAATAACAAATGCTGGAGAGGGTGTGGAGATAAGGGAACCCTCCTACACTGTTGGTGGGAAGGTAAATTGGTGCAGCCACTATGGAGAACAGTATGGAGCTTCCTTAAAAAACTAAAAATAGAGTTACCGTGTGATCCAGCAATCCCACTGCTGGACATATATCTGGACAAAACTACAATTCGATAACATACATGCACCCCAATGTGCATTGCAGCACTATTTACAATAGTCAAGACATGGAAACAACCTAAATATCCATCGACAGAGGAATGGATAAAGAAGATGTGGTACATGTATGCAAGGGAATATTACTCAGCCATAATAAAGAATGAAATAATGCCATTTACAGCAACATGGATGGACCTAGAGATTATCATACTAAGCAAAGTAAATCAGAAAGAGAAAGACAAATACCATATATCACTTATATGTGGAATCTAAAATATGACACAAATGACCTTATCTAAGAAACAAACTCACAGACGTAGAGAATAGACCTGTGGTTGCCAAGTGGGGAGGGAGGTGCGGGAAGGATGGATTGTGAGTTTGGGATTAGCAGATGCAAACTAGTATATATAGGATGGATAAGCAATAAGGACCTACTGTATAGCACAGGGAACTATATTCAATATCCTGTAATAAACCATAATGGAAAAAGAATATGAAAAAGAATGTATATATAACTGAATCACTTTGCCATACAGTAGAAATTAGCATAACATTGTAAATCAACTATACTTCAATGAAATAAATTTTAAAAAAGAAATCACCAAATTAAATACCTGTGGTAGAGTTTTTTATAGAGATCGATATTGTTGGCACTGACATTCAGCTTCATGAAGCTTGTGGCCCCGCTGTCATCCACTATTCCTTGGCTAGAAAAAAAACTATTCCTGAAAAAGACAGAAAATCTTATTTAAAATAATGGGTTTTTTGTGAGCATTCGTAAATCCTATGTTATAGCTATATCAGAATATGACATTCAGGTTACGAGGAACACCTTAGCATTTGGGAAAACAAAAACACAACTTCCAGTCAAGTGACGCTGCGTTATAACCATCTTTCCATCCGATAAGCCTGAAGTGTCAGGGAAAAGTCCTCCATCAGTTGTGTTTCTAATCTAATCTGGATTAGGATAAAGAAGCAGTAAGAATAAGGATGTGTGAGTACATATAATGTAACAAAATTACCCATGTTAAAATGCTCCCAGTGATAAAATACAGACCCTGAACCGTGATGGGGCCTCACTACGTCATTCACAGTGACATACGCTGCAATTGGGGGCTGGCATTTTGAAGTATTTCACTAGCTAAGATGCCAACTTTCTTATCAAGCGGTAATTCATTTTGAAAACTGGCATAAAGGCAACACACTAGAATTGCACAGAAGTCACACGGTGACACCCCCAAGGACAAAACGGTGGCAATGAAATCGCACAGCCTTTCCCTGGGAGGCCAGACGGCTGCCACGCGTTGACAAGGATGGTCTGGCGTGTCCCTGGCTGGAATCCCGAGGAGGGGGCACTCCCACCCCCCTCTCCCACTTCCTCTGGTGGCTGCATGAGGAATGAATTCTCTAATGGATAAATCTGTTGATCAGCTCTCTTCTGTTCAAAGGCCTCCAGCGCCTTCTGCACTCATGCAGTGAAGGTTATGCAGATCTGTTCCCTCCGACCTTCCCTGCAGCCCTCCCCTCTCGCCTCCACCCAGGAGGTGAGTGGAGTCAAGGCTTCGACCCTGCCTGAGGGCTCCTTAGGAAATGAGTCACCCAAGGCCCTCGGCCAGCACCCTGGACCCTGGTGACCACAGCACTGGACAGCCTCGAGTAACCAGGAGCGGATGGAGGCCCCAGAGGCAGGGCTGGGGGGTGCCATGGAGGGGGATGGGGCAGTGTGGTGCCCACAGTCCCCTGCTGGTTTCCCAGAGCAGCTTTGGAGAGGAGACAAAGGTTCGTGGTGCCCCTGTGTTGGCACTTCCAGGGAGGGGCAGAGGGAAGCACTGATCTTATGTTTCTGTGCCTGTCACCATCATCACGGAGGCCACGGGGCTCGGAACTCACGGGTAGCCCATGTCCTGGCACGCTGCTCTCCCGTAGTTGTCACTCCAGTCATCCTGGCACACGGGGTGCCAGGACTTCCTCTGAGCTGAGTACACCTGAAGGATGAAGTTGGGTCCGTAGAGACGAACTGCAGGAAGGGAGATTCTGGTGAGTCTCAAACCATCGTCCTGTCCGCCACATGAGCCCCACCTTCCCTGGGACACAGAGGCCCTGGGACCCAGAGGCAGGGCTGGGCTCCCTCTTCTCAAGGCACCAGCTACACATGAGGGACGCCGAGAATCTAGCCTTTCCCCGCAAAAAATGCCCTTCACCCAAAAGAACTGAAAACAGGTATTCAGACAAAAGTGAACATTGTACACAAATGTTCGTGAAAGCATTATCCACAAGAGCCAAAAGGTGGAAACAACCCAAATGTCCATCTACTGATGAATGCACAAAATATGGTCCATCCGCATAATGGAGAATTATTTGTTCATGAAAGGGGATGAAACACTGATACAATACAACACCCACGACATTCTGCTGAGTGAAAGAGGCCAGACACAAAGGCTCACACACTGTATGATCCCATTTCTGTGAAACGTCTAGAGAAGGAAATCTATAGAGACTGAAAGTAGATTAGTGGTTACCTAGGGCCTGGCATCTGAGGCTCATTCTGCTGTGGAATGACCAGCCTTGGTCTGATCATTTCCTACTGCTTCTGTGATGAGTGATTCCACACACCACGTGAGTGGATACGCAAACTGTAGGACATCTAGACAATGGAATACGATTCAACACTAAAAAGAAATGAACTATCAGGCCACGAAGAGACGTGGAGGAACCTTAAATGCACATCATTTAGTGAAAGAAGCATCTGAAAGGGCTCCATCCTGAAGGATTCCAATTCTAAGACACTTGGGGAAAGGCAAAACCGTGGAGACGGTAGGAAGATCAGTGGTTACTTGGGGATGGGGAGTAGGGGATGAAAAGGTAGAGCTCAGAGGATTTTTAGGGCAGTGAAACTACTCTGTATGATACTGTAATGATGGATACATGTTAGACATTTGTCCAAACCTACTGTCCAGATGTATACATTGTACATTTATCTGCAGTACCGAGTAAACCTTAATGTAAACTAAGGACTTTAGTCAATAATAATGTATCAATATCGACTTACCACTTACAATGCATGTACCACCCCAGTGCAAGATGTTACAAACAGGGGCGACTGTACATGAGGGCAGGGGTGGAGGCGGGGCATGGGAACTCTTCTCCTTCTGCACACGTGAAACTGCTAAGGACTCCGTGCAAAGGAACACTGCGAGTGCAGCAGAGGAAAAGGGGAGGCTCACATCCCAACAGAACAGTGACTTCCAGGATGTGTCATCAAGTCCTGAGGAGTCAGCTGGATGGTAACCGTTGGGAAATGGGCACATTAACAATGCAAACACATGTTTACTTTTTCGTGCAAAAGCTCTGTGCAAGGAGAAACAAGTTACTCTTATTAGTTGCCCCTAAGGAAAAAACATGATTGGCTGATGAACAGGCGTGTGTGTCTGTGTGTGTGTGTGTGTCTGTGTGTGTGTGTTAGAAAAACTACCCTGTTCTTTCCTCTTCCTCGCATCCTGGTTTCCTGTGTGTCTTCTTTACTGCTCACACAGAACGTGTCACTCCTGACACGGCTGGTCACCAAATGTGTAGGGGGTTTTCTCCACACCGAGCAATTCTCCACAACACCAGCTGGGCGTCCTACAATTTAATTCTGACACTCTTTACCTGGAGATAGTGTGAGACCCCACAGGTTGAGGGCTCAGTGCCACAAGACTGACACCCCCCCACTTCAGATACCAACCCCAAGTCCAGATTGTCACCTGTACTCCTGACCGACCAGCTAGAACTCAGAGGTTCCCATGACCCCCTCCTCAGCTTCGATTAATTTGCTAGAGCAGCTCACAGAACTCAGAAAATCATTTACTTACTGTTTACCAGTTCATTATAAAGGATAGGATAAAGGACACAGATGCACATCCAGAGGAAGAGATGCATAGGGCAAGGTATGTGGGGAGGGGCAGGAGCTTCCGTGCCCTCTCTGGGTGCGCTGGTCTCCTCAAGTCTTCATGGGGTCACCAACCCGGAAGCTCCCCAACCCTGTACTTTTGGGATTTTATGGAGGCTCCATCACGTAGGCATGTTCAATCATTAATTCCATGTCCAGCCCCTCCCCATCTCAAGACAGTGGGGTGCAGGGCTGACAGTTTTAAGCTTCTAACCGGAGCTCGTTCTTTGTGGTGACCAGCCCCCATCCAGGAGCCATTCAGGACCCCATCCAGAGTCACCTCGTTTGAACAAAAGACACTCCCATCATCCAGGAAATGACAAGGGTTTTAAGAGCTCTGTGTCAGGAACTGGGGTCAAGGACCAAATACTAGAACCAAAGATGTTCCTGGTGGTCTTATCACTTAGGAATCACCAGAGTTTCAGGAGCCCTGTGCCGGGAATCGGGGGCAGAGACCAATACATATTCTCTATTATCTCACAGTGTGTGAGTATATATTATGTGTGAATATGTGAGTGTGTGTGTATGTGTGTTATGTGTGAGTGTGCAAGAGTGTAAGTGAAATGGGGGAGATGAGATTTTTCACTGCATACCCTTAGGGACTTCCTGAATTACGATCTATTTGAGTACATTAACTCTTAATGTATTTAAATAAATACAACTTCAGTATTAAGAAGAGAGAGAGACAGTCTCTCCAGGTAACATGAGTTTGTCTTGCTAGAGTTTATCGGCACACGCACGTGCACAGGTAGGAAAGCGTCAAGGGTCATTCCGCCGGATAGCTTAGCCACGTCTGCTCGACCTCAAAAACTCCCTACTTTACTCAAGAAAATGGTGACAAATATATTATCACCAAAATAAAGGCAAGGCACTATGTCGACAGTTTACAGAGTGAGTGAGTCACCGCCAAGCGCAAACCCTCTCCGGGAAGGAACTGCAGGAGCTCGGCGCTTTAGAGGCCAAGGCTCCAGCGTGGACGCGGCTCCATGAAGATGGTGCAGAGGCTGAGCTCCGGCCTAACGCCCAACCCTGAGGATGCCACGGCCAAGTCCGCACTGCATCTCACACAGGTGCCCTGACCCGGAAACGGGATGTACGGGAGATCCATCCTCCCCCAGGATGGCTGCAGAAGGAGGGTAGAGGCGGGGTAGAGCCCGGCCTTTGTCTGGCATCACCTGCATTCAGAGTTAACAGCTCCCAGAGGACGCAGCAGGCTTTAGGCTCTGGGTATGGCCCTCAGTGGGTATTAGCACAAGCCTCATCCTCAAGCATCATTTTCCCTGGCATGACCACTTTACCACCCATGAAATAATTCATTGAAAATAATAAAAGCAGAAGAGGTGCCCACCCCGTGACAACAGACATAGATCACTTGAAAGGCAGCTTGTTTAGAAAACGCAGAGCCCACTCCCAACTTTATGTTTTAAACAGTTTGCCTGTTTTAGTGACGTCCTGTGGCAGCCGGGGCAGGCACGTTGGCCTGGCCCTGGGCTGTGGTCTCCCTTCCCCCATGCTGTGCGATGCTGGTGGAGGGCTGGCGCTCGCCCCCTCTGAGCCTGTCTCCTCATCTGAAAACCGGGCTTAGACGCAAGGCTCGGCCTCCAGGAAGGGACTCAGTTGTGGAACGCTCGACGTTCAGGACACGGGCCTGACACCGTCACGCCTGCCCTGCTGTGGCCCCTGTGGTGGGGCAGAGCGGTCCCCTCCCGAGGCGGCCGGCACGGCCCCGCCACTCACCGCACCGGTTCTCGTCCTCGCCGCCGGGGCAGTGCAGGATGCCGTCGCACCAGTGAGAGGGGCTGACGCAGGTCCCCAAGGAGCTGCATTCCATCCCCAAGCACTGGTCCTCCACTGGCAGAGAAATGGAAGGGAGATGTCCGTCAGGCTGAGAAACCGAGAAAACCTCCCAGCACCCAGGTGACAAGAGGGAGTGAGCTTTTCCTCCTTTAGTGTAAAAGGAGGGGATGAGTCCTTGCCGACAACGTACGTCACAGGAAGCGTGGCTGGCTGCAGGAATCCTGAACCCCTCGGGTCTGTCACTTTGGTCAGGGGAGGACCCCTAGCCTCGGATCTGGACAGCACCCGCCCTCTCTGCCACACAGGTGAGTCCTGTGATCCACAAACCCTGCCCCGGGCTGATGGAGGAGACCTGGCTGTGGGTACAGGAGGGGCCTGTGGCAGCCACCGCTGTACACTGAGACACAGGGACCAGGTGTGGCCCCGAGGTGCTGCACTCACTGTGCTCACGAGTGCCAGGTGCCACCTAGTACCCTGAAGCACGGGGTAAACACAACGTGCTTCTCCCACGTGTATCAATATCACACCCAAAGGGCATGGGATCTTGACAACCCACGGATTAGGAGGAAGCATGCAAACGAGATTGGCCGCTTCCGAGAAAGGTTATTCATGCATCACGTAACCAAACAAGAGGAAAGAGATGAGAAATTTCACGAGGGGCTGTAGGTGAGCCCCCAGCCCAGAGAGTAGGGCCACTAAAGGGCCGGCACACCACGACTCGGCCCTGGCCTGCACTTACAGAGCTTCCACAGCAGCACCGCAGCCAGGACTGCTCCCGCCAGCAGGGCCCCCAGGGTGAAGGTGACACACAGGACTTTCTTAGTCCCTGGAAGAAAAGAGTCGAGTAAACAACTTAGTCTCCAAGTTTCTTAGAAGTTAGACTCTCAAATATATATGGTATATCCTATCAAGGAATAATAATTTCTTATACATTTAAAAATGTGACTTTTCTCTTTAAGAATGTATCCTGGGAGGTCTTACTTCTTCCATAGCACTGAACTTCAGGCTTTTTTGAGAACCGAAGCAGGAAGCCGTGATATGAAGCAACATACATTAAAATTAAGCTCTTCAAAAAGTATGGCCTGAAGGTAGTCAAATAAATGATGAATGTAAAAAAATGGCTGAAAAAAGGAAACATACCTTGTTCCGGTGATTATAAGCATAAGCAAAATAATAATAATGCTCCTCAGACTATCATCTCCATGTCAGTGGTACCCAAGGCAGCAGGAAAAAAGCCTCTTCCTCAAGGTGGTTTAGGGAGGGACGGGACAGAGTCACACTGACTCATTTAACAGTCACTGGCCACATGTGGCTATTTGCGCTTCAATTAATTATCGTTAAATGATTTTAAATCGTTCTGTAAATTCAACTACTCAGTGATCCCATGGGACCAGTGGCTACTGCACGGGACTGTGAAGAGGCAGGACATTCCATCACTGCAGGAAGTTCTACTGGGCATCGCTGGCATCGCTCCCGGGTCTGGGGACAGGAACTCTGGGCTCACATTTCAGCTAAGAATACAAGTCTTTGGAGAAGGTCACCAGCGCTCTCTAGTCAAAACAAACTAACACGCCATTGTTGGTCAGAGTGTAAGCCAAACGTCATGCCAAGGTTCAGAGGAAGGCACCCACCACCGCCGCCCTCAGCAGTTCCTGTGCAGAGAGCAGCCCCAGGCCCAGGGCTCCCTTGGGATAGGCGGAGAGGCGGAGGGAAGAGTCGGGGCGAAGGCTCTCACACAGACCCTCCAGCTCCTTAGTTCATACAGGAGGACACCCAGGCTGCAGAGGGGGAGTGCGGGGGGGCCTTGCGCCCCACCTGTGCACATTCTTGCTTCCAGAAGTCCACCAGACCAAGACGTTCAGCTTCTGGAGTTGATAGACCAGAGCTGACCCATCTGATCAGGGCTCAAAGCCTCGCCTCTCATTTTGTTACCATGTTCTGCAAATTCCACAGTCTGTGCTCAAACCGGCTTAGAAATCACCGGGGAGCCTGTTACCCAGAGATTCTGACTCAGCTCGGGGGGAGGAGGCGTGAGTCTGCAGTGCCACAGGCTCAGGGGTGAGGTCACAGCCGCCGGTCTGAGGAGCTCCGCGTGCCGCCAGCCACATTATCAGGACTTGGCACGGTGGTTGCGTCTTACGGAAGGCAGGGCAGGGTCACCAAGGAAGCTCAGGGGAAATTCCAAATGGCCAATTTGACCCATTAGGCAAGGACGATTTCTTCCTTTAGGAGACTTCCCTATGTGTCATCTTATCCAAGATAAAATAACGTGCCTGGTGAGTTGAGGGATATTAAACTAGGTATCGTGAACCTCTCGTTGAGAGGGTGGCAACCTGCCCAGCCCTCACCAGGACCGTGGGCGGCGGGAGTCCCGGACCTCACCGTTGGTGGACAGGCATTTCGGAATCATTGTCTGGTCGATCAGACATGACTGGGTGCTGGTTTGCAGTTGTACAGATTGTGAGTGTAATTATAACTGACTAATCATTTACCTTCATTGTTATCCATTGTTGATGCAGCCCTATCGTGTCCGGTGTCAAGTGTTAGTATCACAGGATTGTTGACCTTCAGTCCTCCAAAACCCAAACATTAACACGTGTATGCATTGTGGTTCAATGTGAAACATCTATGACCCTTGCTAAAACAAATAGAGCCATTAAGATAAAAATTTCCTTTGTATTCCTGCTGGGGTTCTTTTGAGTTTGTGCTGTTTAAGTAACTTGCAAAATACTGTCAAGGCTCTGACAGGCTACATGCTGCATGATTCTAACTCCACATTCTGGAAAAGGCAAAACTGTGGAGATAGTTAGATCAGTGGTTGCCAAGTGTTGGGGAAGAGAGGGAAGGATGAGCTAAGACCATGATAGGCTAAGACTAGGGGTCCTCAGCTGGGTACCATGGACTTCTTGGCTGGGTCATTCTTGGTGGGGGAGTGGTCATCCTATGCCCTGGAGGATGTTTAGCAGCGTCGCTGGCACCTACCCAGGAGATGCCAGTAGCACCCCCAGCCCAGTTATAACCACCAAAACTGTCTCCAGACATGGCCAGATGTCCCTGGGGGTCAGAATCACCCCGATTAGCAGCCTCTGGTCTCAATCTACCAACCACCACCAGAGAGACATTAGTGCAGAGACAAGTGTTTCCTTGATCCGAGACAAATTAATGGAGGGAAAGAGAACCACACAGGAAAGGAGCAGGGGCAGAAAACACAGGAATGGAAGAGAGTAGCGGTGGGGAGAAGGAAGGATGGAGGAGCCACCTGTGAAGCGTGAAGGAGGCAGAGGCAAGGACTGAGGCAGAAATCCAAGGGCGACGGCACTTGTGAAGAGCTGGAGCGGTCTGCGGAGGGGCGTCTTCAAAGGGTACGGGTCTTATTCACTATTCCTTACTGCCATTATTTATGGCATGGTGATGGCGCGTGGAAATTCACTCTGTCATTAATCTTTAACTGTGCAAGCTGTGTACGTAGGTAGGCATATCTCACGAATTAAACTAAAAACGTTATCAGTGAAAATGTTCCTTGGTCCAGCCACTGTACTAGCTCTGTGCTCATACTAGTACTGGCAGTACTACTCCTGCCTGGGCAGTTCTTACCACGTCAACTAGCCTGCATTAAAAGCTTGGGGAGGGGTGCGACAGGAAGGGGTCTGGAGGGAGAAGAGATAAAATGCAATGCAAAGAAAGCAGATGAATGAGAGGGTAAGAAAGATATGGGATTAAGGTGATGGGCAGAGGACACACCACCTTCAGTCCCTCAACCCTCCTCCATGGCCCAGTCAGTTCTGGCTACTCTTTCGAGCCAAGAGAAATGTTGAAAATGCTTCTGTACAACAATTCCACTGGCCACTTCATTCACCAAACACAAAATACACAAGCTACTCTTTGAGCACCTTGAACGTGACTTGCAGTGACCAGGGAATGGTACACAGAGAAAGGTTAAATCGTTTCTCCCTGCATTGGGGGTTTACCATCTACTCAAGATGATTCAGAGATAAACCACGCAGACAAGAAGCAGTTCAGAGAAGCTCAGCTAGAAAGACCACCCTGGGTGGTACAGGCCAAGCCAGTACCAGAGCATTAGTGGAAGATGAAGGTCTTAGCAGCCGGGAGGCCCCCAAAGGCCCACAGGAGGCGAGACCCAGGCCCACAGCTTTGACACAGAGTGGGGGAGGGGAGAGGCATGCAGAGCCAGACCAGCCCGGCAGACAGAGGAGAGCTGGCACCAGAGCCGGTGGGGCAGACGGGCGACCGGAGAAGGCAGACCCAAAACTCGGGCTCCATTAGAGGAAATAAATGCAAAAAGAGTCCTACTTGAGGTGCATGCTATCCCCGACGGGGGTTTGGGCTGCATGAGGATGACGGGTGTCGAGGTGTGCGTCTGAACCCTCGGGGTGTACTGGGGCACCGCGGGCGGGTAGTACCGAGCCGGGTACCCCGCGTAGGCACGGTGGGCCATGGGCGGCTGTGGAGGGTAGAGGCTTTCGGGTTGGAATCCGTGGTTCTCATAGTAAGGCCCGACACCTGGTGGTGATCCCTGAATGATTAAAAAGAAGATGAATGACACAGCATTGTAAAGCAACTATACCCCACTAAAAATTTTTTTTAAAAAATTAAAGAAGATGAGTGATACAAAACCCTAATTATCCTAAAGGTTAAATATACACCCCATCACACTCAGACAAGACATTGGGACAGCGCTGCAGATTCTTTTTTTTTTAACATCTTTATTGGAGTATAATTGCTTTACAATGGTGTGTTAGTTTCTGCTGTATAACAGAGTGAATCAGCTGTACTTATACATATATCCCCATATCTCCTTGCTCTTGCGTCTCCCTCCCACCCTTCCTATCCCACCCTCTAGGTGGTCACAAAGCACTGAGTTGATCTCCCCGTGCTATGCTATCTATTTTACATTTGGTAGTGTATATATGTCCATGCCACTCTCTCACTTCGTCCCAGCTTACCCTTCCCCCTCCCCGTGGCCTCAAGTCCATTCTCTATGTCTGCATCTTTATTTCTGTCCTGGCCCTAGGTTCTTCAGAACCATTTTTTTTTTTCTTAGATTCCATATATATGTGTTAGCATACGGTATTTGTTTTTCTCTTTCTGACTTACTTCACTCTGTTTGACAGTCTCTAGGTCCATCCACCTGACTACAAATAACTCAATTTCATTTCTTTTTATGACTGAGTAATATTCCATTGTATATATGTGCCACATCTTCTTTATCCATTCATCTGTCGATGGACACTTAGGTTGCTTCCATGTCCTGGTTATTGTAAATAGAGCTGCAATGAACATTTTGGTACATGACTCTTTTTGAATTATGGTTTTCTCAGGGTATATGCCCAGTAGTGGGATTGCTGGGTCAGTGCTGCAGATTCGTTTAGGGCATCTTTAATTATGCCAAACACTGAACTCACATAGAATGAAAACTCACCAGCGTTTCCAATTAATTGGCAATAGTTTTGGGGTTTGTTTGTTTGTTTACTATTCATCTTTTGAAATAAAGAAAAAAAACAAATGGCTGACATTGAGACTGAGTAAAAAAATGTGTAGAAGTCTGGGAATGAGCCAATACCCTATCCCCTGAGAGTGGGGTAAAAAGTTATGGGCTAGCAATGCCAGAATTATAATGAGAATAATAATAGCTGACATTCGAGAACTCACCTGCTTTGGGCATCTGTATTCATGCCCTCCTTGAAGCGTGACCATAACCCCCTAAGATGGTACGGCTGTGATGGGTACACCCATTTTGCAGACAGGAACGTGAGTGACAGAGATTAAGAAATCTACCTAAAGGATTTACAATTGGGGATGTGGCTACCAGATCTGCTCCCACGAGCATCTTTCTAGGGCACGTGCGTTTGTTGAGAGTGTGTGGAGTTCAGCAGCTCCGTCCCTGTGAGTGGAATTTCTGGGACACAGTGTGTACACACACAAACGTGGAAAGGGGGGCCCAGCTACTCCATTTCACTCTCAGCTCCATCCTTTGGCTGGTTTCTATCTTCTTAGAATGCCCTCCCCTCCCCCTCTGCCTACTTAAAAATTGCCCTCTCCAGGCCCTGCCCCCCACTGGACACTCCAGACCCCAGCAGCCTGCCACCTTGTCCTGCTTCAGCCCCTCTGAACCGCCCACTGGCTGGGCCACTCTGGGAGCCACACTTGCCCTCTTATCTGAGTGTCCACATGCAACACTCCTCCCCACTCAGTAATTTCTCCCCTTGCTCCTTGTTGACTGAGAGCTCAGAGAGGACCAGTATTCTGAGCAGAGGTGACCTGATGCTGAGAATTTTAAACAGGGCCTCCAGGGCAGCGTGATTAGAAAGCAATGGGCCAAATGCGAGTTTAATAACTCACCAATGCGCTCCTTCCAAAGTCCAAAGATTACACTCGAAACCAGAGCAGTAACAGAAAGGGAATACAAAATGTAATCTCTCATCTAAATGGCGGAACCAGAGGCCAAAAAGCGGCGCAGGCATTTGGCCTCTATCTGAAGCATCTAAGAACATGCTGTCCTTCCCAGGAAAGGTGGGAGCCAGCATAGCAGTTTGGCCCAGTGAATTCCTGCGCTGTGGATTTAAAATTTAAAAAGGATCTAGTATAAATAAATACATAATACTAAATAAAGGGGCAGGGGAAGCAAACGTCTATTTTCCAGATAGAAGAGAGAGAAGAATTTTGTCATTAACCAGTAGAATAACTACTAAATGCACTTATTCCCAGGTATAAGACGATGAGTGAGATGCGATGGGGAATAAAGATAGTGCATTTGTCTCCAAAGTGTGTGTGTTGGGGGGGGCAGGGTCTCAGGGAGAGGGGCAGCCAGCCCAATGCCCCATGCAGCCATAGCCTGTCCCAGGCTACCAGGAAGCAAGGCTACTCTGTGCTCTGCTGGCCGGCGGTGTCCCAAGCGCTCTTTTCTCCCCAGGACTCACTCCCTCTCACCACTGTCCTGCTCTATCGGTCCCCCCACCCTCACCCTTGTCCCTTGTCCCACCCCAATCTGAACAGGAAGAGAAGAGGCCCAGGGGAGAATCACACATCCACACCCCCTCCAAGAGCTCTGAGACGCCCGGCTGTGCAGCTGTCACGTGGTTCCCCCCCTCCCAACCCCTGCTCACCCCTCACCCCAAGAATGCCTTCACAGCATCCAGGGAGCAAAGGCAGTCCTGCAAGCAGCTCTGAAAATGCTGACCCACACACATAGCTGGAAATAACAGAAGGAACCGGGAACAGAGGAAAGGCCAGGAAGGTAATGATTAACCACTTACTGAGTTTAAAGCCATCCTGATTTTATCAGCAGCATCAGGTAAAAGGAGGTGTTTGGAACGTCCAAGCTGACCTAGAAGAAACAACGACAAGACTGTGCTATTTCTGTACCGGTGAGTTTGCAGACGATGAATCGAGAACGGAGTAAAGGATCACCTCTCGCCAGAAGCATGGCGGTTCTGCCCGCCCACCTTCGCCTTCACCTCACCACCTCCTCCTGCCGCTGCTTATCCTGAAGAAGACTGGGACCCACTTACTTGTTAAGCCCAGGGCCTGCGGCACTCACCCAGCTCCCACCGGAGGCCCAGACTTCCCCGACGTCACCTCCACCCCAAGGAGAACCCAGGAAAAGAGAAACACGCACAGGGGCTTATGGACCGTTGAGTCGGGTGGAGGTGAAGGAAGGCAAAAATCCGGGTCCACTCCTGGCAGTGTCACACCCTGAGGTGTCCTTGGGCAACCGACCTCTCTGAATCTCGGACAGAAGCGGACGCAGCCATCACGCTGGATTGCTCAAGTGCGGATTTAACGCGAGGGCGCAGGCAGACACCTCAGGTGCCCAGGCCATGGCAGGTGTGATGAGACTCTGCAGAGCATCCACTGGGACGATGGAGCCGCCACCGACCCCACCGTGGAGCACGTGGTCTAGAGCTTAGACCCACGTGGAGGCCACACCTGACTTTTCAAATAATCCGCACAGAACCGCCCCAATCTTAATAAACAAATATATTGAGAAATTCCATAAAACACATCCATACCCACGTGCTACTCCACTCACTATCCCAAATCCAGAAAAGAAAGAAATTCAGAACTAACCATTTGGGTGGTTTCTAAGGATATCGGTAATGAAGAGAAAGCCCTGGGTCACCTTGTTCGCAGACGTTTGTGAACAGCAGTATCTAGAAAGACCATCAACGTAAAAAGTTTTATAGTAAAGGCTTATCTGACGTCACTCTTCCCATCATAAGCAAATAATGGCCTTTGTCCACCACTCCTGGCTGCCCTGAATTGACCAAACAATACTCCAAGAAACGGCCTTCACAA
Organism: Eubalaena glacialis; assembly: GCF_028564815.1. Taxonomy (NCBI): domain Eukaryota; kingdom Metazoa; phylum Chordata; class Mammalia; order Artiodactyla; family Balaenidae; genus Eubalaena; species Eubalaena glacialis. The sequence goes on along the minus strand of NC_083721.1, from coordinate 4,261,492 downwards.
TCACGCCTCCACAGGACCCCATCCACAGTGAGAAAGCTCTGGGTTTCAGAGCTGGCCAGAGCAGGTCTGATCATTTTTCATCTGTAAAGTGCCTGGCACACAGCAGATGCAGACAGCAAGATGACTAGACTCTGGATCCAAACCCCAGCTCAGTCACTCACTACCTGTGACCTGGGGCAACTCAGTTAATGTTTCTGGGCCTTGGTTTCCTTGTCTGCAAAAGGGGTTAACAGTAGCACCCACTACAGGGTTGTTAGGGGCGTAAAATGAGTCGATAAAGAAGCTCTTAGTGCCTGGCACACAGGAAGTGCTACATACGCTTTTGTTAAATGAAAGTGAGCAGAAAGGGCTTCCCCGGTGGCACAGTGGTTAAGAATCTGCCTGCCAATGCAGGGGACACGGGTTCAAGCCTTGGTCCGGGAAGATCCCACATGCCGCGGAGCAACTAAGCCCGTGTGCCACAGCTACTGAGCCCGTGCTCTAGAGCCCGCGAGCCACAACTACTGAGCCCGTGCTCCGCAACAAGAGAAGTCACCGCAATGAGCAGCCCGCGCACCGCAACGAAGAGTAGCCCCCGCTCGCCGCAACTAGAGAAAGCCCGCGCGCAGCAACGAAGACCCAACGCAGCCAAAAAAAAAAAAAAGTGATCATAAAGCTGATAAATGTTGAACAGCCCACAGAGGCAGGATGGGCCTGATTGGTAGCATTTGCAGATTTGCAGATTTGCATCTGGAAAGGGTGCTCAAGATACCAACTCCACCAGCTCTGAAAATCCAATGGAGCCAAAGGCAACTGAGCCAGCTCCTGCCGGGCACTGCCTCTCAGACTCCAGAGCAAAATTATTCTTTGACTCATTACATTAAAAAAAGAAAACCCTGGGGACATATGTAAATGTATAGCTGATTCACTATGTTATAAAGCAGAAACTAACACACCATTGTAAAGCAATTATACTCCAATAAAGGTGTTAAAAATAAAAAACATTAACTTGCTATAAATAAAAATATAAGTATGGCTGTTTAATCTCAGGAAACCTCGTTGAACAAGTCACAAGAAAGATGCACCAGATCATTTATTTACTCTTCATGCAAAGATAAAATAAAAGAACCAGTTTGTACTGATAGCGTTAAGATTTTTTTAAGATTTAAAAAAAGAGTCAACACTTTTCCGAGTATGAGGAAATAAACCTGAACAATATACAGGAGGAAGAGATCACCATTCAGAATATATATGACGTTTAAGCCTTTAAGTGGGTGTGATTATCACATATTAATAACCTTTCCTACGTCTGCTCTGTAAAGAGAGAGGGTTCTGAGACTTGACAGCAGCACAATATCCTCTAGTCCAAGCAGGAAAAGCTCGCACCTTCCTCGGATTAGTTTCAGGCGAGTCCTGCCCCAGCGAACATTCTAACCCCTGGTTTCTCTGCCCTCGGTGGCTGTCACTCCCTGTGCCTCTGAGCTATCTTGCCAGTTATAGGGTTGGTTGAAGTTTCAGGAAATGAAAATTTGATCCCACTGGCGGCTTTCCCAGTTTAAGAGCCCTCGGAAAGGAGTGATGAATCAGTGCCCGAAATCCATGCTCCCTATTCATTCAAGATCCCTAACAGCGGGAGACCAGGAAGGCAGGAGCTCCAGGGGCACCGGGAGCCGTGGCCGGGAATTGTCCCGTAAAAGCCCAGGACCCAGAAGCAATCGCAGCGCAAGCCGGTCTCACCCAGCGATCCCACGGCCCACAAACCCTTAGAACCCGGAACACCAAGTGTGCCCAGGTTGGCTGCATGGACTTTGGAAGGAAAGACGAGAGTCGTGCCCCCTCTAACTCTCTGTGGCCAAAGACAAAGGAAGGGGGAAATGTCTCCCTCGGGAACTGGACCTGACGGGAGACGCACTGCTGTCCAAAAGGACCAGGAGATCACGTTCCATGTGGTTCATCTTTGAAACAGGCAATTCCACGCCCACACAAGATAGTAAATCTCTTTAACTGGTTTCTGAAAGGAGAAAGACAACCCAGATGGTGAGAGACAACACTGCTTCTCCAACGTTCCTTCCTGTCAGTTAAAGGACACAGATGATTGCCCGCAATTCCAGAAAGCCAGCCTCAATGAAGCACTTTTCCTTGAAGCGACAAAGAGCACGTGTGCCGAAGCTCGGTCCGCCTCTTTATTCCCGGCGAGGTCCCGCTCCAACTTCACCCACTTGAGCCACACAACAGAGCACGGCTGTCCCGGGCCACCCCGGGCTCTCCTTTCAGAGGGCTGACTCATGCCTCGAGTCACCTGCCCGGCCACCACTCAACAGGATGCTGCCGTGGAATCCTACCAGCTTCCCATGAAGTACTGAAGCTATTTCCAAACAAGAAGAGCCTCTCCTTATACTGTCGTGTCTTTCCTCTGGACCTCAGAACACATTTGCTGGAGGTTTATTTTGAAAACTACCAAACCAACGCAAATGAGGTCAGCCTCATAGATACTGACCCCCATCCGGGGGTCAGGGGTTTTCCCTGTAATGAAGGCTCCACTGACTTTCCCCCGACACACCGTTCACACAGGGGCTCCTGCACTGGGCCCCGCCAGGTACCTTCGAGATGCTGGTGGTGTGATGAGGTGTGATGGGAGGAAGAAGCCCCACCTTCCTTGACCTCAGATCCAGTATCCTTTCTGCAAACTCCAGACACCAACAGACACTCCCTATCCAATGATCCATGACCAATGGAACCCCTTATGCCTCAACCACTGCATAAAATCACCTTACATGTAAAGATGTTTTCGTGTCCTGTTGGGGACAAAATGCACTGTTAGAGGGAAGGTAACAGACCGTGGTGGATTTAAGTAACAGTTCAATATAAACAAGTATAAGACCATCAGAAAAATGGCACACACTGTGATTGACACAGGAATGAGAGAAAGAGGGAGAGGGAGAGAGAGACAGCAGCTCAGAAGTACTGCCTGCATCATCCAAGTTTCTTTTTCTATGAATGCCTCATGGTGCAAACGAGATTACAAACTTTTTAGGGCAGGACCTGGGTCTGGTCCTTTTTTTTTTTTTTTCAAATCTAGCTTTGTACCATACAAAGAAAGCATTCCCATATATATATACATATATTTGCATCCCAAAGGCCAAATGAGTAGGATGAAATTTAAGAGAGAGAGAGTGCCGGAAAGCCTGCACCTGGACAAAAACAGCCTCCAAATTGAGGATGTGGGTGACCTCACAGGTCCAGGTGTACAGAGCTGACTGCATGCTGAATATGACAGGCAGGAAGGAGAGGTGTCCCAATCCCTCGGGGAGGGAGGAGGCCTCGACAAAGTGCAAAAGCCACTGTCTAAGGTTTGAAGAACTTGCCCGAGTCAATCTGTGAAATGGGCATAACACGTCAGTGGGGTTTTTGCCAGGATTAAGTGTGTACGTGTCCTAGCACCGTGCCCTTCACATGATGAGCCCTCAGGAATAACATAATGATAGCAGCTAAGGGACTGCTGTGTGGAAAGGGGACTCGATTTTTTTCTGTGAAAATCCAAAGGAAGAATCCAGGATCAAAATGGTCAGAAATATCAGGAAGGCAGATTTAACTCAATCCAGGGAAACCAAGTTTCCAACAATGAGAAAGTTTCAATATCGACTGGGTTGCCTTGGAAGAAACAGTTCCTCAAACCAAAGAAAAAGTTTGATCCAACACTGGAAGGTCGTTTCTCCAGCACATTCTAGAACCAAATTAGGCTTCAGCTGTGAGGCCAGACATGACGATCTTTTATTCTTTTTGATGGGAAATGCAAAGGATAAACTCCAAATGCATCCCTAGAAAACACAGGCTCCATGTGCCCTGTGTACAGATCAAGTCTCCAATGAGGCCAGGTGTGAGCCCTGCCAGGAGGGTCCCTCGGGAATCAAGGACCTTAAAGGGATTCTGACATGGGGTCACATACAAACAAGTAATCACAAAGCCTGGGCTTAGTCTCATCTTCCAGATGAGAGCTCACTAGAAAATATTTCTCTAACAATCGTCCACTGGAAGGCCACGCACGGTCTCTCTTCCCAGGCCTACCTGGTTGAGCTCCCAACGATTCTGTCCACTTTGCCCTTGCATGAGTTCCTAGACTTCAGCTGGTGCCTTTCAAACATTTCCTGCTTTCATATCACACTTCTGCACCCTCACCCCTCCTGCACCCTACCCCACCCCACTGATGCCTGATGGTACACACAAACTAAATGCCTGCAGTTTCCACCCACAGCAAGTCCTTCCCTCCTTCTCCTTGATTTGCCTCTAACAGGAGCAAAAAGCATGTCCTTGGGTCACCTTCCCTCTTCAAAATCCACACTGTTTACAGTCCAAGGAACTGCCCACACCCTCACCAGAATATCAGCGTCTGCCGTTCTCCCTGGATGCCTGTAAGGCTGCCCATGACATTTTCCACGTTCCCAATTCCTCTTCTCCCAACCGCTGTCCAGTGGCCAGGGCAAACCAAGTCCTAGGTCACCTCCCCTTCCTGCTGACCTCAAGTTCTGTCTCTGGGTTGTTCCCCGGAACTGCCTGTGTGATCAGCCGAGCCCTTTGCTACTCCATGTGCAGTTGGATGGTCAATGGCACAGGGGGCACCCGGAGTCCCCTCCCACACACCCAGGCCTACAGCCCCGGGGGGCTTGCAAGCCAGGGTTCCCCAAGATGGCCTATGTATAGGGCTCCCCATCCCCGAGCTAGGAAGGAACTCACCAAGACTGGCCCAATCCACATCTCAGCACTCACGTGTGTGACACCCTTGATCCCTATCCCCAGAGGCCACTTAGCTTGCCCTGGGGCCGGCCCAGTGGCAGGGGTCCCCTGGCAGGTGCCCTGGAAAGTAAGGAGGGACCAGGAAGAGCAGCAAAGGCTCAGCAATTGTGGGAAGCAGCAGCACCCCAGGAGACCCAGAGCTGTGAGAGCAGCAGAGGGCAGATGAGTATGTGGGACTTGAGTGCCCTTCTCCATCCCCCACTCAAGCAGGGCCAGCTTCCCCTCCTTAGGTAGGCGAGGCTGACCAGACACTGTGTTGAGCCAGTCGCCTTTCCTTTCTACTTCCCTGCCTAAGGCTCAGGCATGCCCTGGTTCCCAAGCCTGGAACTTTCTAGGGGACTTAGAAAAACAGATTTCCTATTCCTTCCAAGTCTGATGCAGCAGTTGAAACCAAGGCAATGACCCCAAATGGTTACAAAGCCCCCCAGGACTCCTGCCCCAGGCTTAGGTGGAAAAGAGTGACAGACACCAGCCCAGAGCCCTGGCTTGCACATCCTGATAGACCCCCGTGCCCCAGGCCAGGCCCAGAGTCGCAGTCAGTATGCTTACAGGATGATGACGGTGACAACCGACATAATGTCTTTCATGTGTCTAGGCTTCATTGCCTGCAAGACATTTTCACCCTTGGCCCCATCACCCAGGGAGGTCAACCCTCTGCACTGCCCCTGGCTCTCCTGCCCGGGTCACCCCGGAAGCGGGCAGCACGGAGCCCAGGTGGGGCTGGGTTATGGGGAAGCCAGCCTGGCTCGCGAGCAAGCCCCTCTCCCGCGAGGATTCCAGGCATCGCTCAGCTTCCCTGGAGCCAGGTGGCCTGCCTGCATCCCCAGTTCTCCCTACAGGTCATGGGGCCTGCAGCAAGTTATTTCACCCCTCTGCCTCAGTTTCCTCTCACCTGAGTTAAATACATCATAAAGAGCTTGGAATGATGCCTGGCTGGAAGAAAACGCCACATCCACATTTGCTGTTATTATGATAACACCAGTGCGGCCCAACTTTCTCCTAAAATTAAGGCGACTGAGCCCAGGGTGCCAGGGGGCCAAGCTCCACGCCATCTCCTGGGCTCTGTAGGCTCCTGGCAACTACACAAACTTGCTAGAAGACTGACCTTGGAGGCGTCAATAAGAAAGACGTTGCTGGGGACCAAACAGACTGCGGAGTCAAGAACAAAGCCCCCTGCTGCTCACCAGGTGATATTTTTCGAAGCAGAGAGGGAGGTGTCCGCGGCCAATCTCCAGGCAGAGGCCTCCACCGCAACCCCCGGACTCCTGTGTTGAGTGCTTGCTGGTGCTCCCTGGCCTTTCAACCTGACCTCGGGGGTCCAGCAAGCTTGGCCGGGGTGGGGGGACACAGGCCTGCCCCGCCTCTGGTAAAGCTGAGGAAGGGGAGCATCCCTTCAGTGATCCCCTGGGCTCCCCCAACCCCTCCACCTCACTCAGCAGCAGCAGTGCCTGCGCCCCCAGGTCCCTTGGTTGTGTCAGCCCTGCCCACACTCCCAGCCCCCATTCTCCTCCGGCTGCGGTGGGGTGTTGGCTCCATCCTCACTTCCTGGAGAGTCTTCTCCGACCTCCCAGGCTAAGTCAACAACCCTCCCCTCACGTCAGGTTTTCTAAACACCTTGAAACTCTCCTTAGCAGCCTGTGTAATTTTCCGTCATTTGTTTGGCTCTCTGCAGCCGTGAGCTCCAGCAGTCCCTGGACGCACTGGCGCCCCGGTGTACCCCCTACCGTACTTGGCCCGGGGACTACCGCGCGGGCTTCGATCCGGGCGGGCTTCGCAGGCTGGAGGCAGAGCCCTGGGGAACCCCAGCCCGATAGGCAGACCTCGGGTCGCAATCCTTTCCCTCCCAAACGATCCACTGGGATTCCACCTGACAGGCCCGCTGCCGCCTGGGCGTCCGAAACGGAATTGAAACGGATTCGGGATTTGGGATCACCGCGCTGCGCCCTTCGGCGCGGCGGGCCCTTCGCAAAAGCCCGGGCTCAAGCCAGTGCCGGCGGCCACCTGCAACCAGGCCCTCTGGGGCCTGGAAGCACGCAATTTGGGGCCATAAGGCAATTCTTCCGCAGGGCCCACGAAGCCGCGGTAACGGCGCCCACTATCTGGCTGGCGCGCTCAGCCTCCCGGCCCCGGTCCGGGGTCCTGCCGTGGACCGAAGCGCCCGGGTGCCTGGCCCTGTCCCTGGCGGGGAGCGTGCGCCTAGAGACCAGGACCACTCCTCCCGGGGCAGGGGTGCCCGGTGTCCGGGCGGCCCAGCCCTGATCGTCGCCTCCGGGTCGCTGCAGTGGGTCTCGGGCTGTGGGCAGTGCCTTCCCGGGGCTACCGAGCCGTTAGCACCTCGCCCGGGGGCCCTGCGGGCCCGTCCCCGCAGCGCCGGCCATATCGCTCCCGGCATCTCAGAGAGTTTCCAGTTTCTCCCTACTTCGGGAGGCAACCAAGAAGCAGGAGTTCAGGTAACACTACGGGGCTGCAGAGATTTTCCCGAAACAAAGAAGCGGAGGGACAAGCCTCCCTCTTCCTCGTCCCCAAAGGGAAAAGGCGCACCCCTCGTCCCCAGCTCGGGGCCCAGAGGCCAGGGGAGCAGGAGCCGACTTCAGCCGAGGGGACCCACCCCGAGGGATCCCGCGGCACGCTTGTCTCCTACCAGTTGGCTAAGGACCCGCAGGGCAACCTGTCCCGGGCGAGTGATGCCAACGGGGCAGCCGGGGGCCTCTGACCCGCGCGCCAAGGCGTCCCAGGCACGCGCAGCCCTCTTGACCTCACGCAGGTCGCTTTGCTCGGCTCAGCCCCGTGCGTCCCGCGGGCGGGAGGACGCACCTGCCGGGCAGGAGCTGCTCACACCTGGCTTCACCTCCCGCTACTCCCACCCAGCGCGGGGGGCGGTTAGGTCGCTCCCCGGCGCCCAGGGCCTCCCTCGCACCCTGGACCCCCAGGAACCCACCGCGCGCGCTGCTTACCTGCGGAGCTCCGGTCCCGGCGCTCCCCGCCCCTGTGCCTTCCTCCTCCTCCTCCTTCTCCTCCGCCTCCGCCGGAGTTCGCGTCTTCCTCGGCCCAGCTCGGAGTCCCTGATCCTCCCCGGCTCTCGCTTTAATCCGGGAGGCGGTGTCCGAGTGCCCAGGGTAACACCCCCAAGCGCCAGTACCGGGTCACCTCGGGCAGGGGGAGGGACGGACCGGAACGGCTGTCCCGGGCGAGGCTGGTCCGGGCGGGGGCGGCAGGAGGAGGAGTTTCTTCCGGGGAAAGCCCGGGACGCGCTCTCGGCGGGACCCAGAGGGAGCCCGGGGACGCTTTCGTCCCCAGCCCGCCTTTTAGGGTTGGGGAGGAGCGCATCTCCCTCCCCACTTCCCCTGGACCGAGACGGTCGCCGGCGCTTCGCGCCCGAACACTCAAGTCTGGATTCAGGAGGGAGATTCTGGGGAGTGCTGACCGAGTCTCGTATGACCCGGCCGAGCCCTGGCGCTGGGGACCCGCTTGGCCTCTGTGCCCTCGGAGAGGACCCAGGTGTCTGCTCCCAAGGGCCGCTGGCCCGGACACTAGAGCCCAAGACACAGCCCTCTGCGCCATGGACCCTCCCCAGTCCTCTTGGGCGTCTTTTCTCTGCCCTCAGGTCCCAACTCCCTCCTCCTCCCTCAGAACGTCCCCAAGAGTGGCTTGAGGTCTTCCCGCCCACCTAAGGCAAGAGACAGGGGGTGAGGAAAGAGGGTAAGATAAATCTTGCCTCCTTTTAAGAGGCTCTTTTCAATGCTGTTTGCAATACGCAAATTAACGTGGATTGCTTTAGAATCAGGTAGAAGCGGAAGAAAGCCCAATTCATTCCAAGTCACATGCTGCGCTAGCTCAGCGCTCCTTCCTGAGCAGGTGACCTGGGACTGGACTTTCCTAGTAAGTTCCTTCCACCCTCTCCTTTGGCTCCCATCCTTATATCCACAACAGGAGACCATCCTGCCTATGCCCCAGCCCTTCCCATCTCTCTCCCATCACTGGTGTCCAGGTTGTCCAAGTAGAAGACCCTTGAGGACCGTCTCCAGCAGACAGGTCAGGTCAGGTGGTCTTCTGGTGGCGACTCACTTATTTCTGTTTTAAATAGCGTAATTGGAGCCCTCTGGGAATAGCACCATTGTTCCAGCAAACCCCAAAGTCCACCTACACACCAGGCGGTATGTGTGTCTGTACCTTCATCCCTCTTGTGATTGTTTTCTCACTATTCATTTTCCCTTCTTTTGGCAACTTTCCCGAACTTTTGTTGGAGTTTACACATCTCGCAGGAGCAGATCACCGGCTTGGGGAGCCAACTCCACCCCACTGCTGGAGGGGAGCACGTGGCCAGTGTCTGGCTCAGCAGCTGAATCCCATCCCTGCCCGAATTCATGCTTCAGGGAGAACACACAACCCACTTTTGGCCAGTGAGACTTGGAAGAGAGATTTTCTGAGGTTTGGGGTCAGGGTGGGGAAGCTGGTATTTTTTTACTCTTCTGCTGGAGCTTCCAGAGACCCTCTTCCTTGTGCTTGGAGGAAGAAGAAGCAATTAGTCACAGGAACTGTTGATAGCCATCTTTCCATCACCAGGGAGCTAGTACCAGGATGAAGATAGCTCCTCCACCAAAAAGCACAGCATACACTTCACACCAGTCAGAATGGCCATCATTAAAAAGTCTACAAATAACAAATGCTGGAGAGGGGGTGGAGAAAAAGGGAACCCTCCTACACTGTTGGTGGGAATGTAAATTGACACAGCCACTATGGAGAAAAGTATGGAGGTTCCTTAAAAAACTAAAAATAGAGTTACTATATGATCCTGCAATCCCACTCCTGGGCATATCTCTGGAGAAAACTCTAATTTGAAAAGATATATGCTCCCCAATGTTCATTGCAGCACTATTTACAATAGCCAAGACATGGAAGCAACCAAAATGTCCATTGACAGATGACTAGATAAAGAAGATGTGGTATATATATACAATGGAATATTACTCAGCCATAAAAAAGAATGAAATAATGCCATTTGCAGCAACATGGATGGACCTAGAGATTATCATATTAAGTGAAGTGAGAGAGAGAAAGACAAATATCATATGATATCACTTATATGCGGAATCTAAAAAAATGGTACAAATGAACTTATTTACGAAACAGAAATAGATTTACAGACATAGCAAACAAACTTATGGTTACTAAAGGGGATAGTGGGGTGAGAGAGATATAAATTAAGAGTTTGGGATAAACATATGTAGACTACTATATATAAAATAGACAAACAGCAAGGACCTACTGTATAGCACAATACTCAATATCATATAATAACCTATAATGGAAAATTAAATATATATAAGTGAATCACTTTTCTGTACACTTGAAACTAACAGAACTTTGTAAATTAACTATACTTCAATTAAAAACAAAAAACCCACAGCATAGAGGTGACAAGAAACCCAATTCTTGATGACAGCATTGAAAAACTGAATCCAACCATCTCTGAAGCTAAGCACCCTTTACCACATCTTCCATGAACACAAGTGGAAGTCAGAATTCTCGACCAAGTGGAGTAGCCATAATACAATGAAAACAAAACAATATTATTATAGGTTAAAAATAAGTAGCAGAATTCTGTTCATGGCAGTGTGCAGGCCAGATATCCTGAAATAATGCTCATACTACAAAATAACCAAAAGGGCTCGATAGACTATATATTGTTACTATGCTTTAAAATTACAGCTGATTTTGCAAGAAAACTTGGAAAATACTCAGACACAAAAGTGAAGTGGGAGCAGATATGCAGGGAAGTCAGGGTCGTGGCAGGCATCCTGAAATCACCTAAACACCTCTAGTCTTGCAGAGTTTTGTGGGCAGGGGGTGGGGTGAATGACAAACAAAGTCACAGGCCTCAGCAAGGTGAGAGGTTGCTAGGATACCACAACGTCAACACCCAAAAGCCCTACCCTCAGAAAAAGGATGATTAAAAAATAATTGTATCTACCCCACTGATGGGTGATGACCAATAAACTTGTCTATGTCTTAGTCCTAGCTCTCAGTGGAGGGGGACTAATGCTCTCCTGAGAATTGATAACTACCAGCAAGCCCTCTTACGAGAATTTACGTTTTGAACCCTAATTCCCACTATCTTTGTAGTCAGAAAAACATCAAGAATTTATTCAAAAGCGGCCCCAGATTGGCAATGCCCCAGGCACGTGGCAGAAGCAAACTCATAGCCTCTCTAATGGAATGCCACTTGTGATGGATAATTTTATGTGTTGACTTGACTAGGCTAAAGGATGCCCAGGTAGTTGGTAAAATATTATTTCTGGGTGTGTTTGTGAGGGTGTTTCTGGAAGAAATTAGCATTTGAATCCATAGACTGAGTAAAGATCTATCCTCAACAATACGGGTGAACCTCATCCATTTCTTTGAGGGCTTAAGTAAAACTAAAAAGCAGAGGAAGGGCCAATTTGCTCTCTCTGTCCAATGTGAGACATCCATCTTCTGCTTTCCAACATCAATGCTCCCGGTTCTTAGACCTTTGGACCCAAACTAAATTCTGCCACTGGCTTTCCTGATTCTCCAGCTTGCAAACAGCATGTCATGAGACTTGTCTTCCATAATCAGGTGAGCTAATTTCTATAATAATAAACTCACACACATATACACACACGCACATAACATATATCTCTTACTGGCTCCTTTTCCTCTGGAGAACCCTGACTAATACACTCCTCAACCCAGGAGAAATTCCCACACAGTCAATTAAAATGAGCTTAATTTAATTAAAAACAATTAAAATAAGACACCATGAAAAAAATCAACAAGCATAACAAAAAGTGGAATCAGGCCAGAGATATTGGCGTTATTAGATACAAATGACAAAATAAATATGTTTGCTAGGTGAAAAAATAAAGCAGAGACTCTAAAAATGAATGAGAAGCAAGGATTGTTTAAAATTAACAGAATTAGGGGTAAAATACTAAATAGAACTTCTAGAAACAAACAAACAACAATGTAAATTTTCAATAGCTGAAGAGGGAATTGGTGACTTGGGATATAGACCTGAAGAAATTATCCAAAATTCACATAGAAGGACAAAATTATTTTTAAAAACATATGACAAAGAAGCTGAGTGGTATGGAGAACAGAGTAAGAAGATCTAAAATATGTCTGATTAGACCTCAAAAATGTGAAAATGGAGAGAACAAAGGTAAAAGCAATAATGATTAAATTGTTTTCCAAAATTGATATGTCATGAATCCTTAGATTATTGAAGCACAACAAATTCTGAGCAGAAAAAAGAGGAATCCAGAGTTAAATGTAATATAGCGAAACTGCAGAACTCTTAAAATAAAGAAAAGATCTAAAAAAACATCCTGAAGTGAAAGACCTAGCCCCCAGATGGAAGACAGAATATGGTGGAATAAAATATTCAAAATGTTAGAAAAAAATGACTGTCAACCTAAAATGTTATATCCTGTAAAAATGTCCTTCAAGAAAGAGGGAAAAGGCATTTACAGACAAACCAAGACAGTGTTGACCACAACAAAGAAACTTGAAAAGGATGAAGTCCAGGAAGAAGAAAAATAATCCCAGAAGGCAAATCTCACATGCAAAAGGAAATGGTGAGGCAAGAATAAGGTAAAAATGTAAATAAATCTAAACAAATATTGACACCCTAAAAAAGCACCACTGATAATGGTTAATCTATATAGGTAAAGCAGTGACAGCAACAACAAAAAGTAGAACTAAAATATTGGAAAATGCTTTAATTCTGTTCCTCTAAGTGGGAGGAACAGAATTACAGCATTGTAATAATTGTAATCTTCTGGAGGAGAATAAACACATAGATTAACTTGAGACTCCTTTGAGTATGCTTGTTAAAAGGAAAATTGTAAAAGAATAAAAATAGAATGTATGTTGACCTAGTCCAAACCCAAAGAAGAAAAAAGTGAGATAAGGAAGAAAAAACTCAGGGAAATTTAACAAAATAAAGCAAAGAAAGATGAGGGGAGGAAGAGGAGTAAAATCAAACCCACAAAAAAAATAAGACAAATAGAAAGCATAAAATACAAACCTAAAAATATATACAAATACATCAGTAATCATAATACATGTAAATACTCCCAACTGTCCAGTTAATATGAATAGATTTTTTGAAAGATATAGATTTTCAGATTGTCTAATTTTTAAAGACAGAAACATGCAATTTATGAGACATATATAGAATGAACATATGTAAAAGAAAACTGGCTTGGCTAATTTAATAATGGACAAAACAGACTTTTGAATAAAAGGCTTTATTGAGAATAAGGAGAGTCACTTAGTAATGGTAAAAGAAACAAATCACTTGAGAAATATAACAGTTGTGAACTTGCCTATACCTAACAACATAGTCTCCAAAAAATGTACAAAGAAAAATATTTATAGAACTGCAAGATCTTTTCAAATCCTCCATCATCTCTCTTAGTCATGATAGGTCAAACAAACAAACTAACAAATAAAAATTCAGTAAAGATATAGAAGATTTGAACAATGCAATGAGCAAACTTTATTAATGGACATATGTAGATGCCTACACCAAATAATTGGCCAGAGGATTTTCCAGGTTAATTCTTAGAAAGAGTTAAGAAACACAATATTCCAGTCTTTCAAATATTTTTTCCAAGGAATAGGGATTTAGAAAATACTCTCCAGCTCATCAGAGCCTAAGCCAGCAAAGAAAGTTCAAGAAGAATTATAAGCCAATCTAATTCATGAATATAAAAGTGAAAATCCTTTAAAAAATTAGGAAAATGAATCCAACAATGTATAAAAAAAGATTATGACTAAATTGGGTTTGTCCTAGGAATGTAATACTGATTTCACGTTAGAAAAGCTATTAGTGTAATTCAACACAGTAACACATTAAAACAGAAAAATCATAAAACCATCTTAATATATATAGAAAGAGCATTCAATAAAATTTAAAATGGATTCATGACAAAAGTGCTTTGCAAAGATAAAATAAAAGGAAGGTTTCTTACCTGATAAAGGAGATTTGTGGAGAAATGAAGCAGGAATGAAAGGTTTCCCACACTTGTTGCTGGTCAGCTGGCTCACCTCCTGCATGAGGCAGTGGCCAGGCCCTTCCCCCGACCCTCCCACTTCTGGGACTCCTGGCCACATGTGTTTACCTCTGTGATGATGAGCCCCACCTCAGCTTCTGCAGGACACCCCTGTCAAGGTCAGGGGCAACAGTCTAACCTTGTGGGCTACAGCTTGCCCTTGCCCTCCCCCATTTTACACCTGTTGTGGACAGAATTATGAACCCCAAATTCATATGCTGAAGCCCCAACCCAATGTGACTGTATTTGGAGATAGAACTTTCAGGTAATCAAGGTTTAATGAGGTCATAGGTAGATTGGTGACTGATAGGATTGATGGCCTTATAGAAAGAAGATCTCTTTCTCTCTCTCTTTCACTCTGTACACACCGAGGAAAGGCCATGTGAAGACACAGCAAGAAGGCAGCTGTCTGCAAGCCAGGAAGAGGGTCCTCACCAGGAACCAAACAGGCCGGCACCCTGATCTTGGACTTCCAGCCTCCAGAACTGTGAGGAACAAATGTCTGCTGTTTAAGCCACCCAATCTGTGATAATTTTTTATGGTGGCCTGAGCAGAGTGATACGAAATCACTCAGTGCCCTGTGGTCTGCGAGCTTCAGCATCAGATGAGAACACAAGAACCAGACAGAGACTGGTTAGACAACCTCCTCAAGCACAAGGTCAAATCCTCTAACCAACCCCTTTTGGGGGTTGTTATCATTGTAGAACAGACATATCTTTGTAGATATATCACTGTAGAATGTGGAACACAAATTAAAACTTAGTGAGGGCTCCAACATGGAGGAAGATTGAGGACATTATGCTGAGTGAAATAAACCAGACACAAAAACACAAATACTGTGGGATTCTGCTTATATGAGGTCCCTAGAGGAGTCAAATGCATAGAAACAGAAAGTAGATGGTGGGTGGCAGGAGCTGGGGGCGGGGAATGGGGAGTTAGTGTTTAATGGGGACTGAGTTTCAGTTGAGGAAGGTGGAAAATTCTGGAGATGGATGGTGGTGATGGTTGCACAACACCGTGAATGGGCTTAATGCCATTGAACTGTGCACCTAAAGATGGTTAAAATGGTAAATTTCATGTAATGTATGTTTTACCACAAAAACAAACACATACCAGATTGGCAAAAATTAAAATTACTCGCTACCATGTATGGCCCAAACTGAGTCAGCTGGAGGGGAGGAGAGGATAAAGGAGGAGGGTGTAATTGGTGAACACACTTTGAAAAACTTCAGAGTTCTGCAGTAACGTTGAAGGTGTTTAAAACTTTCACCCGGCAATTTCACCCCCAAGTTTGTGCCCTGAAGAATTCTTGCAAAGTGCCCAGAACCTTCTACAGGAATGTTTACAGAAGCACTATTTCTATTGCAAAAGCCTGGAAACAACCTAAATACTGACAGGAAACTCCTGTCAGTCCCTTCTAATGGGAAAAGAAATAAGTATGTATTGATCTATTCAGATGATGCAATTAGAATGGGCAAACTACAACTGTACCCATTACCATGGATAAATCTCACAACATGTGGAGCAAAAAAGCAAGTTGCAGGAGGACAACATACAGAGGAGTCCATTTATATAAAGTTCTAAACATTCAATATTAAATAACATTTTTAGAGGTATATACATATATGACAAAACTGTGGAAAAGAGAAAGAAATGGATAAACACCCAATTCAGTATTGTGGTTTTCCCCCAGTGGAAATGGATAGAGTTCAGTGGGGGGGGAGATGCAAACTGGGGGGACTGGACATAATGCATAATGTATCAGTGATAATATGTTTCTTAACCTGGATGGTGACTACCTAGTAGGTGTTCCCTTTATGTTTTCTTTATAGCTTTTTTGCGTTATAAATATGCTATTGTATGCATGGAATATTTCATAATTTTACAACTGATGTGATATCATTAACCAAATTGGTTTTAAAATGTGTGTAACTGAACATGACTCGCCGGATGGGAATGATGGAGCTAGTCATGATCTGTCAGTAATAAGACCATCTCTGGGCCCACACTGCTTAAGATGGAGATGATAATTCTGTGCTGTGGTGTTTGTTTGTCTGTTTGTTTTTGGCTGCGCTGCACGGCACGTGGGCTCTTAGTTCCCCGACCAGGGATTGAACCCGTTTCCCCTGCAGTAGAAGTGCAGAGTCTTAACCACTGGACCACCAGGGAAGTCCTGTGCTGTGGATTTGGTACTCACCAGCTCCAAGAGGCCCATGGGTACCCAGACTCAAAAGGAGCAAAAAAGAATCGAGTCTATTGAACTATAGGGATGCAGGACACAGAGAATTTATTCCAAGCCAAAATGATGGGGAGGACTGTTCAGAGACACATGAAGCCATCCCTGGGCAAGCTCAGGACCTTTGGCCCGTCCTTCTGAAGTGGATGAGGCCCCTTACCCAAACGCCACTGCTGGAAAAGCATCTCCCATGGTTGCTTGGTACCGTCTCCGTGCTTTCAGCAAGTTCTTTGGGTGAATTCAGATCCCACTTGTTCAAACAAGGAAAAGGTTTTCAATGTTTGTTGTTTTTCGTGGCTGGAGCCAGTTGTAAGGCTTTGCTCCAAGGCTCAGCGTGTCCTGGGTGTCTGGCCCTCTAAAAATAACAATTACCTTTCGTTAAACATTTACTGTGCCAGTCACCACACTGGAGTTTACACTGCCTCATTGTGAGACAGGTACATTGATTTCCCGATTTTACAGCTGAGGACCCTGGGGCTCAGGGCAGGGGGCGGGGGGTGGGACCTGGCCTGCCTTTGACACACAGGTGGGGGGCTGAGACTAGAACTGGGTCTATGGGCTCAGCCATCGCTTGGGTGGCTGCATCAGACAGGGGCCGGGGCTCCTGGCACGAGGATGTGGGAGGGGCCAGTGTTCCCAGTCTGTCCCAAGTCCTACTGGCCCCCTTTGCCCCAGAACCCAGGGAGAGACAACTGCAAGGGCACAGGGTGTGCCAGGGGCGTGGGGAGCACCCACAGCAGCTGGCAGTGAGCGAGGAACAGCCCACCCTACCTCCTGCTTCCCTCTGTCGGCCTCCTCCAGTGCCCTGGGTCCCATGCATCCGAACTTGGCCCTCCCCACCCAGCTGCTCTCACCTCCATGGGGAGACACCCCGCACCCAGGGACCTAGGACCGTGCAATGGCGGATGTGCACTCACTCAGGTCAGCAGGCCTCCTTGAGCCTGGCTCTGGGGGCTAAGTTCCAACTTTGTCCCCAGCACACCAGATTCATAATGATGGACAGAAAACAGGACAATGGCAATAAAAAATGCCACTTGGTAAAAGGGAGGAGGAGAGCAGTATCTGGTGGCCACCTGGCCATCCCTTACACCTTCCAGTGGGGAGGGCCGGGACTCCCTGCCCTGCTGTCGTCCTGAGAGGTGCTGGTGGCCCCCAGCTCTGCCCTGGAGTGACTTCCTTTTGCAATTCCGGGCAGAGGCTTTATGGCTTTTCCATGCTGCCTGGGGCATCTCTGGTGATGCAGGTTCCAGGTCTGTGGCCAGCTTGCTGGGTTTTGGTTTCCATCAACCAATTCTGGTCAGACAGGCTCCTCACAGCTAGACCCAGGCCTGGTCCTTGGCCCTGACTGGCCGGTGGCCTGGTGCAGACAATGAAGGGTGCTGGGGAGGGACACCACTCCCTCCCGGGGCCTCCTGTGCCGGCCAGGCCAGGGGCATGCGCCATGCTCTGGCTTTTTCCATGATTCTGTGACTTTTTTTCTCGCTTGATATTCTTTCTCCTCTCAAGAATATGAACTCTTGAGCTGATAGGTTTATTCACCCGTGACTGTCCCCTCTCACAGCGATGAAGGGACAGCCCTGTAACCCTCTAACTGCAGTGCTTCTGAGAGCACCGGCTCTTCCATGACATCCTGGGTGGCTCCCGCTGCGTCCCGCCCAAACGCCCACCTCCGGCCCTGACGCACCAGATTCCCAGACCCAGGACCCCCCTCTCCCAGGAGGGCATCTGCACAATGACCGCTGAGTAGGAGGTCTCTGCTCCCCAAGAGGTGGCCCAGGCCTCTGTGGTGACGGCACCACAGCTCAGCCCATCCCCTGTCCAACTCTGCTTCCTTCACTCCCAAAACACTGACCCCAGTAACACTCTTCAAGAAACTTCCCGCTTCCCAGGGAACCTGGCACAGGACAGAAGTCACTCAACCTCTCAGTGCCTCAGTGGAAAAGCCATGGAGAGGAAGTTTGGTTAAAATGAAGAGCAAGCGGCATGTAAAAGGTTTAGAAAAAGTATTACTCTTACCCAGTTGTTACTACTGGTAGTACTACTAGTAGTTCTCAGGACACACCACCTCCCCCTAAAACATACCTGCTACCCCTCTAGCAAAACCTCTCCCCTGACTCGGACCCACATCATCATGGTGACGTGTTCCTGACTCTCAAGATGGTACCCATGCGCCTAAGAACCATAAATTAAGGGTATTCACTTCCTACGTATGTGAATTCATCCATTTCTAATTAATCCACTCTGGAATTAACCCCTTGATGGAGGAACCATCAACCTCAGCCTGGTGAGTTTCAAGCTCTGTCTCTTGTCAAACCACATTTCTACCTCGGAGCACCAAAGACTGTTATCATCAGACCCCCCAATACCTACCCTCTGTCAAGAGCCCAGTGGATTGTGTTTCTATCCCTTAGTGAGTGAAAGACTTTTTTATTAGGTCAAGACTAATATTTTCATCATATCGTTGAATGCCAACATTTTCAGACAACAAATGGCAGCAGAACTGCAGGTAAAGTGCAAATGCGAGCTCATATACAGGTGCCTGCCATGCCCTTTAAAGCGTTTTAGTAGATGCCCCACTACTCTCACAATAACAATTTATTGTTAAATAAACTTCCCTAAAGGTCAGGCAGCAGAGTTATATTTCAAGCCCACATCTTGAGCTTTTTGAAAACCGCAGAGTTGAATGAAAGGTTGTATACAGCCAGGTGCTGAGGCATAAAGGGCCACTTTTCGGGGGAGGTCGTGGTCATAGATCCTTTCCTTTCAAGCTTCGTGCTTTCCAGAAGACCGAGACCAGCAGCTCTGCTGGCCAGCTCGTCCCTCGGGGACTGTCCAGGGGCTGGGAGTTCCCAACCAGGACCAGGACTAAGGCCAGGCTGGCAGTCTTGGCAAGATGGGGGAGGAAGGGGCCAGTGAGTGGCTCCAGTGGGGGACAGAGACAGCATAAAGAAGCTGCTTCTCCCCAGCCCCGGCAGGGAGGCCTGTAACCACTGCACATGCTTGGAGAGGACCAAGTCCTGTGGGCGCATGGAGACCAAGGTGGGACAATCCCGGCAAGTCTGAACTCTCTCCTTCGTCCATGTCTGCTTGGGTCCATTTTGCAGCGTGGACAAGATTTCATTGGAAATGTGCTGCTTTGAAAACATTGGGCTGGGTCAGACCTCGGAGACCTCACAGACCCATTCGAAGAGCCTGGTTGGACCTCAGTGCAGGGGCATCCTTGAAGGGCTTAAGAGGGGAGATGAGATGGATTTGCGCCCCTGGTTTCTTCTCCCCACCCTTCCCCCACAGGTATACAGCAGGAAGGGGGAGGTGCTTGTGGGGGAGGGGTGCTCAGTGAGGTCAGACACCCAGGGGACTCTCGTGATAAGCTTCATTTACATAGCAAATAATATTCCACCCCTCCTATGTTTCTTAGCATTTTGTTAAAATTGTTTTCTAAATGAGCGATACAGTTTTCATTATTCTTTGCAGATGCACATTACAGTCAAGAGAAATTAAAATGTGCTCATTACCAAATGCAATATATTTGCAGAAAGGTTGCTCTGATGAAATGGACCCCACTGAACCCCTATGTGAGCCCTGAATCTTCACCCTGCTGACAAAGAGTGGTATTGATGATCCGGATAATTTTTTTCCTTGCAAAAGAGAAAACTTAGAGATGTTATTCCATTCATAGTAAGTTCTTAAAGATCTAAAACTCAGAGGTTTTGTTTTTCACAAGTATTTCTCTTTATAAAACATGCTTGATTTTTTCATGCTTGTACCCGATTTCTCTTTCCTGGCTCATATGCATTCAAATAACCTTTTGGAAAAAGATTAAGCCTGGCTGGTGATGCTACAGACGCTCTTTTTGGCACTCATGCTTAAATGCCCCTTCAGACTTTGAGGAGACATTCGGGATCCCCAAGCTTCGATAGCCAGACCTTGGCACTGGCTGAATGTACCACCCCTAGTACGTTCTTTCCGCTAAAAACCCCTCCTGCTCTGGGTCAGGAAGGCAACTTCGGGAGCTGCATCTGTTTTCTGGGTTCTTTCTCCCTGTTAATGGCTGGCCCAAAGTTTCATAAAACCCTTCAATCTCTTTCTCCCCAGAGAGACACAATGTCCAGCCATGAGTCTATGCAGAATGTGAGAGAGACGGCTGCTCTGTTGGGATGGGGGCCACGTGCTGCCAAGTGGAACAGGAGCAACCTCGGGGTGGTCCGCAGCCTGCAGGGACTGCCTGGCCCTCCTTCCACTTCTCCAGGTAGGAGGATGCTCTCCGTGTGGCTACCCCCACTCAGGAAACGAACTGTAACTGATCAGTACGCTGCCTAGTTCATCTGGACTCACATGCCTCTAGTTCAGTTCATTTGAGATGTGTGACCCACTGAGCACAATTTCGGTATCTATGCACATATATGTGCACATATGTATGTGTGCATAAACCCATACATGTGCATACACATATAAATACACAGTATGTATATGCAATGTGTGTGTATATTTTTTTAAAGATCCAAATACACAGATATTCCTTTTCTCACTGGTTTTTAGAAATTGTAGCTGCTTCAGTGACTCTGTCCTTTAAAATACAAAAACTGAAAGCACCCATGCCCATGCCCAGACTTCCCTGTCTCTGCATCAACAAGATTTTACTTCCACTGGCTTCATAGCATGACTGCTATTCCAGGAGGCCCAGGCACATGACTTGCTCATTCATTCCAGAAACCTCCAAAAGGCCCACCAGTTGGTTTTTTTTTTTTTCCTGTTTATTTTATTTTATTTATTTATTTTTTAATTTTCAATTTAATTTTTTTTTTTATACAGCAGGTTCTTATTAATCATCAATTTTATGCACATCAGTGTATACATGTCAATCCCAATCTCCCAATTCATCCCACCACCACTCCCCCCGACCCCCGCTTTCCCCCCTTGGTGTCCATACGTCTGTTCTCTACATCTGTGTCTCTATTTCTGCCCTGCAAACCAGTTCATCTGTACCATTTTCCTAGGTTCCACATATATGCGTTAATATACGATATTTGTTTTTCTCTTTCTGACTTACTTTACTCTGTATGACAGTCTCTAGATCCATCCACGTCTCTACAAATGACCCAATTTCGTTCCTTTTTACGGCTGAGTAATATCCCATTGTATATATGTACCACATCTTCTTTATCCATTCGTCTGTCGATGGGCATTTAGGTTGCTTCCGTGACCCGGCTACTGTAAATAGTGCTGCAATGAACATTGGGGTGCATGTGTCTTTTTGAATTACGGTTTTCTCTGGGTATATGCCCAGTAGTGGGATTGCTGGGTCATATGGTAATTCTATTTTTAGTTTTTTAAGGAACCTCCATACTGTTCTCCATAGTGGCTGTATCAATTTACATCCCCACCAACAGTGCAAGAGTGTTCCCTTTTCTCCACACCCTCTCCAGCATTTGTTGTTTGTAGATTTTCTGATGATGCCTATTCTAACTGGTGTGAGGTGATATCTCATGGTAGTTTTGATTTGCATTTCTCTAATAATTAGTGATGTTGAGCAGCTTTTCATGTGCTTCTTGGCCATCTGTATGTCTTCTTTGGAGAAATGTCTATTTAGGTCTTCTGCCCATTTTTGGATTGGGTTGTTTGTTTTTTTGATATTGAGCTGCATGAGCTGCTTGTATATTTTGGAGATTAATCTTTTGTCAGTTGCTTCATTTGCAAATATTTTCTCCCATTCTGAGGGTTGTCTTTTCATCTTGTTTATGGTTTCCTTTGCTGTGCAAAAGCTTTTAAGTTTCATTAGGTCCCATTTGTTTATTTTTGTTTTTATTTCCATTTCTCTAGGAGACGGGTCAAAAAGGATCTTGCTGTGATTTATGACATAGAGTGTTCTGTCTATGATTTCCTCTAAGAGTTTTATAGTGTCTGGCCTTACATTTAGGTCTTTAATCCATTTTGAGTTTATTTTTGTGTATGGTGTTAGGGAGTGTTCTAATTTCATTCTTTTACATGTAGCTGTCCAGTTTTCCCAGCCCCACTTATTGAAGAGGCTGTCTTTTCTCCATTGTATATTTTGCCTCCTTTATCAAAGATAACATGACCATATGTGCATGGGTTTATCTCTGGACTTTCTATCCTGTTCCATTGATCTATATTTCTGTTTTTGTGCCAGTACCATACTGTCTTGATTACTGTAGCTTTGTAGTATAGTCTGAAATCAGGGAGTCTAATTCCTCCAGTTCCGTTTCTTTCCCTCAAGACTGCTTTGGTTATTTGGGGTCTTTTGTGTCTCCATACAAATTTTAGGATTTTTTGTTCTAGTTCTGTAAAAAATGCCACTCATAATTTGATAGGGATTGCATTGAATTTGTAGATTGCTTTGGGTAGTATAGCCATTTTCACAATATTCATTCTTCCAATCCAAGAACATGGTATATCTCTCCATCTGTTTGTGTCATCTTTTATTTCTTTCATCAGTGTCTTATAGTTTTCTGAGTACAGGTCTTTTACCGCTGTAGGTAGGTTTATTCCTAGGTATTTTGTTCATTTTGTTGCAATGGTGAATGGGAATGTTCCCTTAATTTCTCTTTCTGATCTTTCGTTGTTGGTATATAGGAATGCAAGAGATTTCTGTGCATTAATTTTGTATCCTGCAACTTTACCAAATGCACTGATTAGCTCTAGTAGTTTTCTAGTGGCATCTTTAGGATTCTCTATGTATAGTATCATGTCATCTGCAAACAGTGGCAGTTTTACTTCTTCTTTTCCAATTTGTATTCCTTTTATTTCTTTTTCTTCTCTGATTGCCATGGTTAGGACTTCCAAAACTATGTTGAATAGTATTGGTGAGAGTAGACATCCTTGTCTTGTTCCTGATCTTACAGGAAATGGTTTCAGTTTTTCACCATTGAGAATGATGTTTGCTGTGGGTTTGTCATATATGGCCTTTATTATGTTGAGGTAGGTTCCTTCTATGCCCACTTTCTGGAGAGTTTTTATCATAAATCGGTGTTGAATTTTTTCAAAAGCTTTTTCTGCATCTATTGAGATGATCATATGGTTTTTATTCTTCAGTTTATTAATATGGTGTATCACATTGATTGGTTTGCATATATTGAAGAATCCTTGTATCCCTGGGATAAATCCCACTTGATTGTGGTGTATGATCCTTTTATTGTGTTGTTGGATTCTGTTTGCTAGTATTTTGTTGAGGATTTTTGCATCTATATTCATCAGTGATATTGGTCTGTAATTTTCTATTTTTGTAGTATTTTTGTCTGGTTTTGGTATCAGGGTGATGGTGGCCTCATAGAATGAGTTTGGGAGTGTTCCTTCCTCTGCAGTTTTTTGGAAGAGTTTGAGAAGGGTGGGTGTTAGCTCTTCTCTAAATGTTTGATAGAATTCACCTGTGAAGCCATCTGGTCCTGGACTTTTGTTTGTTGGAAGATTTTTAATCACAGTTTCAATTTCATTACTTGTGATTGGTCTGTTCATATTGTCTATTTCTTCCTGGTTCAGTCTTGGAAGGTTATACCTTTCTAAGAATTTGTCCATTTCGGCCCACCAACTCTTCAATGGAAAGTATCAACAGTTTGTGCCCTAAGGTTCTTTGAACCCCTGCCTCAAATTCCTTGCCTGGTTGTTCCCACCAATCCGGCTCTGGTAGCATGATCCACACCCAACCCTAATCATACCTGTCCCCACCCCCAGACCCCCACCCCCTAAAAGCCCCCAATTTCCAGTCCAGGGCAGATCCCACCTGCCCCCCTCTCCCACACAGGCGAGCTCTGCCTTTCCACCATGACTAGCGAGCTGGGCTTTGTCTCGGAGGGTGAGGGATGTTGAGGGAGCCTGCACCTGACAGTAATGGGCCAATTTTCTGTAGATGGACAGTGATAAATTACTCAATAGAGCTAATAAAGAAAATTAAACAGCAGTCATGTTCCCTGCTGTAAAAGTCTTTCAGTCCTGGGTACAAAATGTCTGCTGTAAAACAATAAATCACTGTGCATTAAAGATGGAAGAGAACAACAATCTCTTTTCTCCTTTACTATGTCCTTCAAAAAGGATGGCTCCCAGTCCTCCCCAGTCGCCCCCAGGAGGTGCCCTGGTGGGGACTGGAGATGGCCCCCCAGTGAACTCTGGGTGCTGGGATGGGAGTGAAAGCACCACCTACCCAAAGGATAAGGAAGAGGATGTCCAGAGCCACGCAGGGTGGAGCATTCCACGCCTCCAGGGACCCCTGAGGTCAGAGCGCTGAGGTTCCAGCTCCCTCTGCCTCTAACTCCTTCTGTAATCTCACAGGCAAATTGCTTAACTAGTTCCTTTATCCACAAAATAGGCATAATAACATAAATATTTCTGTGGGATTAACCAGTGAATAAGGAGAGACTTTGCAAATTGGAAAGAGCTAGGCAAATCCAAGATTTCATCTTTTCCAAGGAGTGGAGAATTCAGACAACTCTCAAACTGGTATAGGTCTGGAAAGGGCTGGAGAGAGACGTCCATACCTAGGGTGTCATGTGTGGATGTGCAGGTTGTGGACTGCACAACTCCAGGGGGTGCCGGTCACATCTGTAGTCATGAGGGATGCGTATCTTTAACACGACAGTTTCCAGCAGATGTCAGAAAGTGTCTTGTGGAAAGAGTGACTTATTCTAATTCACGTGAAAGTGCTGAACAAGCTAGTGGTGAGGTTGCCTGTCCCCGCAGCATCTTGTAAGTAGGAGGAATGAACCCTACGGCAGTATTCTCCTCTCCATGGTTTGCAAAGTTAAATCACTGTTTTTGTGTCCTAATTTCTCTTTGACTTAACTATATGGCTAGAGGCCAGACATAAAAGTGTCAATCACTTTAAAAATGTGTCAAGGCACTTTAGATTCATCTAGAACAAAGCTCTTAATTGTTTGTAGTGTCCAAGCCAGGTATGACATGTCTTCCCAGAAACACAACATTCTAAAACCATTTTGAACCAACAGTTTAAAATCAGGAAACTTCACATAAATCCAGCTTTTCAGCTTCTCTTTAAGACTTGAAAGTTCTGGGTGAGTGGGCCCACACCTTTTAGATGGAACAGGGGTGGCCCCAGGAGCCCCATGCCTGTCTACTTAAAGAAAAAAACACAGCACGTATGAGTTGTGAGTTTAAGTTTTATTCAGGGGCTTTCTGTGGACTATAGCCCAGTAGACAGCCTCATAGCAGCTCTGAGGAAACTGTTCCCAGGAGGCTGGGGAGAAGCTGATTTATGCATGATTTTTGTCTGGGAAACACCTGCCAGCAAGCATACATCCTGGTCAAAGATTACTTACTGCTGGTCACAAAGAACAAATATCTCGAGTTAATGATGTCAGTGCTTTTCTATGCATGAAAGATGCAAGAATCTGGGGTCACTGACATTCTTTTGAAACATGCATGTAACTATCTAGGGGGGCCTCCTTGTCCACAGCACAGGGTACCTCCTCCCGTCATTGCCCTCATTTCTGACTGGGCACTGCCGTGGGTTACGACTTCATCCTTGTAGAAGTGGGTGCCTGACAAAGCTCTTTGCTCTCCTTTGTTTACGTGGGCATCTGCTTGGCTGGCCTTGGCACGGAACACACTTGGAACCACTGTACGATCTGCTCCAGAAGCTCTGGAGCACGGTCAGTGCTGGATGCCCAGCAACGTGTTCTGGGTCCCTGTCTCCCTGGAAGGTTGGGACCAGAAGCTGCGGACAAGCAACCCAAACACCTCCGCCTTCCTCGGTGCTCCCTCTCTACTCTTCACATCCTTACGTAGAGGCCGTGGGGGAACCAGTGGAGGGTCCCCCCGCCCACGCCTGCCTCTGCTCTTGGAGGCCCCCACGTGTACTGAACCCCTGCCGTGAACCAGGCCTGCGCTGGGGGCTCTGGGAGAGCGAGTGTTTATGCAGCTTCTGCTACACCAGAAAAGGCAGAAACTCATAAACAATAAACAAGGAGTGTCAGATGGGGCTAAGAGCGAAAAAGAAAAATTCAGCCAGGGCAAGGGGGCAGAGAGGGGGCTCCTTCTCATTCGGGAGGCCCCGAAATGAGGCTGGAGGGAAACAGGTGCCCCTGTGTAGGGGAAGAGCTTTCCAGGCAGAGGCCCAGGGGTGCAGCCCTAGGCTGTGTGGGAGAAGAAACAGGAACCGTAAAAAGCACGTAAGAGAGGAGAGCTGGGGGCACTGGGAACGGGGCAGGCTCTGGGAGCCCTCGGGACCTCGCGAAGGATGTGCGGCTGTATTCTGAGTTGGATGGGAGCAGAGAAATGCCAGGGCCTGGTTGACCTTTGGAAGGGGCACGCTGCTCTCCGCTGTGTTCAGAGCGAATTACCGGGGAGCCACGCGGATAAGGGAGGTCCATGGAGAAGGCGCGTTCAGTGAGGCCAAGAGTGTCCTGGCAGCTGGGATGGTGATGGAGCTGACGGGAGCAGCCTTAGCGACTGCGTGTGGGCTGAGAGGCAAGCGGGGGCTCAGAGAGGACCCCCAAGGGCTTTCATCTGAACAACTGGGGCACTGGAGGGGCCATTTACTGAGATGGGGAAGCAGATTTGGGGATGATTAAGAATGTGGTCTTGGGCAGATTGAGTTTGAGATGCTGTTATGGGCTGAATTGTGTCTGTCCCCAATTCATATGGTGAAGCCCTAACCCCCCGGGACCTCAGAATACCCTGCATTTGGAGGTAGGGCCTTTAAGAGGTGATTCAGTTAAGATGAGGCATATAGGGTGGGCCCTAATCCTATCTGACTGATGTCCTTACAGGAAGGAAAATTTGGACACACAGGTAACAGGGATGTGTGCAGACAGGGAAGAAAATGTGAGGACACAGCCACCCACAAGCCAAGGAGAGAGGCTCAGGAGAAACCAAACCTGCCGACACCTTGATCTTGGGCTTCTGGCCTCCAGAACTGTGAGGAAAAAACTGTGTTGTTTCAGCCCCCCGGTGTGTGGTGTTTAGTTACAATGACCCTAGGAAACTAACACGGTTGACAGTTGAGCCTCTAAGTGGAGATGTTGACTTTGCGTTGGACTTGAGGGAAAGGAGACCCAAAGTTGGAGTTACCCGCAGAGGATGCTACTGAGAGCCAGGGGTCTAGACAGGCCCCCTGGAAGAGAGTGTCCCCCACGGATGGAGCTGGTCGGGGGGAGCCCAGGGAAGGAAGATGAGAGGACACAGCCCATGATCGGGGTCGGGAGGGACCAAGGGGCGAGAGGGCCTGGGAGGCTGAAAGAAGAAGGGGTTCCTAGCAGAAGGGAAAAGCTGGCCTGTGATGTAAGCAAGGACCAGACTGGACCCTGGCTTGATCCCAGGACCACCGTGAGGGCGATTCCAGTGGTGATACATCTGGTTACTGGGGAGTCGAGAGAGAGTGGAAGGGGAGGAGAAGACACTTCATGTCTTTTGGAGGCACAATCTTAAGGTCCTTCCAAGAATGGAGGATTTTCTTCTATATTATTTATAGAAGGAAAACCCAGCCTAGGAATGGGCATTGCTATCAGCTCTACCTGTGGGCGTGGACCCCACATCACACACGGTCCTGTCTGTGCCTGGTGAAAAGATGTCAGTGTCAGATCTGGTCCTTCTGGAAAGGACTGTCTGCTTCCAAGGAGAACTGCCGTGCTGCCCCCCATGCCCTCGGTTTCCAGGAAGCTCGGAAATACATTTGCTGTGTTCACCTCTGTAGTCAGTATGCTTTGCTTCCTCTTTGTCCTTCTATCCTGCTTGTTGACTTTAGTCACCTTATTGCTTTGGTCTTCTTATTCTCTTCTGCAGTCTTGCATCAGACTCTTGTGACAGGTGGCATATAAATCAATTCTAGTAAATAACACACCTGCCCAGTCCTTTCAGGCCTCCTTGTAGGGATTCCCAGTCCTGGATCTTTTTTTCAAGGTATGTTTCATTATCACAACGGCTACATTAAATTCTCAAATTTTCAAACCACATGAATCCACTCATTTCAATATAAAAATTTAAAAGTAGATACCATGCAGCCCCGTAAAAAAAAAAAGCACAAATGTAAAGAATAACAACTGCTGGTAGCTGTCTCCTTGGGCCCTGCGGTGCCCAGATGAGGCCCCACGTGGGGAAAAGGCAAAACCGGCAAAACCACAGCACTTGCTACTCAGGATGCCCGACTGTGTCACCGTCTTACCTGGAAACCCACATCCCCTGTGGAGAAGGTGACCAGCAGTCTATACAAGAGGAAGTTGAAACAATTGATCTCCACTTAGAAAAGGGCACGGCATAGACACCAAACACAAAACCCCAGCCCTCTCCTCTCCTTCTTAGCAAAGTCTCTCCTCCCTTCATTTTACAGCCTTTTAAAGGATGCTCTCTAAATAATTCTCCTAAGGATTTAGGCTTTTGGACTAAAAGAACCAGAAAGACCCACTTCTGTCCACCTGCCACTCCGTCTCCAGGAAATAATGTCCACAGCCAGCTCTAGCTGAATGAGGGGGAAAAGGGGAGGTGTAAGAAAAATATATGAGTTAAAATCTCAACATGTGTAATCTTGAAAAGCTACTGAAATCTTCTAAGCCTCAGTTATCAGTGATATGGGACCGGTAGCGCCTGCCTCCATGGGGTTATTAGAAAGATTAAAGGACATAAGCTGTGTAGCAGCCTTGGCACTATGTTTGCTTGATTCTGCACAAGTGCAGCCTGTTATTACTGTACGTGGACAGCATCTGACAATTCTTTCGCTGTGTTCTCCAGGGTCCAGTTCACCCAAGAAAATGGAGAGGCAAGGAAAGTGTCTTGCTATCTTTAGGGAATAACGGTGGTGACCATTTGATGCAGAACCGAAGGACTGCTGCAGTAGCTGATAGCTTGTTGGTCACAACATTCTTTTTTTACTGGTATGGCAGGTGACATTCTTCATCCACAAATCCTAACCCCCAATGTGATGGTATTAGGAGGTGGGGCCTTTGGGGTGATTAGGTCCTAAGGATGGAGCCCTCATGAATGGGATCAGCGTCTTTATGAACGAGACCCCAGGGAGCTGCCTTGCCCCTTTGGCCATGTGAGGATGCAGTGAGAAGTCGGCCATCTGTGGACCAGGAAGGAGGCCCTGACCACACACTGAACATCCTCAGCTCCAGCCTCCAGAACTGTGAGAGATGTTTGCTGTTTGAACCACCTGGTCTATGGTATCTATGTTATAGAAGCCTGAATAGATTAATAGGTTTAATTTTTTTTTAAGTTTGGAGGGTCTACCATGTGCTCTATACATCAGTGGTGCTTCCTGAGTGTGAATAAGGAGTTAGGTGTCACTAGCCCTGCTTGAGAGATGAGGCCCAGAGTTGTAGCATCTTGTTCAGAGTCGCAAGGTAGTCGAGGCTGGGGTGGGGAAGGGGCTGCGTGTCCTTAAACGTAGCTGTGTCGTCAGGCTCAGCACCCACGTGCCAGGGGGCTGCGGTCAAGGTGGCTGCCAGGCCTGCACCGTACCTGGAGATGGAGGCAGCAAAGTCAGGCCCAGGCCTGAGCCCTAGAGGCCGTACACCCAGCCCCAGGTGGTCTAGCACGGCGGGCAGGCAGGTTCTGACATTTCCAAGTTTACTTCTAGGCCACAGAGCAAGTGTTGGCCAGGTTGTTAGATGAAGTGTGGTCCCCTGTCCTATCAGGGAGCTGGCTGACAGCTGGGAGATGGGATAGGGAGCTGGGGGGTTGGTAGAAATGGGGACTCAGCAAGAGACTGAAGTGAGTCCTGACCCTTCCTCTGCCGGGCCTGTGTGGCCTGGTCCATAGCCGGGGTGCTTGCATGGGGGGCCTAGACCGCCCCCAGGACCGGCTCTGTCCCTCCCCCAGCAGATCTGGTGGCTGTGCTCCTTGCTGAATGGTTCACCTTCTCTGCTTCTCCCCTTTCTCGCCAGGTGCACCAGGAAACATTTCCCCTCTTCCCACTGGCCCATCACCCAGAGCCCAGCCTACCTGGTTTTTCCAGTTGGACCAGAAACACCCACAGAGGCAATTAAGCCCTGGGGCCCGTGGGCTTCTTTCTCTGGGCCCGGAGGAGAGAACGGTTCCTTGAGCACATCTCTGCTGTTGCTGGAAATTTCAGACGACTTCCCTCACTGGACATACATGCATCCAGGCCAGGACTGGAGTTTCCAGGAAATCTGGGTTCGGGTTCTAGGCCCCCAGGGTCCAGCGGGACGGCTGCCGGCCGGCGACCGTGTCCAGCTCTGTAATGCAGGGACTTGGGGGTGTGCCCGTCCTTATTGCGTCAACGGTCCAGGAAATGATGGATCTGAAGGTGGCTTGAAAAGAGAAGAAAGAGCAAAGCTATTGCAGAGAACCAAACAAAACCTCAATTCAAACGGACCGGGACGGGCAACCGGGCAGGTGGGAAGCCCGGTTTTCTGTGGCACTGGCTTGCTCCAGCTCTCCTTCTTTGTCAACAAACCGCCTGTTTGCACAGACCTGGGAACCCAGCGCCACTGGAGGAGGGGGATGCATATTTGCAAGAGGCCCTACCAGGACCAGACCCACTGCTGGAGCTTATCTGATTTGGAAAGACCCTCTTGAAGGAGTAAAATACAAAATTATAAATCCCAAAGCAGGTCAAGATCAGATATCTATTTAAAATGAGAATCCACATTGCAGAGATATCCATCAAAGGAACTAAAATCAGTGATAGAACAATCCAAATCCAGGAGGAGAAGGAGGAGTAACAGAGGTGTTGGAATAGACAAAATCCTTGCTGATTGGAACAGGAAAACATGAACGTCAATAAATAGTGATATTTTGTAATTTGAAGATAATCACAAAATACTGCTCACAGAAATATTTTAAAGTAATTGCATTTCCTGTAAGAATCTGTTCTGTAACTAAGGGACGGGGAGAGATAGTTACTCTTTTCTCATTCCTTTTGTGCTGTTCCGTTTTTATACTACATGTCATGAATTCATTTTTTTTAAGTGTAATAAAACATGAATAGAGAAGAAGTGTTTATGGATAGGATTAAAATGTTTAATTTCAAAAAAACTAAAATAAAATGAGAAACCACAATAAATGGCAAATGCTAACAAGCTAACAGTACCACGATAGTACAAATTCAGATAAATAACCTAAGGGTTTTATTAATTCTAGAATAACGTTTAAACTACACTTTGGCGGGGAGCGTACTCTTTGCTTACTTCTTATGACAACAATTTAAAAATAGCATTTCTGTGCAGAGGATGGAGGAACCCCCTGCCTTTCCTTAGCAGGGCAGCTTCTGGCTCCATAGGTCTAGAACCTTTGCTCTACTCCACTTCCCACAAAGGTAGGGTGCTGGGCACCACAGGACGTGCTGTGCTCGCATGATGGGGAGACGCCTGTCCAGCATCCTTGCGCCCCAGCTCACCCTGTGGGCGGTTGGAGCATTCCTGGAAGCCATTCCCACACCTCCCAGTTAACAACGAATTACCTACACACGATGGCAGACAACTTAAAAATTACTCATCTCAACTGCAATGTATCCCCGACTCAGCTTCCCCTGAGCATCCATCCAAATAAGTCCATGGCAGCTGCAGCATCACCAAGAGAACTGGCTTGGAGGCAAGTGTGAGCAGAGACAGCGGTCCTCACGATGGCAGGTATAACATCTTACTTGTGTGATGTTTGCAAAAATGCTATGCTCACGTGAACACCACCCTCCCAGGGCCCCAAGGCTTTCACCTCATTAGCGTCCAGGTAAACCCCACTCTGTGCTCCAAGGTGAAGTTCTGGTACCAAGCCCTGCCTCGTCGCAGGGCTGTGAAGTGCTCAGCCTTTGCCAGAGGACAGACGCCCAGCCAGCACAGGTCTGCTGGGAAGGCCTTCTTCACCTGGATGCTCCAAGCCCTTCCAGCCTGTTTCTGCAGGTGATGGGGATCCGGCACGAAGCCCAGACCCGCCATCAGCCGGCAGCAAGTCTCTGGGCCTTGATTTGTCTGCAGCCTCATGTGGTTAGTTTAGAAGAAAGGCACTCAAGCGCATTGCTCTCCTGGTTAGTGGGAAGGACCAGTCTTATGCCTCCAGGGTTCTTGGCCTGACCCGTTGGAAGGATAGGGTTGTCAGCTACTGAGCTGAGAAGGGGCAAGTCTGTGGGGAGGTGATGGTACAGGTCTGGACAAGTTAAATCTGTGATGCTCACTTGATACCTAAATGGAGATATCACAGAGGGGACTGAGAACTCGAGGCTGGAGCTGGGGCGAGAGGGCGGGGCGGGAGGAGAGATATGGGAATCATTTGTACAGAGTGGAGACAGCAATGTCTAAAGCCTGTGGCTGTGTGCGGTCACCAAGGGGAGGAAGCCAGAGAAAGGAGCTCTGGGTGGAGGCCTGTGGGCAGCAGAGATCCTGGAAAGGGGTGGGAGGAAGACCAGGCAAGGTGGGGCTATGGGCTGGGCTGTGGCCTCCCCCAGATTCCCGTGTCGAAGCCCTACCCCCTCATTGCCGCCCTCACCCCACCATACCACTGAGTGTGACTATATTTGGAGACAGGGTCTTTAAAGAAATGACTCAGGTAAAATGAGGCCCTCAGGGTGGGCCCTAATCCAGTCTGACTGGTGTCCTTCCAATAAGAGGAGAGGAGGACTCGGAAAGCCCTCGGGGGTGCACGTGCACATGGGAAAGGCCACGTGGTGGAAAATTTTCCCTTCTTCCCTTCTAAATTCTTTGGTCTGATAATTAAATTGATGTAAGACAGATGAACAGGAGAAAAACACATTTAATTTGTATGTATGGGATCCGCATAAAAATACGAGACCCAGAGGCCTTCCCGCAATTGAGGCTGATATACCACCCTGAGCTAAGGAACGGGATGGGGGCCTAGGCTCCAAAGGGGAGGAGGGTCACTCACGCTAAGAAGAGCAGAGGTTTGGTCGTTAGATGTTTGCCCTGCCCTGCAGGTAAGTCTGTCAGATAAACAATTATCTCTGATAAGAACCCTCTTTCTGGGCCAGGCCCTCTATCTAAATTCTTTCAGGCAGTTAAGGGAGAGGTAAAAGTTTTATATAAGTCAGCTGGGTCTTGATTGCCTTCAGCTCAAAATAAGCCACAGGCTAAAGAGGCACATTTTGGGGTGGCATGTTCTGCTCCCCTTCAACCACGTGAGCACACAGTGAGAAGACGACCCTCTACAAGCCAAGGAGAGAGGCTGCAGGAGAAACCAGCCCTGCCCACACCTTGATCTCTGACTTCCAGCCCCCAGAACAATGAGAAAGTAAATTTCTGTTGTTTAAGCTGCACAGTTTGCAGTACTATGATATTACTACTCCGGGTGGGGTCACGGAAACCCAGGAGAAACCGTGCACCAGAGGGCGTGATCAGTCATGATCATTGGATCCAGTGCCACCGAGGATCAAGTCAGATGAGGGCCCACAACATCTCTCCTTCCCAATTTGTGTTTTGAAATTTTTTTCTGATAATAAATGAGCATATAAATGTTTGCAAATAGTTTAAATGTTGCAGAAATATATATAAAGAGGAAAATAGAACCTCCCCCAGAGTCTGGTACCTTGAGACTCTTTTGTCACCTCAAAACGTATAGCAATAAAGGATGACATAAGTAAAGAGGAAACAAAAAGGAATACACAGAAAAACCCCTTTTGTGGGGGCAGGCAAGGTAAATACAAAGTACTCAGTGACCAGTGGGTGTTTTGGCCACAGGCTGAATGACAAGAACGCTTCCCCTGAGGCCACCAGGGGCCTGGGAGACGGCCGGTGGCGGGTGAGGGGCATCCGGAGAGATGAAGAGCCAGACTCGGACTCAGGGCTTGAAGCACAGGCTAGAATAACTCTGTACCCCTCCGCGCTGGGGTGCTGTCAGGAAACTGGTCCTGGGAGGCCTGGGCCCCCAGTGAGGACAGGACAGGGCCCTTGAGTGCCAGGGTTGGACCTGGCTCTGGATGGAGAGCAGGGGGCCAGGAGGAGGGAGCCACAGGAATCCACGGCACCGGGACAGGTGAGCTCACCTCAAAGGGGCTGGACACCCAAACCCCATCATAAATGCCAATGCTGGGAGACATGCAAGAAATTGATCTTTGGAACATGAATTCTCTCTTGGCAAATTAATTTTACAGAAGATGTGGGTCCTCTCAGAGCTATAACTGGAGGAGGAACTTGTGTTTTTCTGTTTGGATTTCGTGGTGTCCAGGAGGACCTCTTTTGTGCATGGGAAAAACTACCCACAACTGCCTTTTTAAAAAATTTAATATTTGATTTATCAATAGTGAAAAGTTTTAAAACTTGTTTTTTTTCCTTAGGCTTTGAAGTTCACTTTATCTTATTCTACTTACAAAACTGGAGAATTTTGATAAGCCTTAGTGGAGGAAGGGTGCTTCAAAAACTGTTTATTCAATGTCCTTAAACATTTTGAACTGCATTTCTTATTTTTAAATATTTATATTTTTGTTTCAAATACTTTAGTTATCTCACAAACAAAACTTGTTGAGGCACCCAAGTAATTTTAACAATCTAAGGTTATAAATACAGTGACTTGTCAGCCATCTTCCAATATTTAATAATGTTTTTAAAAACTTAGTAAGATTCTATCTTTCAAGTTGATATCAAAATCTGCATCAATTATTCAAAAACACATTAGGTTGGAATCACAAGTCCAGTTTGTTATATTCTCAAATAGTGCAAATTCTCTTAACTGTTAAAAATATTTTAAACCCCAAGATTGTCCTGGCTATGCCTTCACTTGATACACATGGGCTGGACTTTCACTGTCTCTAGTGCCCAGGGCCTCGGTCGGGGCTCTTGCACTTGAAGAGCCTGAAGCTTAAGCTGGATTCATTTCATGGTAAATTCAGCTCTGACCTCTGCTTCTCTTTCATGCCTTCCTTAGGGTTAGAAATGACTTACCTAGAATCTTATTCTGCCACAAAAGGGAAGAATGAAGCAGTGACACCTGCTACAATGTGGGTGAACCTGACAACGTTATGACAGGTGAAAGAAGCCAGTTACAAAAGTCACATATCGTATGATTCCATTTGTACAAAATGTCCAGAACAGGCAAGACAGAGACAGCAGGCTTATTAGAAGTTGCCCAGGGTCACAGTGGGGGATGGGATGAGGATATATGACAGGGGACAGGGTTTCTTTCGGAGGTGATGAAAATGTTCAAAAATTGATTGTCATGATGGCTGCACAACTCTGTGAATATACTAAATATCTACTGAATATATACTCTTCAATATACACCATTGAATCGTACATTTTAAATGGATGACTTGTATGGTATGTGAATTCTATTTCAAAAAAGCTACTAAAAAAGTCAATTACCTACCAATTAAAAAATTTGACATGCAGAGCAAGTTGGGATGACCCACCCAGGCACCGAGGTCCCTGACTGACCAGAGCCTGTTGGTGGGGACCCTCACCCCGGCTGTGACACCCGAGTGGCCTCCAAGCCCTGAGCACTCGAATGAAGGTAAAGGCTGATGCAGGATATGGCAGTGATGCTTCAGAATTTTAAGGAGAATGGGAAATCCTGAAGGCTGCCAGAGAGAACAAGCAGATTACCAATAAAAGGACAAAAATTAGCAGACAGCAAACTCTTCATCACCAGTGATAGACCCCAGAGGAAGGGCAATCTTCAAAGCACTGAGCAAGAGTCACTGTCACGCTAGCATCTCATACTCAGCAACGGTATAATCAAGAGTGAGAGTGGGCTTCCCTGGTGGCGCAGTGGTTGAGCATATGCCTGCCAATGCAGGGGACACGGGTTCGAGCCCTGGTCTGGGAAGATCCCACATGCCGCGAGCAACCTGGCCCGTGCACCACAACTACTGAGCCTGCGCGTCTGGAGCCTGTGCTCCGCAACAAGAGAGGCCGCGATAGTGAGAGGCCCGCGCACCGCGATGAAGAGTGGCCCCCGCTCGCCGCAACTGGAGAAAGCCCTCGCGCAGAAACGAAGACCCAACACAGCCATAAATAAATAAAAATAAATTAAAAAAAAAAAAAAAAGAGTGAGAGTGAAAATACAGATAATTTTAGACAAGGAAAGGTTAATGGAGTTTCCCACTCACCATTTCTCATTAAAAAAAACCCAAAACATTAGCATAAGAACTTGAGTGAGAAGTAAATCGAAACTCAGGGAAGGCAGGTGATTCAAGAAATAATGAAGAACACAGAAATTGACAAAACAGCGGGAAATTAAATGTTCTATTGAGAGAAAGTGCAGCAGGCAGAAGGATGGCGCTCCCGAAGATGTCCATGCCTTAATCCCCAGAACCTGGGACTCTTCAACGTTGTGTGGCAGAAGGGGTGTTGCAGATGTGATTAAAATAAGGACCTTGAGATGGGGAGTTATCCAGGTGGACCCAACCTAATCATGAACGAACCTTTCCAGTGCAGGTAAGAGATAGCTGTGACTACTGAAGGAGGATCAGAGAGATAGAGGGCAGCTGGCTTTGAAGATGGAGAACAGGGCCACACATGCCACGAAGCTGGAAAAGGCAAGAAAACAGATTCCCACCTAGAATCTCCAGAACGGAGCATAGCCCCCTGCTGACTCCTTGGTTTTAGCTCAGATGCACGTCTGACTTCTGACCTCCAGAACTCTAAGATAATAAATCTGTATTATTTAACCAACCAAGTTTGTGGTCATTTGTTAGAGCCGCAATAGAGAAGAAAACTAATACAGAGAGAAGTATGTGTGGGCACACACACACACACACACACACACACAGCCCTTTGTTGTGTGTTTAAAATAGCTTAACCAGTAGGTGACAATAGTGATCATTAGAGGTTGGGTGTCAGGGTGTCCATGTCTCCTGCATGAAGGAAATAGAAATGTTGGTTTTCTTTATGTTTTAAAGAAAATGTGTAGTCAATTGTGCATGTTAAAAAAAAGACCATCACTAAAGGACTAGTGGTTACACCAGTTTGGGCCCATTCAGGGAACCACAGACAGACCAACGTAACAGAACAGAACTTGAAGGAAGGAACCGTCCCACACGTTGATGGGGAACCGATACAGGCTAGAGGCATCCTGACAACAGCGTGGGTGGAGGGACCATTCCCTCGTCAGCCCCGGGACTGGCCTGGGGAGGCAGTGGGTTTTGAGAGTTGGGACCACCTGACCCGAGGCAGAGGAAAGCTGATGTGCCGACTGCCTGCCCACCCTCAAGACTCCCCACCCTGAAGAACGAGTTC
Organism: Eubalaena glacialis; assembly: GCF_028564815.1. Classification (NCBI taxonomy): domain Eukaryota; kingdom Metazoa; phylum Chordata; class Mammalia; order Artiodactyla; family Balaenidae; genus Eubalaena; species Eubalaena glacialis. Next base: position 4,224,302 of record NC_083721.1, on the reverse strand, counting down.
ATTCTGGAGTGACAGGTATGGCTCTGTCAACTGAAAATAATGCACAACCTGAAAGATGAGAATTATGCTTTATGTGGTGGACATTCTGAGGACTTAAGCCTGGGACACAGCATCTCAGATGACTCTGAGGGTCAGCTCCGAAGAGGTCAGGGAGAAGCCAGGATGTACGGGGTTTTTGCAATAAAGACCAGACAGTCGGAACATCAAAAGATTACTGTTAATAAAAGAAAGCCAGACATCTCAAGTTAAGGAATTTACTTGTATGGGAAGACACAAAAGTCCGGGCTCACTGAAATCATTCCTTTGATGTGCACCTCAGCTCTCTGGGGCCAGTACCCTGTGCTTTCTCATCCTGTGTCTCCTCAGGGGGCACCGTCAGGGGTGACTGCAGCAACTGACTGCTGGATGGGGGGCATCCTGTTTCCATCCTGAGTTCCCTCAGGGCTCATCATCAGGGCGACTGTGTGTGATGGCTTGATGGCTGCAACATCCTTTGTTTACTGACATGACAGGCAATATTTTTTCACTCACAGCTCTACAGGAATAGCTGCAGTTAGAACTGGGTCCGCTGCTGACACCTGGCCTGAAAGGTTGTTGGCTTGGAGGCCATCAGGGGCCCAGGGCTGGGCAGACTGTGGCGGTGTGGTGGGGGACACCTGTCTCCATATCTGGGGTGCCTGAAGGCCCGGGCAGCAGTGGGCAGGGATGGTACTCGTCTGGACACATTTACTGAGCGGCTTCCCCTTCCAGCGGCCAGGTCCCAATCTGAGACCTAGTTAAGTGTCTGCTCAGCCTAGGTCCTGCCTTTATGAGGTTGATGGAATCTCAATTTTACCAAGGAAAGATGCGCGAAGATGTTAAGTAGCTTGAGTTGCCTCACACTTTATAAGTGGCTGGGCTGGGATCTGAACCGAGGGCTCTGTAGGTCAGGAAACACATCCCCCAACGCACCCCCCTTTAAGTTGCTGCTGACTCTTGTGTTGGAAACAGAAGTTGTAGCCAGCAGAGAGAGGATCCTTCAGATGCATCTCCCAGGTCACTGCCGAGAAGACAAAGCAGCTAAGAGGTCGTCTCAGAAGTCGGGGAGGATTTAAGGGAGGGGAGGGCTCTGGGGAAAGGAACTGTATTTGAATGCAGATGTCCTTTGTTGCTTTCAAAGAAGAAAGGCAGCTCAGAACAGGCTGTCCCCGTGGGGCTGGAAGAAGTCCAGGAAAAGGCTCAGGAGATGAGCTCCTGAGTCAGGGGCAGCGGAGAGTCCCTGATGGCTGCTAGGCAAGGATGGTGTCAAGGTTATCACTGTCTAATCCTCACCCTCCAAACTTGCCTCCATACTCAAATTGTTCTGCTGAGAGGCAGCTGAAAACAAGCCCCCTCCCACCTCCTGACCTTGCCCTTCCCCTAAGTCGGAGGAAGTGAGGGGTGCAGCTTCCAGGCTGGCTTTAAACCCGGGCAGATGAGGGCCTTGAGTGGGTCGTCACGGAGAGATCATTGAAAGCATGCTGAAAATTATTTCACACCCGGAGGGGGCCCGTCGCGTGTGCCAGGCACTGTTGGAGGCCCCACTGACATAGCCCACGAATACCCCCAGGGCTGGACAGCACTGGGCCCACCTGGCAGGTGGGGAGACCGGGAGAGGGGTGTCAGGTCTAGTGAGCCTGGCTGCCTGGCTTACATCATGCGACTCTGGCCAGGCGCTCGGAAGGACTTCAAAGCTGGGCAGTGTGGCTGGACCAGCCCTTTGTTCCCAGCTTCTTACTGAGATCACCAAGCTTCTCAGCCCTGACATTTATACATCAAAGAGCAGAAATCCAGCTGATGCCCGACTTCTCACGCATCTGGAAACATAAGCAAGGTGGGAAAACTGGAGCAGCCCGTTGCCTGTATTCCCATGACAAGCCGAGATCGTTGCTCAGCAGGCTCGCAGCATCCAACTCCGCACAGCCGGGGAGGGAGTGTCTCGTAGGGGGAACAAGGTCGGGATTTCTCGTGAGTTGGAAGTCTGGCTGGCTGGCGGGAGAGAGGTTTGATTAGAATTGGGCCGGATGGTAGGATAGGTGGACACAGACAGGAGAGGATTTTGAGGTGAGGGGTTTGAAAGAATCTTGTGCTGTCTGCGGATACCTGCCATTGCGGTGTTGATGGGCCTCTGGGGAATTTCCTGTAAGGAAAGATCGAGCCATCTGCCTGGGAGCAGACGCCAGGAGTGGTACCATCATGCTATGAAGACAGTGGGTTGGTAACGTTTCCTTAGAAGGAGCTGTGTGTGCGTGTGTTCCATTCTCAAACACCATCTCATTAACAGTTCCAACAAACGGTTTATTAAACATAGAAGTTACAATCGCATCAAAATTTATACTATATACTCACATTGCCATCATCAGCTATGCATTAAGCATTGTGACAAAAACTCACAATTCAAGAGCTTTTTTGACGCTCGGTGCCCTATGCCTCAGGTAATTTAAAAATTACATTTTCTTCCAAAGAAGCCCGACAGGTTAATCCAAAAAGCCGTAAATACATATTGTCAAATCAAAACCAAATTGAATCCAGGCTTGGTAAGGAGAGACAGTTTCTGAAAGGCTATTGCAAGGGAGGAAAAGGGCCTCTTGCAAAAGGAGAGCCACTCTGAGCAAAGACTTGCAAGCATCTCATGATGCGAAAGGGGGTTTCTTCCCTAGAGTAGAGAGAACAAAACTAGAAAAGAACGGGGCCCAGGGAAGTGAGATGAATGGAAGACAGGGATTCTGGTGGAGAAGAGGCTGCCTGGGGCACAGGCCAAAATTCAGGAGGCTGGAAGGAGAGAAGCTTCGCTCTAGGTAACCAGTGTTTTGTTCCGTGATCAGTGGGAATGACCACTTCAGCTAATCATTTATGAGGCAAAGAATGCGAACACGGAGGGTCTGCACACAGCCTCGTCACAGGTAAACAAGGGGGCCTCTGGGAGCCTTCTTAAGTCTTATGAAGAAGTGGGGGGTGGCCCTTGCTGTGAGCCATTTACCGGAACACAGAAGGGTCAGGGGATGTCTAAACCTTCAGGTAAAATTCAGCATTATCAATATTGAACCGATTATTTTGGGATTAAATCGGGAGGGCGGGAGGGTGGAAATGCAAGTTCAGGGAGGAAAAAAATCCACGTGAAATTCCTGATTGTAAAAGAAGGACTGGTTCCTGTACTTTCTAAGTGGCCAGTGGTGGCGGTCAGATCTGTAAGTTATTTAGATTCTATTGGATACCTTTTAAAGATGATTAAAAAATTGTACTTAAAATGTCAATATTCACAATATTCTGGATTCCATACTTCACTAATTAGATGTGTGATAGAAGTGTTTAGATAGCAGCTTAGGAAGTGCAAGGAGGCACCTGGTCTTTCAAAAATATTCTAGAAGTCAGAGAAGTGAAAATTTGAAGACCACCCCCAAGAATGGGTGGGAGTTGGGTCTTAAAGGTGACTCTCAAAGGCCGCCTGTTGGGGGGGGCGGGGTTGGCTCCCCACCATCAAGGGGGGCCCCTCAGTCTAGGAGAGGGGCTGGAGGAAGACCGGAGGGGTCTGTCGGTCTGGGGGTCAGCCCTCTGGCCTGCAGGCTGCTGGCGACTCTTCTGAACATACTGGCCTAGCATCCACCTTCCTTCCCCATCTCTGAAGGGAAGCACGTTCCTAACTCTTTGGAGGCGGTACTCAGCTCTGACCGCCCCTTGCACTCACCTGTGAGGCTCCAGGAAAACCAGGGATGCTCAGGCCACATTCAGGCCACTCAGGTCCGAATCAATGGGGGCAAGACCTGGGGCTCTGGAGGATTTTCTGCTGCCAGGAGATTCCCAGGTGAGCCCAGGTAGAATGCCTCTGCTTAAAGGGATCTGCTGTACCAGGAGCAAAGTGTTTGAGAAAAAGGCGATGTGAGTTTTTGTTATTAAAGGGACCCCAGCCCTGAAGCCCCGGGTCTCCTCTCTCCTTTCAGATGCAGCCCCTTTGCTCGTCCTACGGGGATTCCTGTACCTCGCTCTGCCCTCTCTCTGCTCCCTACCTGTTGGCCCATCTGTCCTCCACATTCTCAAAGTTTGTCCTTCCTTGGGGACTGAAGTGGGCAGAAAGAAATAGCCTTTTTTTGGTTCTTACCTGAAAAAGAGGTCTAATTGTGTTGACTTTGTTTTTGTGTAAAATAACGGGCTATTTATTTGTAGCCTATGAAATTAATTATTAAAGATGACTGTCTTAAAGGCCCTGGATAAAATTAGCATGTTGCAGGACTTCCCTGGTGATCCAGTGGTTAGGACTCCACTCTTTCACTGCCGAGGGCGTGGGTTCAATCCCTGGTCGGGGAACTAAGATCCTGCAAACCGCGCAGCCAAAAAATTTTTTTAAAAAATTAGCATGTTGCTAATTAGCTAAAATTGCAAAAACGGTATTGATGCTATAGCCCTGAGTGTCTGCTGCTTCAATCTAAACTCAGGAAGCTCCCTCATGTCCTCGAAGATAGGGGACCCTGACCATTAAAGACATTTTCATATGAGAAAATCCATAAAAGATTTAATGACCCAGATTAAACAGTCAAATCTTTCCCTAAAATATAAAATGTATTAATTTCATTACATACATTAAAATATCAGGTATTATCTATATCAATTCCAAACGACCGTGTCGCTGATTTTCCGTGCTCCCATTCGATGAAGCCATATCATTCAAACTCCTTACTTGCCCCTTTGTCATCCAGTTTCTTTGCCACTTTTGAGTTAATAGTTTTCCAGGGTACATTATATGGTTTTCAGTTTTGTCTCATTTCTTTGAGCTAGAGCAAGCTGACTCAAGCAGGGTGCTGTCACTAGAAACTGTATCCCAAGCTGTAACTTTTTACATAACATGAGAACATTGTTTCTGTTTCATCCTTTGTAGGTGAATTTACATAACATATTGCTTTTAATGTGGTTCTTAAAAGGCTTACTTTACACCCTAGGTGCCTGAGTGTGAGGTCATCCCTTCTGGAATAATTCAATCCCTGTTAAATGTCTTTTTTTCTTTATCTTTTGTGAGTGAGTCAACAAGGTGGCTGCTCTAAACATCCCAACCAAACCCTGATCGAGGTCATTTCAGGCTATTGTGCTTTCAGGGAAAAGAAGCTTGCTTTTCGTATTAAAAAAAAAAAAAAAAAAGCTGGTGTTATATTTCACAATAAAAACATTAATTTGAAAAACAAGTATGAGTGCCTTATAATATGATAAACTTTATTAGAACTTAAATAGAAGGCAACATAATTTTTACTGGGGGATGAGTTTTTTAGGGAAAACACTTTATTTAGGGATCTGTGCAGTGATTGTGATTTCTGAAGATTTTTCTTTCTTGGCATCATTAGTGTTGTTTTGAGTTGGCTGTGGTTTTCAGTTGCTGCTATCAAGCTGCCTGCTTATAAATGACTGTTTTGTTAGTTTGTTTTATTATCAATTTAACTTGATTTGGGTTGTTCGGTTATTTAAAGAGAAATGAATCAATAGGATTTTTGGTCTAGAATTTTCTAATAACTAAGCCCTGTGCCTTGGAGTTCACATGTGTTACCCAAACCCTTCCTGATGAGCAGGTGTGGGTTGAGGTCTTGTGCCCAAGGAGCTTGTTGGAGCCGCAACGATGCGCTGCCTGTGAGTCCGCACAGAAGATAGTGTCTGTAAAATTCTCTCTAGTTCAGTGTACTAACACTATTGGATTATTTGAAACTTTATAGAGCATTGGTTATAATATCAAGTAACGTATAGAAATCGACATTCTTTTCTAATTGAGGTGCACATAGGGGGTTCCTATACAGTTCTAGGGCAAGTTGAATATTTATCTCTCTCCATTTTTGTTGTTGTTTCCAACAAGTTTTTTCTACTGCAGGATGAAAATGGGCAGATGTTGGTAGACCTCTGGGTCTTTTGTTCTAATTAAGTTCAGATTGGGATCAAAAGAGATTGTGAGTTAGTTGATCTTTAAATTCTATTCTACTTTTGATTTCTAGGAGCCCAGGAGATCCATGCATGGTAGAGAGTACAGTTGTGTGTACATACACACATGCACATGTGTTCACACACATACACACATGCCCACACGCACATGCACGTACATGCTCATGACCTCACATGGTCACACCCACATGTATATACATATGCATGGACTTGGCATCACACATGTACATATGCTCAAACATGATCACACACACACACACACACACACACACACATGTCATCCTTTGTTTTCTTTTCAACAGTTTTATTCTCTAGGTCAAGTTTTCCCCAGGGAGAGTGGGTAAGCTTCAATTGTTTAAATTAAGCTTAAGCTTTATTAAGTTTCACATGCCCCATATATAAGCTCCCTTTTATCCTTGTATGGAATGATCTGAAATGATTCACGTAATTTCTCATCTCTCTTCTCATGAAGAAAAGTCCTTCACTGATCCATCTTGAAATAAAAACTGTCTCAAGATCAAGTTCCACAGAAAGGGACAGAGGGTGTGGTACCTGACACTTGGCACTCAGTCTGCCTTTGGCCCATCAAGCAATCCCTCAAGCCTCTGACTATGGTCCTCGGATTGTTGCCATGTTCACGCTGAGTTGTGGACATTGCAGGTTCAGAGGAGCCAGGCCCAGAGCAGTGCCTAATCCAGGCCACCACCTCCCCACCCGGCATGGATGTCCTCACGGGACACCAGATCTCATTCAAGCTTCAAGGCAACACTGTGATAGTCATTCTGTTTCAGGTAAGGAGGCTGAGGGCATTTTGCATCTTGGCTGTAATCTTGGATTTGGGGACTTATGAAGGGTTTAGGAACCATTGCTTTCAAATAGCAAGTATCTTCTGAACTGCGAAATTCTATAGACTGCCAGGCAACATGGCAAAGGGAGTTGTCATGGAAACACACCCTGAGATTCACCATGTCTCTGTCCTCTCCCAACTTAGCAGAGATGATGGTTGTCTCCTTGTCACTCATTCCATCCCTGCCCCAACATATAGCAGCAGCCCTATGACTGAAGGATGGATCTCAGAGGTAGAAAATCTAAGCCAGTCACAGAAATTCCAACTTCCTCAGTAACAATTGGTCAGAACACCCCTGTCTAAGCCAATCAACACATGGCATTTCCCCAGTGGAAAGGAATTGGCTCAAGAATGGACATGATTATGGCCAATGAAATATCAAGGGAAGTTGGCTGGTGGCTTCTCGAAAAAAGTCTTTGTTTTCTAAAGGGATGGCCTCTTTCTCTCTCACTGGATACTAACACATATCAACAATTACTGCCCGTAGCCATCTAATAACAAACCACCGTTAGGAGGAAGCTCATACTGTGGATGGCAGATTGGAGACACAAAAATACACTGATCTCTGGTGACTTTTTATCAAGCAAATTCCCAGTAGATGGCACATTCAAATAGGAATAATTTGAAGAGATTTTTTTTTTTTGGCCACGCAGTGCGGCTTTGTGGGATCTTAGTTCCCTGACCAGGGATTGAACCCAGGCCCTCGGCAGTGAAAGCGTGGAGTCCTTACCATTGGACCGCCAGGGAATTCCCTTGAAAAGATTTTAATAAAGTAACTGCTTTAAAAAGTGCAGAAGAAATAAGTGCAGTGCCCCCCTTGGAGTTAGTAATGGGGTGGAGCTGTTCCATCCTGCCCTCCACCCCCAAGTCCTGAAAGAAGACAGGAGACTTCTGAAACCTGGAGACAGAGTTGCTGTGTGGAGATGCCCTTCTGAGAGGAGTTGGGCTGGTCCGTGGAGGATGCAGCTGGCCTGAGGGTCCCTGCAGGGAGAGAGCAGGGAGAATAAATACCCCCTCACTCTCCTTTCCCTCTAGGATCTCCTGTTGATGCTCTCCAGTAGCCTCATTTGACTGGACATCTATTCAGGCAGTCAGCTGAGTAGGCAGCACAGGGAGGGCTGGGACAGTCTAGAAAGACAAGTGGAAGCTTCCAGCACATTGTAGAACAAACGGACAAGAATTGCCAGATGTGCAGCTGCACGACATGGGAACTTTCCTTGTTTTAAAGTCACTTTGAGTTGGGTTTTCTGTTTCTTGTACCCTAAAGCATCCTAATATGTATACAGAAAATATTTTATGTACATCGTTATTTTTTTAAAATATTATGGGCTTGAAACTGAATGAGGAAACTCAGAGAAGAGGAAAAAGCTACCAGCCTATATGTGTCCAGGTCCAGACATGGGCAGTGCCACCAGGATTTCACATCCTAAATGGGAAAGGACACCAGAGGCACCCAGTGTGTGGGAGAAGCCCAGAGCCAGCTCACTCTAGGAAACAAAGAGGAGGGGCATGGCTTCCCACCCATGAACAAAAAGCTGGACTGCTTTTGACAAAGGTTGTTTGTTTGACCTTGGAGTGGGGTAGAGTTGCGGGTGAGTTAACCAGGAGTCTGTCAACCATAATAGGATGAGAGAAGGAAGAGGAGAGCTAACAAACAAAGAAACAGGAGCTGCAAAATGACGTTTCAACGCATAGGGAAAACAAATGCCTTGAAAACATTTCCAATAAGTGCAACAAACGGAAGAATGCTCCAGAGGAAATCTAAATAATAGAGCAATCATCAGAGGACTTTAACTTGCTGTGTGTGTTCTTCAAAGCGACAGAGGAAAGGATAACAACAGAAATCAACAAAAAATAGGATTCCATGAAACAAGCAGCTGTGAATCAAGAAGAAGTAGATTTAAAAACTGGCTGATTGGAGATCCTGGAAATTAAGAAAATATATATTGAGATAAACAACTTAATGAACAGGGTGATTTAAACACAGTTAAAGAGACAATTAGTGAAATAGAAGATAGTACCAAGGAATTAATGCTAACAGACAGAGAGATAAAGAAATGAAAAACATAAAAGAGACTTAAATGATATGGAAAATGAAATGAGACCCTACAACATGCATTTAATAGGTGTTCCAGGACTAGAGAATATAGGAAAAAGTGGAGGAAAGATCCAACTTATAGCAGAAGGTAACTTTCCAAAATTGAAGAAAGACATGAGTTTTCAAATAGAAAGATAACACAGAGAAGCAAGCAGGATACATAAAAATAAACCCACTGTCAGATGCATTGCAGTAAAAATGCAGAACAACAAGGACAAAGAGAAAATCTAAAGGGTAGCAGAGAGAAAAATGGTAGGTGAGCTACACAAAGGAATGATAATTAGACTAAAAGCTGACATCTCAACATTAAGGATAGAAGGTGGTGAGTGGAAACTTTCAAAAGGCAGAGGAAAATGACTTTCGACCTAGAATTTCTATGAACAACCAAATGATTATCAAGACCAAATGCAGAAGAAAGACTTCAAACTTAAAAAGACTGAAGCGTTTAACACAGACTTTTTGATGAAAGAACTACAAAATCAGTGGCTCTCAGCCTTGCATACCCATTAAAGTATCTGGGGAAAATTTTTAAGTTGCAGTGCCCAGGCCACACCCCAGAACTAGGCATCAGTTATTTTTGGTCTCCCTAGGTCATTCCACTGTTCAGCCAGGACTGACATTACTGTGCTACCCAATAACTTCAGGAAGAAGAAAAGCAAATACAGGAGAGGTTAACAAGAGAACAGAAATCAGTAAATTACATCAGTTAATATAACTATTGTTTGGGGAGAAATAAAATCCCCGGCAACAATCTCATTGGTTCTGGTGAGGCAGTTATTGGACAATCTGAATTTCACTTGGTTCGTTCTATTCCAAGTGAATTTTTCTCATTCATTTGTCAAGTGATTAAGATTTGTTTTGAGGAGAAAGTCCAGTTTCGTTTTGTGAAGGCAGTGGATCACAATCTTTCTGCCCATCGGAAACACCAGGGGAATGTTTTAAACCTGTTAATGCTTGGGGTCCACTCCTTGGGGCTCTGTTTTAATTGATAAGGAGTGAGGCCTCTCTGACAGGAGCTTTCAAATCTCCACAGGGGCAGTCAAGTCTGAGAACCACCAAATTACAGATTCTCTGGGCCAAGGACACCAAAAGAAGCAAAGAGAAGGCAGAAAGAAGCATTGCGTCCAATGAACTGTTCTGAAGCCTCTTAGAAATAATGGGTAATGGGACTGCTGAATCCCTTAGAAGGTACAAACATGGCTTATTTTCACAGTTATCTTAGACAGAGATTGTGCATTAACCACATGAATGTTTTCTAAACTTTGGAACTGTCTAGAGAATTCATGGATCATTTAAAGAATTGCTTACTCATAGTTTTTTCTGAACCTACTTCTGCTTCCCACAACTGGAACCACTGTGGGCTCATTGGAAGATGACAGTGGTTCAGAACTCTTATCTCAACTGTGTTTTTACTTGGGAGACTTTAGACAAATCAGTTCATTGTTCCTTGTTCATTGAGGTTACTTCCGGGAGAAGCCTGACCAATCCCACGTATTTGCGGTTATAAAATAATTTGATAGCGAGCTCTCAAAAAGGCACTAGGTGCCTATGGATGATAAAGCAGATTATCTGGGCCTTCCACGAAAGTCTAGTGACCTTTATCCAGGCACTTCATTTTAATTCATTTCCACAAGCATTTACACGGAGTATCCATTGCATCCAGCCTCTTGCCCTGACATAAACGAGCCCAGGAAGGGTAAGACAGCATCCCTGCCCTGAAACTTGAAATCTGTCTCAAATAACCACTCTTGGAACAGGAGTTGCAAACATAAATGCCCAAGGAACCAGACGATAAGACTGTGGGAATCCAGAAGGCGAGCTGGTAGGAGGGTGTTGTTTACCTGGGGACTTAAAACCAAGATGTTCATGAACACAGCTGTCTACACCAAGGGCATTTCTGAGCTGAATTAGGTGAGACTTTTTCAGCAAAATAAAATAAAAGCTGGCCAACTTTTTAAAAATAATTTTTACTTTATTTATTGTTTTAATTTTTATTGAAGTGTAGTTGATTTACCATGTTGTGTTAATTTCTGCTGTACAGCAAAAGGACTCAGTTATACACATATATACATTCTTTTCCATATTCTTTTCCATGATGGTTTATCCCAGGATATTGAATATAGTTCCCTGTGCTGTACAGTAGGACCTTGTTTATCCATTCTATATATACTAGTTTGCATCTGCTACTGCCAAACTCCCAATCCTTCCCTCTCCCCTCCCCCTCCCCCTTGGCAACCACAAGTCTGTTCTCTTTGTCTGTGAGTCTATTCCTCTTTCGTAGATAGGTTCATTTGTAAAAGCTGGCCAACTTTTGAAGGATTCACGTTTTATAAATCAAACTTTGCTACCCGGTTTCTCAGGGCTTCCACACTTTAATATGCATGGAAACCCCTTGAGCACATGACCCAGATTCCCTGGACCTACCCTTCATGGCTCTGAGTCAGGGGGTTTGGGACAGGGCCCAGGCGTCTGCATTTTACAGCAGCCTCCCAGGAACGCTGAGGGGCCTCCAGCACCAGGTACGTCTGCTGTGTCCCTCCTGGTGCGGCCATCGTCGGGGCAGGGGTCACTTCTGCAGTGCCCTGAAATCCGCCGCACGGCTATGAGAGTAGGGATCTAGAATTTACTGTTTCTTTCCCGGAGCACTTTCCAAGTATCAATGCTGCATTGCTGGAGACTCAGTTGCCATGGGTGACCGTTGTCATCATGAAAGACCATCCAGTGCCAGGACGCGGTCAGGGGGCCCACGGCTGTCGGCATTGTTCAGGGACCCAGCTAACGGCCTGCTGCTGTGAGAGCTGGGTTATTAGCGTGTCTCCGAGATTACTGGACTGGTTTTGATTCCCTCATTTTACATATGGGGAAACTGAAGCTTTCAAAGGCAAGGGACTCCCCAGGTCCCAGCACTGAGGCAGAGCCCGGCCTTGTGCGCAGACTAGCTGCCCCATCTCCTCTGCTCCAATCAGCTCCACTCCCTTTTTTTCTCGCTTCATTAGATTCTTCCAGGAGTCTTTATGGTCCAAATTCTCCCGTGTTTGGATGCCCTGGAAGGGCCGGCTTCCCACATTCTGGGTGTTTCTCCATCAGCACAGAGCATCTGCGGTACGCAGGCTCTGGACCAGCAAGCCCACACCGTAGGAGAGATTGTCCAAAGCCCAGGTCTGTGGCCACAGCGAAGTGGGGAAAGGCCCCCAATCCCCCTTTGCTTGTAGAATGGCTCTCTCTCCCTGGGGCAGAATAAGCCACCTTCCCCCCGGGGGCATGTTTCTTAAATAGAATTTGGCAGGGCTGCCAAGACCTCTCTTATCTAAGGGTAAACAGGCTTACGGCACTCTCTGGCTCTCTCTTTCACACAGACACACACACATACTCACACACACACACACACACACGCGCGCACACACACATGCACACTCACACACATAGGGGTTTTTGTGGTCAACCCTGGCCAAACTCACAATAGTTCAGGAGGGAAAAGACTGTGACCCAGGGCAACGCCCGCCTCACCCCGTTGTCCCCTCACTGCCTCCCAAACCATGCGAACAGGAAAAGCGGGGCACTCGAACTGGGTGTGGTGGCCGGAGTGAGCCTTGTCCCCTGGGTGCCCAGGGCCCCTGGCAAGCAAACGCCTGGTAGGACAGGTGACTGGATGTCTGGCTCCCAGCATTTTGCATTTTAGCCCACATCGGATGTTGGCCGACTGTGGTCTTACCGATAAGAAAGGAAACTTTAAAAAAACAACAATCACTCAATAGACCAAGAAAGCTATGAACAGTTGTCCTCCCTGGAGCCCGTCCCCGACCCAAAACACCTGAAGGGTTGCGCTTGTTAATCCAAAGAAATTCTGCCTCTGTGGGTCACCAACACTGGGCCGCGGCACCTGCGGGTGGGAGACGCTGCCCACTGAGTCCGCTGTGTCCACCCTGACCCCGCTATGATCTGTGCCCCCCAGATTCACAGGTTAAATCCTGTCCCGCAAGGTGATGACGTTAGGAGGTAGGTCCTTTGGGAGGTGATTAGACCATGAGAGTGGAACCCTCATAAATGAGATCGGGGTCTTTATAAAAAAGACCCCAGAGAGCTTGCTGCCACCTTCCTCCAGACGAGAACAGAGTGAGAAGACGCGGTCCATGAACCAGGGAGACGGACCACACCAGACGCTGACTCTGCTGGCACCTCGATCTTGGACTCCCAGCGTCCAGACCCGTGAGAGATAACTGTCAGCTGTTTATAAGCTTCCCCGTCCCTGGTGTTTTGTCATAGCGGCTGAGCTAAGGCAGACCCTGTCTCACACCATCCCTTTCCTACCTTCCCGGGCAGACTTCTCAGAATAGCATCCACCACCCGCAGAGTCTCACCAGTCTCCTGCTGTCACATCTTGCAGCCCGGCGCCCACCCAGAACTCTGGAAATTGCTCTAAGTTGGCCCTGGGACCCCCGTTTCAGTCTGCCCTCATCCTCCCAGACCTGCAGCTCCTCAATTCTGTCTTCACACTTGACCCTTGAAACGCTTGCCTTCCTTCCACTGAGTCTCTTGTTCCCCCTCCAGGCCCCCAGGAGACGCACCCGGGAAGTTTCTGGTTCTGTACCCCTCATTTCTCCCCCCTGGATTCTCTGCCCGTTGGCATCTTGTCTGTTCTGGCTCTGGACCACCGACTGTCCACCCACCCTCTACCTAAGCTCTGTCTCTCAGGCAGCCTTGGGACCAGGAAGCTTGTCTGCTCCATCCCCTGGGGGAGCCACTCAGACACATCAGAGAGGGACGAGACAGCCCAGGGGGAGCATCCAGGGGTCTCAGCACCTTCCAGGGGTCTCAGGAGAGATGGTAGAGAAGACAGTTCTTTGGGCCCCTCAGCGCAGCTTTAGCCCTGATGATGCCACCAGAAGCCACGGTCTGCCTTCCGCCTGTCTATTCTCTCTTCTCTGTTCTCCCTTTGCCTCCATCGGCTCCGGGGTCAGGCCTCCTTGCTTCCCCAACAGGGAATCCTGGGAGCCCAAGCTGGTAGATATTCAGCCCCCAGGTTTCAAGGACCCTGGGTAGGTCGTGGGGATTTCAACCAGTGGAGAGGAAGTGGCTCTTGAAGGAAGGTGTCTTCTTAGCTTTTCACTCTCCAACAAGTTCCAGGCAGACGCCAGATAGCAAGACATCGGAAGCAGGGGGTGGTTTGGGAAGTTTGACGGGAAGGTAGGAAAGAGATCCTCTGAGACCTGGAGGGAGCCAGGTCAGAGAAGAGCCTCAAAGATGGAGAATCCTGTAGGCAACGGCAGGTTTCACCAAAGTGGGAAGAGGAAGGAAGGGAACAGAGAAGCACCACTGAGAAAGTCAAAAGAAAACTGGGTGGCAACAGAGGAAAGGAGGCGCATGGGGGGTGGGCGGCTTTACACACGGGAATATTTACAGCACGCACCTCTCCCTCTCTCCCTCCTTCCCTCCCTCCCTTCCTCCCTCTCTCTCTCCTGAAATGAAAGATTAGGAAAAAGTGACAATGCCAAATATTCTTTTTCCACTATGCTTCATTTTAGGTACTTTCCAGAAAGAAGTAGATACTAATATTCTGTTTGATTGCAGACTTGATATATATTTTCAGCTCTAGGATCATGCGTTTCTGTTCAGCGAACATTTACGAATCCACGTTTAGGTGCATCCTGGCATAGGCTCATGACCTGCTTTCCGAGAGCGGCCCGCCAGGTGCATGGGGTTTGCCGTCAGACCTGAACTCGGTGTGAACTCTGCTTCTGGCTTTTCCAGCAGGTGACCCTGGTCACCTTCACCTCTCCCCGGTCTCAGTTTCTTGCTGAACCACACTAGAATAATTACTGTCCTATCACCAGAAATGCCTAGAATGCACTTGCCCCATCCCTGATACCTTTTTGTATTTTTCCATTGAGTGTAGCAAAATGCTTAGTTTCCAGGGGTGACTGGTGTGGTTTATGAGTCACTAGTCCCTGGAAACCAGAGCAAAGTGTAGCTCCCCAAATGCCTGGTGGTTTCCTTGTTGCTAAATTTATTGCTTTTTTTTTTTTTTTTTTCACAGCTTTCTCTTTAAATGGCTTTCGACGGGTATTTAGTGTTGCATGAACTTCCTTGGGGTGTCCCCTTTTTCCTTCCCCAAGCCTTCTTCCTCTCTCATGATTTATCATCCCCAGCAGCTCGAAGCCGCCAACTTGCCTCCATTTCCTGGTGCCGCAAAATCGCCCTTAACACACAGCAGCTTTCCTTTTAGAACTGTCACCTACTGTTCTTTCCCCATTGTCCCTTTCCTTTCCCCAAAATTCTGCCCTAGAGTGGATCGCCTGAGAACATTATTCACATGTGGGTGTTGTGACCTGTGGTGTATCAGTCTGAAAAAAAATAGGCAAACAGATTTTTATGGTAGGATATCTTGTGTCATCTTTCAAACAATTGTCACTGCTTCTTTTTAAATTACGTCTCCCGAAGGCTGTGTCTAAAAGGAGCTGGCAGAATTCAATGCTTGTCGTTGGGACTCCTCTCAAAGGACACAAAGTTCAGTGCGGGACCCACTTGCCCTGATGGAACTTTAGGTAAGATGTTATTTATTCATGTCATGCACAGGCCGAGCATCCTGAACAAATGACTCAGCATCCTAAGTACTGTGTTAAGTTTATCACAGCGAGTTTACACAATAAACTGATGGGGGTGGGATGGGCCCCACCACCATCCGATTTTATGGATGCGGAGGTTGAGGCTTAGGGATAGTAAATATGCTGTCCAAAGGCCAATGGCTGGTGAGTGATAGAGTCCAAATTCTAGTGACTTTTTATCATTGAGCTAAAGGTTCCCCAATTTCTTCTTAAATTAGGTCTGGCTTTGGCTGAGTTATCCACACAATTGTCCTATAATTGACTTCCCTCAGAATCCTTGGACCTTGATTTGTAATCCAAAGGGCAGATTGCAGACCTCCAGGAGAAGATGCAGGAGGTAATCAATAAGACTCTTTCCCAAGGACTTTGGCTAACGACCTGCCCTTTGCTTGGCTTCTGGAATCCATGGCATGGTGAGCTGTGTGGAAAGGCTTAGAGAAAAGCCAGAGCTGCTCACATTGGGAGCAGGGGTGAGGCTGGGTGAGGGTGAGGGGAGTCAGGCAGGAGCCTTTGACCAGCTACCGAGAGAGGAGAGGGGATTTTAAGCAGTTTTTCCTATGTGCTACATAATCCATCTTGTGTACAGAGAATTCATAAAGGATTAAACAGCTTTTTCCTTTTTTCTTTTTACTTTTCATCAGTCATCCGACTGGTGTTTTCTGAATACCACATCTTATGAAGATGAGCTTTGCAAAAGGAGTAGAAAGGTTCCAATTTGGAATCTTCACATTATCCTAAAGCACCTGGATGCCATGCAAGGATTAAGCTGCGGTGTGTTTTATGAGACCTTGGTCACTGCAGCAGAGAAACTGGATGGGAAGAGTCAAGGTCGGGTTAGGGAAGAGACAAATAGTTTATCGGATAAAGAACAGACTTGGGGTTGCCAAGGGGGTGAGGGAGGAGGGGAGGGAAGGAATGGAAGTTTGGGATTAGCAGAGGCAACCTGTTGTATATAGGATGGATAAACAACAAGGTCCTACCGTAGAGCAGTGGAAACGATATTCAGTACTCTGTGACAAACCTTAATGGAACAGAATGTGGAAAAGAATATATATATGCGTATACCTGAGTCACTTTGCCGTACAGAAGAAATTAACACAACATTGTAAATCAACTTACTTCAATACATTTTTTTAAAAGTTCATCAGGATAGTCTGGGGAAGAAAAGTTGGGGACTTGGATCAGGGCTGGGGTGGGAGGACTGGAGAAGAGGAGAAGGATTTGGGGGTCTGGAGGGAGAAGCGTGAGGGTTTGAAGGTTGATTGGTTGCAGGCGTGAGAGACAAAGGAGTCGAGGACGGCACTGAGGCTTCACCTGGAGCAGGTGGTGCTTCATTCACTACAATGACAGGAAAGGGGACGTGGAGCCCCAGTCTGGATGCAGGGGATCCGCCGTGATGCCTGGGAACAGACTGGGGCCTCAGGGGAGATGCTGGCCTGGGCAGCAGATTCGGACTTTTCAGCAGACACAGAAACACCCAATCACCAGGCAGAACTCCACTGCCCTCGTGGGTTTCCTGGTGACCACCTAGGACAAGGGTGGCGGGGCATCTCCTCTGCATTCAACTCACACAAAGCGAACCAAGGTTGCCTGTAGAAGAGGGAGAGAAAATGAGACCAGAACCGGCTAAGCGGCACAGGTGCGTGTGCCATCCTAGTTCCCCTTGCAGGAGACGAGCATGCAGCCTAGAATCCTGCCATCCCCCCAAGTCATCTAACTTTACTGATGAAAATGATAAAAGTACTCTTTGCAATTTCCTTTCCTTTAGAGAAAATGTCTACAGTATATACGTTTTAATAGCTGATGTTCCTGTAGTACTCAAAACTTTAAAAATCTGTTCACGCCTTACTGTAAAGAGTCACGAATTCTTTTTTCTAAAAAACGTGCTGAGACACTTCTGCTCTCCTAAGGTCCCCTGGAGTGGTGGCTGGAGCCGGCAGGGACTCCGTGCCCCAAATTCACTGCCGCCGTCTCGTCCAGGAACGAGGCCTGGCACGTGGTTTGCAGAATCGATGGACAGAGGCCAACGTCACGTCCATTGCATCTGTTCACAGACGGTCCCTCCAGGGGCAGCTGCGGCGGAAGCGGAAGCAATCAGGGTGGGAGGTTACAGGGATGGGTCTGGAGTGACAGCCAGCCCGCTCTGCTTTTTCCTGAGGAAACAATTGCAGATACAATGCTGGGTCATGACATCCCCCGTCAGGACGATTCACCCTTACAAAACCCAACAAACTCGGTGTTGAATTCCGGGGGGCGCAGGTCAGTGGTTTTTGACTTTCCTTCCTTGTGTCAGAGGTGGCGCTGCCCTGTCTCTGACCACCTGGGAAATCCATTCCAACAACTCAGGACCCCATGGGTTTGCCCCCGAAGGTGCTGGGGTCTCTGGATTCCCCTTCAGTAGACCTGCAAGCTGTCTGGGCTTTGGGAACAGATGCCAGCCTTCAAGGAGGGTAATCGATTGAGGCCAGGAGCCCAGCCACCTCAGAGGGGTGTGGAAGGGGATGAGCAGTCAGGGGCATCCTCCTTCGGGGCCAGGCGGAGGGCAGCAGCCGTGAGAAGGATGGAGAGGAGGGGCCCCTGGACAGGTCAGAGAAAAGGCAGGGGAGGAGGCTGGCCTTGGTTTCTTTACCTGTGCAGTGGGCTCCCAACAGCTCTCCTGTCTCCCTGCTGCATTGACGATGACCCAGTTCCCTCCCTTCCTGAATGGTTTCTTGCCCAGTGGGTCACCCAGGTGCAACCAGACACAACACACCTGGGAAGGACAGAACGATGGAGCCGGTGGTGCAAGCGCGCTCTGCCTCTTGGATGAGTCAGGGGAGCTGCGGACCGAACGGCACCACCGGGACGGCTTCCTCCACAGCCTGCGATCAGGGTTTAGCCCAGGCCCTTCTGAGAAAGTGGTCATCGAGTTATCCTGCACACGTATTTTAGATCAAAGCCAGACCTCACGTGTCACTCTAAGAGGAGCCACCCAGGCCTTCTGATGTCGAAGGGCAGAGCTTTTCCCATGCCCAGCACAGCTATGCACCTGCTCAGGAGTCAAGGAGCATCCTATGTCCCACCCGGGGAGTTGCTGTCCTCGGGCAGCTAGAATCCCACGTCTGGAATCATCAGGGAACAATGCCCCCGAGTCTACAGTGGGTTCTGGGCAGAATGGACAGGAGGGGGGCGGGCAGCCCCAAAAGAGGGCGACCAACGAGGCTGGAGCAGTGCCTGGTCCACAGGAAGAATACTCTCCCTTTCTCTCTTTCTTTCTTTCTCTCTGTATGTCTCTCCCTGTCTCTCTCTCTCTCTCTCTCTCTCTCTCTCTCCTGTCTCTCTCCCATCTCTCTGTCTCTGTCTCTCTCTCTGCATTTACGAAGGTGACCAGAGGATGCTCCATTGGAGAACCAGCACATGTCACCAAACCACCCAAACAAAGAGCTGCTCTGGGCAGGTTACTGGAGGGCCAGTGGCCTGTGCGTACTTTCTGGGCAAGGGAGAGGGCTGTGAGGTACCCTCCCGTGACCTACTCGGCCTGGCACTGTGGGCACGTGCCTGGCGTCTCCTCGGCAGGCCACACAGCTCTGCCTCTGTGTATTACTGACTCATCTTGTTCCGGGAGTTACAGACATCCACAGCATTCGAAGATAAAGTCAGAGCCATAGAAGGGAGTGAAGACAGCAGGCCAGGGAGGAAGGCAGGACTGTGGCCGGACCCCAGGGCCCACTCGCCGAGAAGGTCGCCCGTCTGCCTGTGAGAGACTCAGGGACCCAGTGTCCACCCTGTGACAACTGATTCTTCAGCCGAAAGCAGCATTTCCACGTGACCTCAAGTGCCTCTGTATCAGGGGTGTTTTCCCAGCACCCGCCACGGCCTCATATCTTGGGGGGAGGGGGCCCCTTATTTCCAGGGAGTGGGCCAGGCTTGGATTTTGAACCCAGGCCCTCAGAAAGGGTGGAGGAGCCAGAAGCCAAAGCCCGGGGAGATGGAGGCGGGGCTGTGAGGCTCTGGGCCGGCACCTTAGAAGCGGGGCAGGCGGGTTGAGGTACCAGAGGCAGGAGGGGACTGGCGCCTGGGCCCAGGGGTGCTCACCGCAGGCGGACCTGGGCTGGAGATGGCGGGGTCCTGGACCACCGCCGGGAGACACTGCCAAGTCACCAGCAGCCTTTCCGAGCCCCCGCCCCACAGGGGACCAAAAGCTGAGCCCGGGCTGATCGGATTCAGACACGGAAGAACGGCGCTGTCCTTCTCTCCAGGGTGCTTCTCACGTTCTGGGTTCTGTTTGCTTGACTTAGCGACATCCTGGGTCCCCTGCTGCCCCCAGAGCCTGAGTTCAGGGCCTAGCCTCCCTCCCTCCGGTCGACCACCTTGGGACAAAGACCCTGTGTCCCAGGCCTGTCCGAGCGGCAATCTCCTTACAGGCGTGCCAAGCAGATAATCCCCATCTCCTGGTCCCGTGGGGCTGAAACGTGGAAGCTGGTGGGCTGTGTCCTGCATGTGCCGTGCGCTCGGTGGCTGAGGGGCCGCGCTCCCCACAGGAGCAGGAATTAAAGGGGTGTCCAGCAGGAGAACCCACAAAAGTAGGCCGGGGCAGCTGCCAGACACCGGCAGACGTAGACCACCGTCCCGGGTGGGACCCTGGTTGCCTGCAGGTCCTGTCTGGGGGACGTGTGCGGGTGTGGCCCGGGGCCTCGGGGGGCTGCCAGGATGAGTGAGAGCCCTAGTTTCCTCCAGGGTGCAGGGAGGTTGTGACCCAGCCCCCTGTGGCCGGTGTGAGCTCCCGGCACGGTGCTGGCACGTCATCAGGGCTGTGTCAATATTTGCCATTTTGGGTTGTACATTTTCAACAACCTGGGATTCAGGTTTACCCTTCAGGGGTAAAAGTGGGTCAGGGAAGTTGGATCCAGAATGATGTCACTGTGAGAGGTGTGGTTTCCCCCCTGACCGTGGTCAAAGCCAGAGTGCCTGGCCTGAAAACAGCGCAGAGCAGGGTTAAGCAGTGTTGGACCTGGGACTGTGGGATGGGGACCCTGGGGGCCCGCGACCAGCCCTGGGACCCTCTTCCCCATCCAGGCAAGCTCCCACGCTGAGGATGCCCCATCTCTTCCTTTGGCCTCAAGGAGCTCCATGCTCTCCTGTATCTCTTGGTTCCCTGGAATTCTCCAGTTGGCCCAGACAGAATCTCATTTTGCCAAAATACATCAGCATCTGACATCGTCAGTTCTTTAAGGCTAAAATTCTCTGAACACTCCCTGAAGAGTGTGGGAGTTTAGCAGTAAGATCCTATAATTTTTGCAAAACCCAAAGAAAACAGAGTCCAGTGGTGCATGCCAGCCCCTCCCCACACGGAATTTACTTCTTCTTAAAGCACAGACCTCACCACCGGGCAGAGATTCCGGTTTCCTCACTTACCCACTGGGGCAGGCACCATTCGCTGCCAACCCAATATCCATTTCCCCACATCCTAACCAACAGGACCCCAATTATGCCCAGGCAGGTAACATACCCAGCTAAAGGTACTCGCCTCTTCAGACTCACTTGAAGCTAAGGATGGCCAAATGACAGTTCTGGCGAATAAGACATAGACAGAAATCTGCTGGGGCTTCTGAGGAAGTTTTCCTTCCCTGAAACAGGGACCACCCTTCCTTCTCCCATTCTTTCCTCCTCCTTGAACCATAGACACAATGCCTGGAGCTGCAGCAGCCATCTTGCAATCATGAAGCAATTATCTGGGAATGAAAGCCAACATTAAGGGTGGTAGAGCAGAGAGACAGAAAGAGCCAGTGTCCCTGATGGCATTGTTGGGCCACCGCACAAATGCGGGGCCTACCACGTGACTTCTTCTAACGTGAGACAAAAGCATTATCAAACCTGGGTTATTTGTGGGGAGAGTGTTATTTGCAGGTGAACGCTCTTAGAATGTACCTGAGTTTATATGGGAGGCTTGGTCATGTGATCAGAATTGACCTGGATTGAAGTCAGGAGGGCATTCTGGCCAGTCACAGGTGTATTGTTGCTGATAAAGACACAGCAGGCAACCACGGACAGGCTTCCTGGATAAAGGCCCACTACTGAGGCCACGTGGCCACATTCTGCCTGTCCCCAGAGCCCTACACGGTGACTGTGTGCCCTGGGGTGGTCTTCGAGTTCTGTGGGACCTGCTAATGAGTCGAGCAAAACAGAGGCAGAAACTCTGCTTCTCTGGACCTCAGTTTTTGTTGGTTGATTGCTTTTCTTTTGTTTTTACTATACATTAGGGTTCCTTCCTGATTCATCCTTCTCTACGCCTGGCTGAGGCTGGCAAGATGGCCAGTAGATGGAGGCGGAAAGGGTAGAGAGAGATTTCATTGGAAAACCTTTTCTAACTCTGGTAAGATAACCACGTATTGTTAGAGGTGTTTCCACATAAAACAGAACTGTTTTTATCAGAGAAGTGTTTTGGTTTTCTTCCTGTTTGACAAGAATGCACAGCAAGTATCACGGGTGTTGGTATGAACTCAGCATCCTGAACCCAAATATTTACATTCCAGGTGAATTAGTCTCGCTCCCATGTCTGCTGGGTCAGTTCAGGTACCAGCCTGCACACAGGAAAGAATGCCCTGCCCGGGATCCAGAAGGCTCGGGGCCCCTGAGGGAGGTTGCGTGAAGCCTCTGACCCTACTTGCTCAGCGAGAGTCCTGAGAAATCAGAGTGATCCCGTGGCCCTTGCTCTGCAAATACGCAGTTGCAGCCACGGCCAGACCCACCCGGCTGCATTCCGAGAACCGACCGCACAGCAGGACGCAGGTCTCAGGTCACGTGGTGAAGGGCCCCCCCGCTGCATCCTTCAGGAAGGGCTTCTCCCGGCATCCTAGAGGGCCGGCTGCCCAGAGAAATCCAAGCCGCGTCAGTTCTGTGAGGCAGGGCTCTGGGGCTTCAGCAGACACCTTTGCTGGATCCCCTGCTCTGTCCTTCCTGCCCCCCCTACCCTGGCATCCCAAATTCAGCAATGGGGGGCATGCCCATCCACCCCTCATATGTGTCATCAATAGGATTTGTGTTTCTATTACTCCTGCAGAGAAACCTGACGGCTCTCAGGACACTTGGGGGCCGGAGATGGAGGAGAGAGGCTGGGACTTACACCTCTCCAACAACAGAAACTACACTGACTCTCCCACCCTGATCCAGGTGAGCCCAGGGAAGCCAGGGCCAGGCTGTTAATTTTGTATCTCTGGCTCCAGACATGGCGCTTGCATACAGTAGGTGCTCAATGCTTGTTCCATTGAGCTATTCCTTTTTTATTTGAAACAAGGGCATGCATTTGGCTTTGAAGAAAAGGCTCTTTTTTTGCTTTTGAAACTCAAAAAGAGATCTATAAGGCTATAATAATTTAGGCATCTTCATTTAGCTTGAGGCTTTCAGATAATTTCACATCACAAGGTGTTTGATGTTCACAGTGGGCCCATTTGGGGCAAAGTACTAAAGAACACACACACACACACACATCCTAGACAGGCCATATTTTCTCAAGATGTCTTCCATATAAGATGCTCCATTATTTTATGTACGTCTAAGCAAAAATAGCGGCTACCAAATAAACCATGATATGCCATCATTTGGAAGATGTCTCCCCATTTCAGAGATGTTAAAATGTGGCCTTGAGTCAAGGAAGTATAGTTATTTATCTTGACTTAATGTGTGCCATCATATATATACCTGAAATAAATTTAAAAACTGAGACAGTAATTACGAACTATGCGGTTTGGTACAGGTGACACACACCATGGGAATTCAGAGGGGAGAAGTGCCAGCTGGTGCGGAGTCAGATCGAGGAAGTATTTGAAAAGAAGGTGACGTTATTTGGGCCCTGAAGAGTGAAGCTCTAGCTGCAAGGAGAGGCCAGGAAGTGACATCATGGAAAATCCTCGGAGCAAAGGCATAGGGAGAGGGTCAGGGTGGGGCGGGCATAGGCAGGGGCAGCGGGTGCCGGGGAGCCAGTCAGACTGACTGCAGCTCAGGTGTGATGGTGAGGATGACCACTCACCTGTGCATGGAGCTCTTCACACACTATCACATCTCACCCATCACGCCCCACAGGTGAGGCAGTTTCCCCAGGAGCACACGTCGTGTACTCAGGAAGTACTCCCAGGAGAGCCTGGTAAAGGGCTGGGACAACCAGATCAGGGACCAGAAGAAGGTCAAGTCCCAGCCTGATCTCACAGGGGCACTGAGCGTACAACACATCTCAGAGAAAGAAGCTGGGTGCGCCGCTGTCAGCCTGGTCTGGGAGCCTGGGTGGATGCAAATCCCCAGGCACTGCAGACTCACTAAGATGTGTGGCAAAGTGGCTCCTTCAGGCAATCCTCCAAGGAGACCTGCGGATGACGGCTGTTCTAAGCAAACCCACAAGGAAGCCAGGAGGTTCGCAGGTGTGGGGAATGGGTTTGGAGAGCACCTGGGCACAGCTCCAGTGGGGTCAGCCCAACAGGCATCATTCCCCTTGTACAGGTGAAGACGACTGAGGTCTCTAAGGTGACACTACTGAGAGCTAGAAACAGGCTCTCTGACTCTGAATAAAGCACTTATCCATTCAATGAGCAATTTTTTTTCACTTTTTTTTTTTTTTGCTACAGCCAACTGCTGAGCAAAGGATTTGATTGCACAGTAAAGAAACTTGAATTAAAATGGGAAAAACAGAACCATCAGTGAGCTGTGGAATTTTTCAACTATCTTTTTCCCTTTGTTCTACATTAAAATAGAAAGATATAGATAGATGATAGATAGATAGATACATAGAAGATAAATAGATAGATGGTAGAGTGATAAAATAATACCATAAGGAAAGTATAAGACAAAAAGCAAGTCGGAAAAAATATTTACAACTTGTACCACAGAAAATGTGCTATATCACTAATATAAGAGCTGCCAAAAATCAGGGAAGAAAAAGACCAACACATCAATATTTTAAATGGGCTGGAGATATGAACAGCAACTCACAGAAAACGAAATGCAAATGAGCTTGAAAAAGATGCTCAAACTCATATTAAGAGAAAGGTAATATTTTAAAAACCACAAAAGATACTATTTCCTAGCTATCGGGATGACAAAAAGTCAAAAGCTTGATGACACATGCAGTTGGAAAAACTGTACAAAATAGGCATTCTCACACACTGCTTGTGGGAGTGCAAAATGGAACTACCCAATACAGAGGGCAATTTGACAGGGTCTACCAAAATTTCATGTTGATCCAGTGATAAACAATAAATAATAAAATGCTAGAAATGTATCCCAAAGATACACTGGCAAAATCAGTAAATGATATCTATTCATTGCGGTGTTACTCAGAATAGCAAAATACAGGAGGAAAAACAATTGTCCATCAATAAACTGTGTTCCTTTCATATATGGAGTGCTATGCAGCTGTAAAGAGGAGTAAGGAAGGTCTTGAAACCCTGTTACAGAGTGCTCTCCAGGACGTATCAGTAAGGGAAAAGTCAAAGTGCAGACCAGGGTGTATAACATGCTACCTTTTTGTAAGAAAGGAGAATAAACAAACACAGATTTTTGGTTACATTTAAAAAAAAAATGGAAAAATAAATCAAAACTCAATAAACCATTACCCATAGGGGGAATTAAAAAAACAGGTGAAAGGGACTGGAATGAAAGCCAGATCTCTGTGAAGGCATCTTGCGGGGAGTTATTGAAGGCGGTTCTTAGAACACAGATTCCCACGGGGAACGTGATGGGCAGCCAGTCAGCTTAGCGGCAGCAATCGTGCTGGAGTCGTCTGGAGCTGACTTGTACCAAGTTGCAAGAGGCAAGTATTAAATATTCAGGAATTTTGCGAGCTGGTTTTTAAACTACTGGTAACTTTGTACCGGACATGGTCAAGGTGTGCCTGTGTGAGGACTGGCTCAGATCCGGGAGCTGGGAGAGGGACCAAACTTTCTATTGGGGTGATTGTCCTTCCCTTCCTGGTCAACCAGCTTAGATTTCTGTTATCTGGGGTGGGGGTGGGGGGGCGGGGGTTATTTTGTTTTGTTTTTACAGGTTTTTGAAGAGTAGGTGAGTGATATGTTGGGAAACTAGCCTTCCAAAAAAAGGTCATGATTTGCAGTGTTTCCCAATTTCCTTGATGGAAATGCTCCCACCCCAGAAAGAAGAATCTTTCGATCAAGACAAGTGCATGTAGTAATAATTATCCCAGTTCTTCCCCCCCGCCAGCATTTGCTCATGCAGCAATACTGGGGAAGGGGAAGGATGGTTGAGTGCAGAGTTCACTCCTGAAACAGCATTATGGGCTGTCGACATGAGACAGAGGGAAGGGAGGTCCTTAGTGGAGTCCTGGCAACATCCAGCTCAGAGCGGGTCCGCTGGGCCCACAAACCAACCCATCGGTCATTCCTGTGTCCCTGGAGGTGTAATTGGAGTGGATGTCCTCGGTGTTTAAAACAACTCCAACATTCATTTCCAGGCTTTGGAAGGAATTACCATATTAAGAAAGGTAAGCCTCTGAAACTGCTTTCCCCTACCCTCCCCCACCCCAAGTCAGGATAGTGATTCAAACTCAGCATTGCAACCTGAGAGCAGTGGCAGAAATTAGTGGTGCTTTAAAGACTAAAGGATGTGGGAGCGGTTCCCGTAATATCTCCATTCGCCAGTCGAGACCCTGCAAAAATCAGTCGGATCCTGGGAAATGACAGTGGACAACTGCAAGCTCAACCAGGGAGTAGCCCCAGTTGCAGCTGCTGTGACAGATGTGCTATGTTTGCTGGAGCAGCTTAACCGAGCATTCAACTGATGGATTTCATAAAATTTAAATAAATTGGATAAATTGGATTTCATTAAAATTTAAAAAGTCTATGGGACTTCCCTGGCGGTCCAGTGGTTAGGACTCCATGCTTCCAATGCAGGGGGTGTGGGTTCGAGCCCTGTTCAGGGAACTAAGATCTCACCTGCCGCGGGGCACAGCCAAAACATATCGGGCTGGCCAAAAAGTTCGTACGGGTTTTGCTATATACCATCTTACAGAAAAACCTGAACAAACTTGTTGGCCAACCCAATAAATAAATAAATTTTAAAAATACTACTAATAAAAAGTCTATGTATCAAAGGACACTATCAAGAGAGTGAAAAGACAGCCCATAGAATGAGGAGAAATATCTGCAAATTATAATTCTGATAAGGGCCTAGTAACCAGAATACATTAAAAACTCCTATAACTCGACAACAGAAAGACAAACAATCCAATTTAAAATGGGCAAAGCACTTTGACATTTCTCGAAAGAGGATATACCAACAAGCACGAGAAAGGAAGCCCAGTATCACTGGTCATTAGGAAAATGCAGATCAAAACCACAAGGAGATGCCACCTCATGTCCACTAGGGGGGCTATAATTTAAAACAAACGAATAACAAACAAACAGAAAAGAAATATCAATGAGCATGTGAAGAAATTGGAATCCTTGTACATTACCAGTAGAAATGTAAAATGGTACAGCTGCTATGGAAAATAGTCTAGCAGTTCCTCAAAAGTTTAACACAGCATTACCATATAACCCATCAAATCTACTTCTGTTTTATTTGTAAAGACTTTTAAATTTTATATTGCAAGTATTTTCTGGTGGTTCAATATCTTCACTTTGTATACCAAAAAGATTCCTTTTGGGTTCTGATTGAAATTACATCAGCGATGGATCCATCCAGGGAGAGTGGAGATTCTACAGCCTCAAGTTTCTTGCCCACAACTCTCTCGGGTCCCAGTGGACACAGGGTGCGTGTGTTCTTCGGTAAAGTTTACTATTTTGTTCACAACTTAATTTCCTAACATTCCTCTTAGGCGCTTTATAGTTTGGGCTGCAGTAGTGCTGGGCATCTTTCCCTGTCATGTTCTCACACTGGCACAGCTGGTGTGAGGGAGGGGCTGCCAGTGGCTGGGAGTTTATCTCACGCCCGGCCCGTACCTGGATGTGACTTAAGAACCGTGGCAGTCACTCAGCAGAAACTTGCGTCGTATATTCCCTACAAGTTTTCCGGAGCCAAAGAACAGATGGGAAAACAGATTCTTGCAACATACTCACAAGTTTAATGAGTAATAGCTGATTGTAGAAAACACAGCAGCCCTAATGAGGGTCTCGTGCAGCCAGCTCCAAACATCAACAAGGAAGGACAGGCGTGGGAGCCTCCTGCTGGGGCCACGTGCACACCCTGGGGTGGGGGGTATAAAAGCGGACATCCCCAGCACCTCACCCACACTCACACCCTCCTCCAGCCCCCCCGCCCCCACCATGGCCACGTCCACCCCGTCTGTCTGCTCCAGCGCCCTGAGCTACGGCAGCGGCTCTGCCTGCCCGGTCCCTGTGACTCCTGCACCGGCTCCTGCTGGCAGGTGGACGACTGCCCAGAGAGCTGCTGCAAGCCCCCTGCTGCGCCCCCAGCTGCTGCGCCCCGGCCCCCTGCCTGACCCTCGTCTGCACCCCAGTGAGCTGTGTGTCCAGCCCCTGCTGCCCACCAGCCTGCACCAGCTCCTGCACGGCCCCGTGCTGCCAGCAGTCTAGCTGCCAGCCCTCCTGCTGCACCTGCTCCCCCTGCCAGCGGGCCTGCTGTGTGCCCGTCTGCTGCAAGCCCGTCTGTTGCACACCTGTGTGCTGCACACCTGTGTGCTGCACACCTGTGTGCTGTGAGGCCGCCCCCTGCTCAGCCCCCTCGTGCTGCCAGCCCACCCCCTGCCCCTCGTCCTGCTGCAGATCCTCCTCCTCCGCGTCCCTCCACTGCCGCCCCGCCTGCTGTGCCCACCTCCTCCTGTCAGCCCAGCTGCTGCCGCCCGGCCTCCTCCGTGTCCCTGCTCTGCCACCCGGCGTGCTCCCGCCCCAGCTGCTGCCTCCCCAACTCGGGCACGTCCTGCTGCTGACCGGCTGGATCGTCTGCCCCCTACAAGCTGCTGTCTCTTGGGAGCCCCTGGAGCCCCTCTGCTGGCGCCGGGACCTCCCCTCTCCCTGTCGGTTGACACTCAGTGGCTGCCCAGAGGCAACCCCCAGAGGGGTTCCTCCTCAAAGACATAGTCTCGAATCCGAGTTCAAGCAGCTGAGAGACCACAGGATCTGAAAGCGGGTGCCATCTGCACGCTCCGTGTCCCTTCCTACCCCAGGGCCCACCCTCCCCAAAGCCGGCAAGGGAGGGGGCGTGGGGGCAGAAGGCTCGGACCCTGAGCGGTCCCTGGGCTCCTCCCAGGCCCACCCCCCTGCCTGTGCAGGTTAATGCTACGTGCGGAGCAGCAGAAACCCTGCTGGGTCGGGATCTGAGAGTCCAGGACGAGCACCGTTGGAGGGAGGTGCCCACCCAGAGGAGGGCTGCCTGCATGCGGGTCTGCGTACGAGTTCCTGTGGGCCCCGAGGGCGGTGCAGGGTCGGTTCAGACATCACTTGTTCTACTCAAGATTTCAAGGCCTGAGTGAGGAGGCACAGAGCAAAAAAAGACACCTTGTGAACAAACCCTCAGGACAGTAGGAGGATGAGCCTGCAGTCTCAGTGGACCACCAGCTCTAGAGTCAAGAGGGCAGCAGTCAGACTGATGATGTCAGCATCCGGCACCCTACTTACCCCCCAGTCACGAACAGGCTGATGAGGTCCGTAGGAGCAGAACAGTGGAGGCCAGGCAGGAGGGACCAGGAACTGAAGGCGCCTCCCAGGGGGTCCTGCCCCCACCCCAGCTCAGCTCCATCCAGGGAAGAGGGGACAGAGCAAAACCCGAAGAGGATCTTTAAACAGGAAATGGCCAGATTGCAAACCTGCCTCAGCTCTTAAATCTCTTGCCCGAGTTTATTCAAGACCTGTACCCTTTACCTGTTCATTCAAGTTTTGAGAAAATATAACCATCTCCATATGGACAATGGACAAAGGCCTTGATGGACTCTGCATAGCACAAAGAGTTAAAAAGACATAGAGAAGGTTCCACTTCACCCCAACCCAAGAAAATGAAGTACAGGGACGTTGACACACGCGGAAACCAGAACCTACAACCCACAGGGACACCAAATCGTCCATCAGAAGGATGAGCAGGGCGTCTTCGGGGTTCCTGACAGGACAGCAGTGTCGCCATGGACAACACAAGCAAGCACACGTGGCTGCATGTGCACCAAGCGACACCAAGCAGAAAACAGGCTGACTGCTGGCGCTGTGGGTGTCCACGCCGGTCAGGCCACAGCGCAGACGCGGAAGGAGAGAATCGGTTAGGGACATCCAGGTCTCTACTTTGGAGAGCTTCTTTAGAACATGTTTGTAACAAAACGACAGTTCTAAATCCTCTGAGAGCCTCCAGATCTCAGGCGCGCGCCTCTGTCACCGTGACACATCTATCATCCATGCGACTAAGACACGGACAGTCACCACCCTCAAAGGCATCCCAGGAAACAAGAGCAACCCGCGAAGCCTTTCTCCCCTGCCTGGTGGACAATGCAGGTGACACCCTGGGGGTGTCTGGGAGGGTGTCGGAAAGGCCAGGAGGTGACATAAAGTGGCCTGGCTTGGATACAGGTGAAAATAAACAGGCCTGGCAGGGAGGTTTGGTTTGAAAGCAAGGATGGTGAGAAAGTGCCGGAGCAGTAGGTGCTCTAAGAATTCCTTCTGCACTTCACACCCTCATGATCATGTGACATCACAGTGATGGAAGTTTCTAGATATGTGCCTTCCAACAGGAAGGATGCCCTGATGGCACTCCTTGGGCTATTTCTTGGTTCCCAAAGAGCTCCCCGCTGGCACCCTGCTGTGGCAACAGTTTCCTTGTCTTGGGGATGGTGCCTTCTCTGGGCATCCCCTCAACCCCCTCCCCAGGGTGGCCCCAGTGGCCTTGCGCTTGAGGGGCCCACGTTCACACCACAGGGGCTGAGCCGGCACTTTCTGGGCCATCCCACACGCAGGCCTTCATCTTCCTCCCATAATCGCCGTGATTCCGGACACGAGTGGGGCCTTTGCACACAGTGAGCTCGTCAAGTGTCAAGTGAGGCGGGATCCTCAAATTGGACTCTCCTGGTTCCTGAGGAACCAAGAGGTCAGATGCCACAGGACAAGCGGAACGGCGGCACGGCCACGCGGGTGCACGAAGGAGGGGCCGGACTCGTCTTGCAGCTTTGAGCTGCCCCTCTGGTGGGTTGAATTGTGTCCCCCCCCAAAGATATGTTGAAGTCCTAACTCCCAATACCTCTGAATGTGACCTTAGTTGGAAATGATGTCCTTACAGATGTGATCATGTTAAAATGAGGCCAGTGGGGTGCGCCCTAATCCAAAGGCATATGACGGTGTCTTTATCAAAAAAAAAAAAAAAAGGAAACTCTGGACACAGAGGCACGAGCAGAGGGAAGATGTTGTGAAGATGAAGGCAGAGATTGGGGTGATGCCTGTACGATCCGAGGAGCCCCAGAGATGCCAGCAAACAAACACCAGGAGCCGGAAGAGGGGATGGATTCTCGCTCGCCGCCCTGGGAAGGGACCAGCCCTGTCCACACCCTGATCTCCAGTT
The DNA here is from genome assembly GCF_028564815.1 of Eubalaena glacialis. Taxonomy (NCBI): domain Eukaryota; kingdom Metazoa; phylum Chordata; class Mammalia; order Artiodactyla; family Balaenidae; genus Eubalaena; species Eubalaena glacialis. Next base: position 4,193,353 of record NC_083721.1, on the reverse strand, counting down.
CTGGGCTCCACACCGGGAGACCATACATGTGTGCTGTTTAAGACAGTACCCTGGCAGCGGCCAGGCAGCCCAGCTTTCCAAAGGCTCCCCCTGCACCACAGCCCGCAGGCACCCGGCACGCGCTGGCCCTGCAGCCATGATGCCCAAGAGGAAGGTCAGCTCCCCTGAGGCAGTGGTGAAGGAGGAGCCCAAAGGAGATGGGCGAGGCTGTCAGCTAAACCGGCTCCTGCAAAAGTGGAAACGAAGTCAAAAAAGGTGGCAGGAAAGAATATATCTTCAGACAAAAAAAGTGCAAACAAAAGGGAAAAGGGGAGCAAAGGGAAAACAGGCTGAAGTGGCTAACCAAGAGACTAAAGAAGACTTACCTGCAGAAAACGAAGAAACTAAAAACGAGGACAGCCTGGCCTCTGATGAAGGAGGAGAGAAAGAAGCCAAGTCTGATTAATATCACACACACCCAGTCCTATCAGTGGTCCCTGTTTCCCTTCTTGTACAATCCAGAGGAATATTTTTATCAACTATTTTGCAAATGCAAGTTTTTTAGTAGCTCTAGAAACATTTTTTAAAAGGAGGGAATCCTACCTCATCCCACTTTTTTTAAGTGTAAATGCTTTTTTTTTTTTTAGTTTCCCAAGGAGAATTTTATGGATGGCACTAGTTTATTTCCCTTCCAAAAAAACCAATTGAAGCTAAATGAGGTAAACAGTCTCAAATTTTTATTGTCTTCATAATAAAACAAAATATGAAGCTGAGAACTGGATCACTTGGCCCTTTCTCTTCTTATCTCTTCCCAGTTCAAAATGCCTGCATCTCTTAAGAGCCAACATTCTCTTAGATCTGCAGTTGGGCTCAACGCATTCAAGCCTCAGCACAATCTTCTTTGTAGTTTTAGCCTTTTTCCGGAAAATCGGCTTAGTCTGCCCACCATAGCCACTCTGCTTCCTGTCAGAACGCCGCTGTCCCTGGGCATACAGAGAATCCTTGCCCTTGTACTGTGTCTCTTTGTGGGGCTGGTGCTTGCCACTCTTACAGAAAGTCCGGTGGGTTTTAGGAACGTTCACCATGTTTGGGAGAGCGCTGTCGGCACGGAAGGAAGGTAAATGTCTTTTTTTAAGACGTGAAATCACTTGCTGTTTTTTGGTACAATGAGAAAATAGTGGGATATTGAATATGGGAGGTTTTGATTGTCTTGGGTGTCAGCTGAACATTCCACAGATTGGGGGTAGCTTTTCTATCCTGTAATACAAAGCATACTACATGGCAGTTTGGAGTCAGTTGCGCATTTAATGTCTTGAACACTTTAAATTACTTCTCTTCCCACGTTGTTTTTGGTAGAATTGTTTCCTAAAGCAAACCACTCACCCCTTGATCTTGGCTCCCCTGGGCAGAATTTTGTGCCCTCTGTAACAACTTTGGTCGTGGTAGTCCAGTTCTTCTAGTAACTGTTAATGTGCTGTGAACGATTGACAATTTGAGTATGTAGTGTATGTGATATTAAATTGTGAAATAGTGGGACTTACGATGTAACAGCATATCAATATTTGAAGATATTGGTACTTGGTATCCTGTCAAGGAAAATTGCCTCCAAATTTTAAGCTGGAAAGTCACTCGAATAACTGTTCAGAAAAGAATCACAACTACATGATTTTTTAGATTTTTGGTACGTACGTTAAGAATTGTGTACAAATTGAAATGTCTGTGTAGTGATCCTCAAAACAACCAGCAAAATCCAAATACTTTGCCGCCCTGGAAGTTACCCCAGCCTCTCCCCAACTCCAACCCCCTAGAGAGGGTGGAGAAGCCAGGAGGGGGTCTGTGTGTCAGGGGTCCAGGCCCGTGCCTGCCGAGATCAAGAGCCGTCCCTGGAGAAAGCTGTGCCATGTCCCCCGCCCTCCTGAGGAGGAGGGACTGGGGCAGTTATGTCCTCTGCAGGCAAAGGAGGGGCTCCCAGGGGGTCACCAGGAGTGTGACAGAGTGCCCTGCAGGGAGGCCCACCACTGCCCAGTGCCAAGGTGCCCAGAACCTGTGCTGGATGCTCAGGGGCAGGGTGACCTGAGAGTCCCCACACGCGGGAGAGAGGACAGGGCCGACTCAGGCCAGGGGAGAGAGCCTGGAGGGGGACAGACCTGGGCAGAAACAGCATCAGCTACAGCTAGCACCAGAGAAGGGCAAGGACCAGCTGGAGGGGCTTCCTCCCCCGGCTGGGGGCTGAGGGTCCTACCGCCCAGCAGGAAGGGCCCCCAAGGAAGAATGGGCTCCAAGACCGCACAGCAGGGAGAGGGGAGCCAGGTCCGCAGCCCCGAGTGGCTCCCCTCCTTCCCTTCGTTCCCCGACCTCTGCCCATGGCACTGATGGTCACGGTGCAGTTGGCAGGACCACGGAGGGAGGGTGGAAGTCCGAGGCTGTGCCGTCAAGAAGCTGGACTGTCCTGCGGCTGCCCTAACAAGTGCCAGAGACACGTGGCTGAGACAACACAAAGTGTCACCTCACAGCTGTGGAGGCCAAATCGGGAGTGAGTCTCACGGGCCACAGTCACGATGTGGGCTGCCCGCTTCTCGCCGGAGGCTCCGGGCAAAATCTGATCCTCGTGTCTTTCAGCCGGAGGCACCGCATCCTCGGCTCGTGGCCTAGCGTCTGGCTTCCCTCTTCCCACGGCCTCCCCTTCTGTGGCCGAGTCTCCCCGGCCCCTCTCCCAAGTCCCACCCAGATGACTCAGGACCATCCCCCATCACAAGACCCTTACTTTGCTCCCGTCGGCAAAATCGCTTTGCCGTGTGAGGGGACGCGTCACAGTCCTGGGGGCGGGCCGTGGGCATCTCTGGGGGACCACGGAAGGTCCCCACGAGGCTCCTTCCCACCCATCAGGAGGCGGAGGAGCCCCGCTTGTCAGCGGAGCATCTCGTTTCCATTTAGACTCAGTTGCGGAGCAGAAGACCTTTTCACCTAAACGGGGTCGGTTCAGGAAGTTAGTGACTTGCCCTCAATCCACGCAGAGCAGGGTGAGGACTGACCTTGTGAGTTCGGGGGACAGAGTGGGGTCCCTCGGGCTGAGCGCTGGGAGCTCCCCCCTCGGCCGAGAGCCACCTTCCCATGCTCGGTCACCCAGGGCAGGGCAGGAGGGCTGGCAGGAGGGGGCCACACACACAATGGGCTTGCAGCTCACGGGCACACACACAGCAGGCTTGTGGCTCAAAGGCACACGGCAAGAAGGCTGGCAGAAGCTGGGCACACAGGAGGCCGGCTGGCAGCCCTCAGAGCAGCTGGCATGACACATGGTGGCATGGGGCTGGGTGCGGTCAGGGCAGAGGACAGGGCTGGTCCGGAGGCTCCTTCCCCGGGGCCGCCTTCATACCTGGGCTGTGGCGTCCTGGCCACGCGGCACCCGGGTGTCTTCCTCGTGGCGGCCTGTTGTCTTTCCTCCTCGTCCCCGCCTCGGGTCTCTTCCTGGGGTTTCCGGTGGCAGTGACTCAGCTCAGGAAGCTCCTTCTCAGCTGGAGGCTGACGGTGACCCAGCGGCCCTGTGATTTCTGGAATCGGAGCCTGGGTTGGATGGGGAAGGGCCGTCAGCTGGGGACGGGGGCCCCACTTCATGATTTTCAAGGCCCTCCCCAGTTTTAAACACCCTGTCCTTTGTCCACACAAGTACGACCACACTCACCGCACCAGCGTCCCCCATTGCGATTTGGAAACTCAGTGATCCAGAAGGTTCTCCCTCAGGGTCGGGCGCCTCACTGGGGGCTGTGGCCACGTTATTGCCATAATCGTAACGGCGGGTGATGATTCCAGCTTTGTGCCAGAGCTGAGCTAAGCATTTTACGTGGACTCTCTCGTAACTGATCAATTATCAATCCTGCCACCATTCAAGGGGCAGGGGATATCCCATTTGCACAGATGTTCAATCAGGAAGATCTGGAAGGATCCCAGGATGTGTGCACGTTCTCACCACTGCAAACGGAGAAGAAGGCATTGAGGCTGCTCAGCCTCACTCTGGAATCCATGGTCTTTCCATTGTGCCTAACAGTGCTGGGACCTTAGGGGTGGTCTGAGATTCTTGGATCTGTAAACTGGAATATTTTAAAATCAGATTTGGGGATTCTGTCCTGTATTTCTTCAAAATATTCTTAGGCTTCAATGTCATTCTCTTCTCCTTCTTGGGTTGAAATTACTTGCATGTTAGCCCTTCTGATATGGTCTCATAGGCCCTCTTCATTTTTCTTAACTCTTTGTGCCTCTTCTTCAGATTGGATCCTTTCTACTGATGTGTCTTCAGTTCACCGAATCTTTCGTCTTCCCTCCACGATGTGAGTCAGTCCCCCTGCACCGGCTCCCTAGCACCCCATGCTGCTCCTGGAACATGCTGGTTTCTGCAGCAGGGTCCTCACACCCCTCTGCCTGCCTCTGCCTGGAGCACCGCCCCTGACCCTTCACTGCACCCAGTGCCGGCTCAGCATCACCTCCTCCCCGAGGCCCCCAGACCACCCACCAGCACCCACGTCTCTCTGTCTGCTGAACCTGCTTTCCTTTCCAGGCCTCAGAGCCCCCCGGAATGATTCCATGCATTCATTTTCCATTTATTCATTGCCCTGGAAGGCTCATGAGGCCAGACGTCTCTGTTGCCAGCCCACAGTGTAATCTGTTGCATGAACAAATCAGTTCTTGTACGATTACAATAAGGCAGAGCTGGTGAACTTTCTGTAAAGGGCAGAGAGTAAGTATCTCAGGCTTTGCAGCCACACGGTCTCACTCACAAAGACTCAGCGCTGTCGGGGAAAAGCAGCCTTAGACACACTAAATGCAAGGACGTATCTGTGCCCCAGAGAACTTCCTCACACACAAGCAGCAGGACAGACTTGTCTCACAGACGGCAGTTTGCAGACTCCTGCTTCAATGTTTTCCTGTGCGAAATAAAAACTCAAAATACATGACGGCCTCAAAGTCTTCATTGACGGCATGAGATAAAAAGGAATAAAAGGGTACAGCACTCTGAGTGGATCCTGGGGTGCTCTGTGCACAGCGATGGCCTGGAGAAACACCACGAACCCCACGGGAAGGCAAACCAGAGCATCCTGTTTGCAGGAGGAACTGGCCTCAAAGCCAAACTAATTTATGGTGGAGAACAGCACAGGAGAGTGCGTCCCAGGATAACAAGATGCTGGGGAAGCACGATGGCAGCAGCCACGAGGAAGTGAACAGCTGTGCTTCTGTGTCGCTGGGACGCCCACCGCCCGGGTATAAAGGCCCCCGGGGAGGCAGCCTCCTCCTGACACCAGCCCATCCCCACGACACCATGTGCCACACCAGCTGCCCCTCGGGCTGCCAGGCCGCCTGCCGCGTGCCCAGCTCCTGCCAGCCGTCCTGCTGCGCGTCCAGCCCCTGCCAGGCAACCGGCATGCCCGTGAGCTACAAGCCAGTTGTATACGTGCCCGTGAGCTGCAAGCCAGTTGTATACGTGCCCGTGAGCCACAAGCCTGCCGTGTGCCTGCCCACGAGCTACAAGCCTGTGTGCGTGGCCTCCACCTGCCACTCCTCCGTGTGCTGCCAGCCCTCCCGCCCCGCCCTGCTCTGCAGACCCGCCCCCTGTAGCACCCCTTCCTGTTTGTGATCACGCGCCTCCTCCCAGCTGCTCCCACTGCAGACGGGGTCACACCTGTACCCCTCCCGGCATGAGTCCTCGGTGGGCCTCCAGGTTCTGCACGTGGCAGGCGACAAGCACGCTCAGCCAACCCTCTGAACTCGGGCGAGGAGATGGCAGGATGATCTGGACCCTTCTGTGAGCTGGCGCATCCCCCCTGGGAAGCCCTGGTCCCCAGGGTCCTCCTCTGTCTCCAGCAGGAAACCACGCCCCACGTGAGCCACATAAATCATGCTTTCTCAATGCAGCCTGTCCCCCTGTTTTAGCTTCACATATTTTTGAAGTTTCCTTCCTGAAAGTATATACAAATCACAAGCACGGAATACCCTCCTCAAAGAGCCCTCTTCCCGATGGCTCAGCTGAAGGCGGAGGGTCCTTGGTGGATGGAGGGTGGGGAAGGTGTGTCCTCACGTCCACCACTCGAGACTCACATTGTGGATGGGGAAGGACTTCCCCTTCCTCTGAGTGGGGTACAGGAAACAGGCCTGGGTCCAGGGTCCCACCTGGTGCCTAACAGATGTTTACACAGGGAGGGCTGGAAACACTCACACAAACCCACAACACACACAAAGGGGGTCCGGCCATCCCAGGGAGAAGAGGCAGAAGTCTGAGAAAGCCTCACCCCCAAGCCCCAGGCACACAGGGCCTGCCAAGGCTGACCCTGGGCCAGGACCAGAGACCCCCCCCCCCCCGCCCCCTGGCTCCAGCCTGGCCGGCACAGATGGCTGAGCAGCATCGTTCCCCACCAGGGAAAGGCAGATGTGTGTAGAGGTCCCTTCTGTGTGCCGGGCATGCAGGACAGCCGAAAATATAGGACACGGTGAAATCACTCTGCTCCCCAGCCCTTATCCTAAGCACAAGGCACAGGTCCCCATAAGGAATCTGAAGTTGCTGGCACCCTGCACGTCCTCAAATAATAATAAAACCCAAACCAAGGTCAAAGCAAGTTGATTCAAACCTCCCTCCACACTGATGACCTGACAGAAGAAGAGACGAGACATACCCATTCCCAGAAGGAAACATTGTTTATGTCCATTTAAATTAACACATGATATCTGATATTCAACAAAACTAATAGATATACAAAAAAGCAGGGAAAAATCAGTCCATTGTCAACAGACAAAGCAATCAACACAACTAGACTGAAAATGGCCCAGATGTTGGAGCTGTCAGAATGAAAGTTTAAAATAACTATGAGTAGTGAACTAAGTGAGACAAAGAAAGACAAATACTGTATGATCTCACTTATATGTGGAATCTAAGGAAAAAACAAAACTCACAGATACAGAGAAGAGATTGGTGATTGTCAGAGATGGGGAGACAGGTAGGCAAAATGGGTAAAGGGCATCAAAAGGTAAGAACGTCCAGTTATAAAACAAGTAAGTCCTGGGGATGCAATGTACAGCATGGTGACCATAAGAGGAAAAACATTTAGTTTTAATTATTTACTTTTATTTAAAGAAATAAAAGAGAGAATTATGAAAACAGAGTGATAGTCTATTAAAATAGAAGAAAGAAACAGACTTCAGGAGAAACAAATAGAACTTCTAGAAATAAAAAGTCAAGTCATGGAAATTAAAAACTCAGTTAAACAAAATATTAGACACAGCTGAAGAGAGAATTTAAAAAATTAGAAGGCAGTTGTTCGATATCGCTTATCACTTTCTGGGAGTTGCTTCAGCTGAAGACGATAGTCTTGACCATGGTCAGACTGCCTTTTCAGGGAAACTCACATCTAATAACTGGTCCAGGGTAATAAAGACCTGGGCTGGGGCCCCAACTCAGGACAGCTCTAAAAGACCCTCCCCTCCACAGATGTTGATCCTGAGAGAGCTCCCTAATAAACCTAATATCTGGGCACCTCTGTCTGCAGCAAAGGACCTGGAAGCAATGGCAGCCCTGTAGCAATGAGTGCCCCAGGATCTCGGATGTGGTTGCTAAATCTCATTTTCCACTAAAAAGGACCATGTGCTCCCTGAAAGAAAGGTGGGCTGCTGGGGCAGGAAATGAGCTTAACGAGTCTGGGACACCTTGAGCCCCAAAGCAAGGAAGCTATCAAAGACTACTGAGATTATATCAACAGGACACAGGAGCCAACCTGAAGGGGCTCCCACTGATGCCCCCTGAAGAAGGAGTAATTTCATCCTCCAAAAGAATAACTCCTGCTGTAGAGTGAAACACACCAATTATATAAAAATCCTTAAGTGCATAAAATACCCAAGATTTTATGCATATAAATATATACATATACATAAAAATATATATATATGAGTATATATACATTTATAAGCATGTATGCATATAATTAGAGATCTATAGAGGTTACTAGGAAACCAAAAATTATTCTGAAAATTGATTAAAAGGACAGAATAAATCATGTATCTGGACTTTCCTGGAAAAAGAGTATTTTATGGTAACCAAATAGGTGTGGAAGGAAAGTTCTTTATAGAAGAATTCCAGGTTATAAATGTAGAAGGGGTGATAGACTTAGATAACAGCCATCTTGCAATGCCCAATGCCATGATAGATCTAAGTCCAGATTCTCAGTGGCTGCTGAAACCGAGCTGAAAGGCTGGTGGGGAACAGGCTGACAGCAGCCATCCCAGAGACGACAGCAGCCCCCAAACCGAGGCACCCAGACATCATCTGCCTTTTGATGTCATACACTTGGAAGCACACAACTCCTGTGAAGTATTCTTGCCAAAGGAGTTGAACCTGCATTTCAGCCCATCCACAGATCTCCCATTCTACAAGAAATATAGGAGGTGGAGGATTATTTTAAAGAACATCTAAAGACACAAACAACCTAATCCAGAATGTGGAAAACTCTTCAGGACAAATAACTGAGTTTCTTTAACAAACACACGCTGTAAGAATTGCTGTCAATCAGAAGGGACTTAAAAGAAGCAACACCCACGTGCTTTGTGTGAGCCTTGTTTGGATTCTGATTTGAAAAAAACCAGCACTTTAATTGTCTTTTTTTTAGACAATCAGAATAAATTGTATAGACTAGGTATTAGTTAACCACTGTTTACAGCTCAGTATTTCAAATTTGTATAAATGCTCATGGTATATACATTACATAAGTTTAATAGTGTTGACTGGAAAAAATGCACAACTTGGAAGTCGAGAATTATGTTTTATTTGGTGGACATGCTGCATACTTGAAGCCTGGGACACAGAATCTCAGATCACTCTGACGGACAGCTCCGAAGAGGCAAGGGGGGAGCCAGGATATGTAGGAGTTTTTGCAGCAAAGACCAGGTAGTTGGAACATCAAAAGATTACTGTTAATTAAAGAAAATCAGACATCTCAAGTTAAGGAATTTAGCGCTTTTCTATGTAGGGGAAGATGCAAGAGTCTGGGCTCACTGAAATCATTCCTTTGATATGCACCTCAGCTCTCTGGGACCAGTCTCCTGCTTTTCTCCATCCCAAATCCCCACAGGGTGCACAGCTGCAGGTGGCTTCCCTGGCTGAGAGGTGGGCAGTGGGCAACCCGTTGTTCTCCATCCCGAGTTCCTTTAGGGCTCACCATCCCAGCTGCTGTAACGTGATGGCTTGATGGATGCAACATCCTTTGTTTACTGATATGGCAGGCAACGTTATTCCTTCAAAATAGACACATGTCTATCCATACACACACAGCTTTTTGTAATATACTTATACTTAATTTGCTCCTCTTGGTAAAATATCAAGGGCTTCTTCCCACATCCACACCCATAGATCTACCTCGTTCTTCTTAATGCCTGAGTAGTATTTCATTACACAGACATGCAGAAATAACAGCATTCCTCTATTAATCACCTTCATCTAGTCTCCTTTTTTTGCTGTTGTCGCTATTACAATGTGGTCATAAACACCTTCACGCATATCTCTGTGCAAGCATTTCTGTTGGGCTGATTCCTAGGAGAAAATATCCACTTTTTAAAGGAAGTGGAAAGGGCCTGGAAAGACCCCTGCCCCAGGCTGCAGTCAGTGTATACACAGCAGAGCTTGGAGTCCAAAACCTGGTCTGTGTCTGTGTGTCCAAAAGCTGATCACATCTTCCATCTCCTGCCCTGCCTCCTGCTCTGGGGACTCTTTTAGAGGGTGCAATGAACTGACTGTAAAAACCTGGGAAGGGGGCTGCGGCAGCATCCCACCTAGTTGACAGCCACTGCAAACATCTGCAACCTGCATTCAGTGAATCGGGAGATTGCAAACCTCCCCATGGTTGAGCGACATTTCTCAGTTGGAATCCAGTAAACTGATGGAGCCCGTCGCCGCCCACTCGGGCCGTCCCAGCAGTAACCAGGTGATGGCGGAGGATGAGACAGCGGGCATGGAAGAATTCCCGTCGGGATTACACTTGGTAACACACACCAGCCGCACCCAGGGGCTTCAAGTTCTCTTCCATTGAATTGAGGACACAGGGGAAGAGAGGACAACGATGCCTCTTGAGTGGGTGGCCCCGAGAGAGGCTCCCCTGTCTTGTCCCCTTCCAGGGGGCAGTGGGGCTGACGTGGAATAAGAAGGCTTCTTTTCTGGTATCTTCCCCAACCTGTTTTGTCCATCTCCGCGAAGGAGGTGTTGCCTAGCAACTGGAGAGGGGCAATGACGTCCTTGGACTATTCTGTTCCGCTCCTGTGACACTTAATTCTGGTTGATTATTAGCACACGCACTGGGGAGGCAACAACCAGCCTTAAAGAAAAACGAGTTCTATAAAGTCACCAAGGGGCAGAAAAGGGACTTCTAGCCTGGTTTTGGGATGGGGTCTGGCCCATACGAGATTTTTCAATTCTCAGAAAGAATCTTTCTTCCTAAACCTACAAGATTCCTTGGGCAAGGGGACAATAGGTGCTGAGAAAACTCTTTGAAATATGAGCCATTCCATTTACTTTCTAATCTGCAAAGCTGCACAGCAAATGCGATCTTTGCTGGTCTCCCTCCCTTGACAGTTATAGCCTTTATGCTTTGTAAGTATATTAAGCAACTGGAAAATAATATCGTGTAGGTAACTATGATATACCATTAATGGGCTTTCTGTGTCTTTTTGTATAAGAATGTGTTAATAATTTACATTTTAACTCAGTACTCTTGACACAGTGGTAGAAAGACTTTTCAAAGAGCCGTTTCTATCACCAGGTAAATAATCCTAGATAAGCTTTGCTTACCCTGAGACTCAGGTATCTTGGAAACTTTAAGGTATGCCCTTTGGCTGCTGTCCTCCCATAGTAAATTGGCACAAAAAAAAACAAAAAAAACAACAAGCCACCCGCTTGTTCACACAGAGGAGACGTCAGGCGCTTTCACATAACTCATGGTTCTGGACTTGTGGACGAGGTATGTCGCCTGCCATTTCAGTAAACAGAGGATGTTGTGGCCATCAAGCCAGCAGCCATTGCAGCCACCAGAAACTGTGCATCCTGAGGGGATTCAGGATGGAGAAAAGCAGGATACTGGCCCTAGATCGCTAAGGTGCATATCAAAGGAATGATTTCCATGAGCCCCGACCCTTGCATCTTCCCATACAGAGAAAAGCACTAAGATCATTAACTTGAGGTGTCTGGTTTTCTCTAATTAACAGTAATCTTTTGATGGTCCAACTACCTAGTTTTTGTTGCAAAAACTCCTATACATCCTGGTTCCTTCTTGACCTCTTCAGATCAGTCCCTCGGAGCATCTGAGAGGCTGTGTCCCTGGCTTGAAGTTCTCAGTATGTCCGCCAAATAAAACATAATTCTCTACTTTTAGGTTGTGCGCTTTTTTTCAGTCGACAGCCTCAACGGAGGGCAAGAGTCGTGCTTGCCCCAGGGCTCAGGACAAACCTCAAGGATTTCTTCAACCCTGCAAGTCAAAGTTCCTATAAAAAGGGAGGGAAAGAACTGACCCCACCTCCACACTCCCTACGGTGGGAACCACTGTTGAGATTCTGGTGCGTTTTTAAAAAATCCTTTTTCTGTATTGCGTGTGTATGTTGTTGGGGGTGGAGAAGAGTTTGCTTCTTCTTGTTATAAAGATGTGGCTATATTGTTGGTATAACCTCGTTTCCTGCTTTTTTCTCATACGTCCCGTTTGTGACGTAGACCTATTAGCAGAACGAATTGCTATGGTGGCCATCAGCCTCCTGTTTGCAGTCCATGATGCTGTTTACATAATGCTTTGCTATTTAAAATAATCTGCTGTATTGGAGTAGGGAGGACCCTGAAAAATAACAAATCAGAATTTGGATTTAGATGACAGTGGAGGGACGTCTCGCCAACGCTGCAAAGCCCCGTCGAAAAAGGTTTGAACTTGGGAGCAGTTCACGTCGGCTCTCCTCAAATTTCAGGCTGGTGTTGTTTCTGATCATTTCTGTGATATTCTAATATGTTTGCAGGGTGTAAACTTTGACTCTTTTGGTCAGATGACCAAAACCCCAAGTATACACTGGGATCCCTGCTGTAGTTTGTCTGGTTTCCTTGTTTTCTCCACTGGAGTCTTGATTCCCTTCTGGGTAAAATCCTGGCATTTCCATCATGCCGCCTGTCGACTGAAAAAAAAATACAGAACCTGAAAGTTAAGAATTATGTTTTATTTGGTGGACTTCCTGAGGACTCAAGCCCGGGAGGCAGCCTCTCAGATAGCCCTGAGAAACTGCTCCAAAGAGGTCAGGGAGGAGCCAGGGTATATAGGAGCAGGGTTTTTTTAACCTTTTTTTAAAATTTTTTTAAAAATGAAAGTATAGTTAATTTACAATGTTGTGTTACTTTCAGGTGTACAGCAAAGTGATATATATATATACACATATATGTTGTTATACAGGAGTTTTTGCAACAAAAACCAGGTAGTTGGAACATCAAAAGATTACTGTTAATTAAAGAAAAACCAGACATCTCAAGTTAATGAATTTAGGGTTTTTCTGTGTATGGGAAGATGCAGGAGTCTGGGCTCATGGAAATCATTCCTTTGATATGCACCTTAATGATCTGGGGCCAGTATCCTGCTTTTCTCCATCCTGAGCCCCCTCAGGATGCACAGTCTCCGGTGGCTGCAGTGGCTGACGGCCTGATGGCCACAACATCCTTTGTTTACTGATATGGCGGATCTGTCCACACACCTCTTGGAGCTGATGACAGGCAGCTGTGGCCACAATAACCTACCCCCCAAACCGATGAAGAATGAACAGGAGACCCCCTCACAAAGTGCCATCAGCCAGGTGGGGTGCTGCCTGAGGCCTCACTCATGGGGGTGGTTATGGGGTGAATCATGTCCCCCAAAGAAGATGTTGCAGTCCTAACGCCTGGTACTCGTGGGCGTGACCTTGTCTGGAAGTAGGGTCTTTGCAGATGTCACAAAGTTTAGATGAGGTCATGTTGGATTAGGGCAAGCTTATAACAAGTGTCCTTAAAGAAGCAAGAAACGTGGACAGACGCAGAGGGAGAAGGCCTTGGGAACATAGAGGCAGAGACTGGAGTGAAGCATCTACAAGCCGAGGCCACCAAGGACTGCCAGCGGCCCCCAGACGCTGGAAGAGGCCTGGGAGGACCCTCCCTGACTGGTTTCAGGGAGAGCAAGACCTACTGACACCTTGATCTTGGATTCAGGCCTCCAGAACCGTGAGGCAATAAACGTCCGTTGTTTAAAGTCACCCAGTTTGTGGCGCTTGGTCACAGCAGCCCCAGAACACTGGTAAAGGGGTGGTAAAGCAGGGAGCTTGGGGGACAGCATCCTGTGGCTGTAGGAACCTGGGCTCTCGGGTCTCAGTGGGGACAGAGGGGAGAGAAGCTCACGGGCTGGGAGTGGACCCCTCAGAGCACTGCCTCCAGGAACCCCACTGGGGGGCGGGGCTCTCTCAGCATCCTTCCTCCAAACCACCGCCTGGGGGTTCCTGAGCCCCATGTGCTGTCCCACCAGCAGCAGTGGGCCTGCGTCAGCAGCCAGTGACGTCACTGCCCTCTCTATCCCGTCACCAGGGCAGGCTGTGGAGCAAGAGGGCTCAGCGTGGCTGGACCTCGGATCCTGACCCCTGTGGGTCCCTGGGAGAGTCCCCTGGAGTCGATAGCGACAGAGCAGCTTTGCTGGGACGTCGAGCCATAGCGTGGAGGGAGTGACCTCGGCCAGGATGGCCAGTCTGATGGCCCGTGAGCCCTCAGAGCAGGCCCCGCCCCGCCACCTCCTTCTCAGGCCCCCGCTGACCTGCATTCACGGGCTGCTGTGAGAACCACAGCCCCAGGGGACAGGATCCAGCCACGAGATGCAAAGTCCCTGAAGTCCTACTCCTGATAGGATTCAGACTCAAACCGAGGCTCAGGGTCAGGGCGATGACCTCCGGTCGCCATGTGTGGGCCGCCAGAGCGTGGAGCACACCTCGGGCTCTGTCCCAGGAGGGAGCCTTGGGCCCTCCAGAGTGTGACAGCAGGAGGGGAGGAGGTGGAGAGAGGGCCCTCAGCCTGAGGTGTTCTCCAGTGTACCAAGGTCATCCGTGGCTCACTTCGCCGGTCTACACCTGCTCCCTTGCAGGCATCCCTGGGCCCACCTGGAGCCCGAGACAGAGGTCACAGGCACCCAGAGCCTGACTATACGACCAAGGGCACCTCTCTGCCTGGCAGCCACCATCTGTGAAAGGCTGAATGATTGTCCCCCAAAGACACCCACGTCCTTCCTAATTCCTGGAACCTGTGACTCTGACCTTATACAGCAAAAAAGGACATTGCAGATATGATTCAGTTAAAGCTCTTGAGATGAGGAGATGATCCTGGATTATCCACATGGGCCCTAAATGTCATCACAGGTGGCCTTACAAAAGGAAGGCAGAGGGAGATTTCACACACACACGCAAAAGAGGAGGAGGCCATGAGACCACACGGATGGAGATTCAAGTGATGGGGCCACAAACCAAGGATACTGGGCAGCCTACAGCAGCTGCAGGAGACAAGGAACAGCTTCTCCCCTAGAGCCTCCGGAGGGACCACAGCCCTGCTGGCACCTTGACATGCCTTGCCAGCCCGGTGATAGCGATTTTGGACTTCTGGCTTCCAGAACTGTGAGAGAACACATTTCTGTTGTTTTAAAACCCCTCAGTTTCTTTTTTTTTAAAAAAATATTGAAGCGGAACCTAATGTTTATTTTTTTTTTAATTAATTTTTATTGGAGTGTAGTTGATTTACAATGTTGTGTTAGTTTCTGCTGTACAGCACAGTGAATCGGTTATACATATACATCTATCCACTCTTTTTTTAGATTCTATTCCCATATAGGTCATTACAGAGTATTGAGTGAGGTGCTTTCTTAACAGCAGCCCCAGGAAGCTCATCCTCCCTCACGTCTTACAGGCTCTGCCTCAGGACATTTCAGCTCTACGTACAGGGAGACTCACAAGATGTACAGCCCAGGAGAAAATTCCCATCGACGTGACCTCCTTCAAGGGCACCCTCATGGCTTTCTGGCCCCAAGCACCCTCTCTTTGCTCCTGCTTGTTAAACCAGAGTAAGAAAAACAGAAAGAAATCTGACTTCTAAGGGGCTCCTCTTTCATCTGCAGCATGCAGACCCCCAGCCAGAAAGACAGGCCCACGGACGAGGAAAGGACACCTTGATCTGGCCCGTGGGCGGGTCTGGCCTTCACAGCAGCGTCAGTTCCTGGAAGAAATAAGGCTACAGCAAGGAAGCTCTGGCCCCGCTGAGGGCCAGGCCCCTGCAGGACGGGCCGTGCTGAGGCCGAGGCCTTTCTCCCTGTCCTTGTGCAACTGTTTGTCTTGCATTTGTGGCCCAGCGAGAGGCGGGCGTCACGGCGACACCTCTGAAAGGCCCCACGTCGAGGGGACCGCTGGAGTGTTGTCACGGCAGCTGGCTTATTCTTTGGTGTTCAGTCACCTGCAAACCCAGGCTGCGGGTCACTTTGCCAAGAGTCAGCCCTGACAGGTTTCCAGAAGGTATGAATAGAGCCAGTAGCCCGAGGACATACCTCTGCCTCAGCTCCAAATATCCACAGGTCAAGGCAACTTAACCTTGGCACTTGGCATTTCCCCAGTGAGAACGTTCTTCACCCAAGTCATCAGGCCCAGTCCTTTTCCTCCTTCACAACTGTGGCCAGTGCTGCCTCCTTAGAGTAAACCCCTCAGCTTTGAGAAAGGCCAAGATCACGGCCAGCAGGAAGATTGAGCCAGTGTAGCCAGACGATCTGGGTCAGCACCAGGCTTTGTCCCTCATTCATCAACGGGGGAGAGCCGCTCACCTTCTCCAAGTGTCTGTGTTATCAGGGCTCAGTGACACAGGACACAGGACAGGACATCCCAAAGTTGGAGGTAATTGATGTCAGGTGCTGAGCACAGGCCAGCACAAAATTGGTGAGTGTCGGTCAGCGCTGCTGCTTCCAGCCGGTCCACCCTGATGCACAGTGCTGGGGCTGGTCAGGCTCCAAGACAGCCCCCAACCATGATTCTGCCTCTTGCCGTTCATGTCCTATGTGACCCCCCTAGTGACTACCTTCTAAAGAATAGAAAACAGCAGGAATGACAGGATGTCACTTCCGTGTTGAGGTCTCAAGACCGACTTCCGTCCTGCAGGGCTTCTCTCTGCTGTGCTCCCAGCTTGCACACTCCAATGAAGCAGCAGTTGTGTTAGGCTCTGGTCCACGTGGCAAGGAACTAGGGCAGCCTCTGGCCAACAGCCAGCCTGCCAGGCACCGAATCCTGCTGAGGAGCGCTGCATGCAGGCGGATCCACGCCAGTGGAGCTTCAGATGCCTGGGGCCCCACACGGACACCTTGACTGCAAGCTTGGGAGAGGCCCCGACGAAGAGGCAGCCCAGCCGTGCCTGAATCCCCGCCCCACGGAGACTGAGATGATAAATGTCGTTCTCAGCCACTACACCCTGGGTTTATTTGTTAGGCAGCGATAGCTAACTCGTACAGAGCCGTGCCCTCTCTGTGCCTGCAGAGTGTATATGCCACTGTCGGAAACGTGTTTCTTCAACTCACCCCAGGTTTATTAATAACTGCCACCTGCAAAGCACAAGAGCTGGTCCCACTCTCCAGAGATGGTAAATCCCCCAGTGTCTGTGGAAGGGGTGACGGGCCACAGAGAACTGTGAGGCCCATGGCCTGCTTGATGGGCAGAGACGATCTCATAGACAGACGGAGCTGAGAACGGAGATAGTGGACAGCTGGAAAGCTGGTAGGGCTGGGCCTCTTGTCCCTGAAATACTCCAGGACCAGCCATAGGTGGCTGCGGCAGAAAGGCACCCCCAAGTGCTCCCTGTGGGAACCTCCCTAAAGAGGTAAGTCCTGGATCATGGGGGTCCCTGGGGCCCTGCTCCTGCACCCCGGCCAGTGTCCATCTGTCTATCAGTGCCCGGTGCCAGGCAGTTGTAGGAAGTCAAACTCTATCTCTCCATCTCCAGCTGGCCTGAGAATTGAATGACATAAGACATATTAACAGGAGAAAAGCAGACACATTTATTCCATGTAAGTTTATTCCATGCAAGACACAGGAGCCTTCATAAGGCAGTGAGGACCCCAAGAGGTGGCAAAACCTACATGCGTTTATACCGGGTTGAACAGAGAGACTATTGTGGAAAAGTGACTAAGTACACGGCGAGGCAAGGGGAAGGGAGGCGCTATTCTAATGAGGTCTGTTTGTACAGAACTTCCTGTCCTCCTGGTACCGGGAAGGCAACCTTCAAAGGGGACTTTTTGTTGTTGTTGTTTTTATTGTTTTTTGGCTTCACGGCACGTGGGATCTCGGTTCCCTGACCAGGGATCAAACCCGTGCCCCCTGCAGTGGAAGCGTGGAGTCCTAACCACTGGACTGCCAGGGAAGTCCCCTCAAAGGGGACTTTTATCTCTCACTTTCAGGAGGAAAAGGGGGTACAGAGCACCCTCCTTGCACTGGCTGTTTTTCAAGTGCCTTCAGCTAAATTTGATCCCTATGTCAACAGGGCAGCTCTGGGGTGACCTATTCTGTCCGCCCCACAAGGGAGAGTTTTTATGAAACTCCTCCTCATTAAGTGAGACGCTTGGCTGCACAGAGGTCACCCCTGTGAAAGGCCCCGGCTACCTTCCCCCGGCTCCACCCAGAGTCCTGTGAATGCTTTTGTCAAATAGGAGAAGACAACCCTCCTTGGGACATGTGCAGGCCGGGCAGCCAAGCAAGACGGGGTGTGGTCTCCCCAGTGGCTATGCCCGGATTTGTCACGTGCTGGCCGCCCGGTCACGGGCCTGGCATCTCTCTGTTAGCCAGTCTGAAGTCGGCCAAGCCCTCAGAAGACTGCACGAAATAGCTGAATGTAGAAGAAAAAAACATCCTGGTTTCTACCCCAGCTCAGCCACTAGTCGCTCATGAAGATGTCTTGGGAAATTCCCTCATTTTCCAGGGCGAGTTCCTGCAGCTTTAAAATGAAGAGAGTTAACTCAAGTCAGTGCTTCTCAAACTCCTCCACTGAACTGCGCGCGCCTAACACAGGGAAAGCTCGGGGCACCTCCCGGGCATCTTTGGCCCTGAGTCGCCTCCTCAAAGTTCAAAATGTCTTCAGAGACTTATGTTTTATCTTTAAAGGCCATGAAATATTGTCATTCTGTTACACAGACTGTCCACGTTTGTTTTAAAATAAAGGTAAAGCCTCAGCCCCATAAATTGCCCCTCTGAGATGTCTGGTTTGACCACGTGATGGTGGGGTTATCCCCCTCGCCAGCCCGACTCCACCCCAAGGCAGTCCCAGCCCCTCTGTCCCTCCCACAAGGGAGAGGAGGGTCAAGCACTCACCAAACCTCCCATCCCCACCCCCATGCCAAGCTGAGGGGTCGAGAGGATGACTCCCTGGGTTCGAGTTCCAGCTCCATCACTACTAGCTGTGTGACCTTGAGCAAGTCACTCAACCTCTCTGTGCCTCCCTCTCCCAGCACACAAAATGGAGGTGACGACATCTACTGGCAGGGCTGTGGTGAAGCCTCAAGGAGCTGTTCTGTGACGCTCTTAAACGACGCCCAGCACATGGCAAGTGCTTCATGTGACAAGCGTCTCAGCTCCTTTCACCTCGAGAGCCTCTTCCACCTGCCCCCTCACCTCTCATCACCTTCACCTCTGCCTTCAAGCCCAGATCAATTTCTCTTCCGTTTTATTTTACCTTTCCCTGGCTTTCTTCTCCCCTTACCTCTCTCTCCCTCTTTTTTTGTTCTACTTGTGACCCTAAGATGACCTCAGAGGCTGGGACTCAGCATCAAAAGGCTTAAGGTCACGTGCCCTTGACTGTTGGGCTTCCGGTGCAGGAACCCATCCTACCGTGGCCACCAGCACGCTTCGAACCCTGCGTCCAGCACGGGCACATCGCTGACACGAAGGGTGGCCTCCTTCACAGTGAGATGCACGGGGCTGCTTATGAAGCGCACAAGGCCATGCGTATTGGCAAACAGAGGCGGTCAAGATGTGCCCCCGTAGAGGACCGCTAGGTAATTCATGATGCATTCACAGCGTAGAGTGCCTCGGAGGCATACCTAAAGCAGGGGTCTCCTGATATTCTAGCACTGAGAAGCTTTATTGAAAAATTTTAAATATTGCACAGTGGCCTCCAGACCAAAAGCCTAAAGCTGTTCTGCTTGCAGCAGGGCAGGGCAGCCGGAGCACCAGCCCTTCCCGTGCCCCCCATGGTGGCCCCTCAGCCCCCTTGGGCTGAGACTGCGAACATCGCGGTAGAGACTATGGCATGGCGCAGGGGTGTTCATGCTGCGCTATCAAGTGAACGAAACAGGACCCCAAATCCTACAGTTTATCTCACTCTTTGGCACAGTGCACATTAACTCCCTCAGTCCATTCGGGCTGCTGTAACAAATGCTGCAGCTTGAGCTGATAAACAAGCACTTCATTTCTCCCAGTTCTGGAGGGTGCAGCACGGTCGGTGGGGGTCCTCTTCCGGGCCTCACACTTCTCACTGCGTCCTCACATGGGGAAAGGAAAAGGTGCTCTCTGGGGTTTCTTTCATAAGGGAGACATTCATGAGGGCTCCACCCGGGGGTCCTAATCACCTCCCAAAGACCCTACCTCCTAACATCACATGGGGCATTAGGATCTCCAGATTTGAATTTTTTTAAATATTTGTTTATTTATTTATTTATTGGCTGCATCAGGTCTCAGTTGCAGCACGGGGGATCTTTCGTTCTGCCACGCGGGCTCTTCGTTGCGGTCTGTGGGCTTCTCTCTAGTTGTGGCCCGCAAGCTCCAGAGCGCGTGGGCTCTGTCATTGCAGTACGCGGGCTTAGTTGCCCCGCGGCAGGTGGGATCTTAGTTCCGCGACCGGGGATCAAACCAGCGTCCCCTGCATTGCAAGAATCCGTCGATTCTTAACCACTGGACCACCAGGGAAGTCCCAAGATTTGAATTTTGAGGGAACACACACATTCAGACTATAACACTTACCTA
Source organism: Eubalaena glacialis (assembly GCF_028564815.1). Classification (NCBI taxonomy): domain Eukaryota; kingdom Metazoa; phylum Chordata; class Mammalia; order Artiodactyla; family Balaenidae; genus Eubalaena; species Eubalaena glacialis. The sequence continues at coordinate 4,173,346 of NC_083721.1, read as the reverse complement.
CAGAAAACATTAAAAAGACACCAATTTGTTACAGGTGATTTTCTCTGGATGGTGAGATTACAGGTGGTTTAAAGCTTTTCTTTTTTCTTGAAATTTTCAAAAAAATTTACCATAAACTCATATGACTTTTATATTAAGAACAAGAGTCAGTAAATTCTCTCTGGCAGCAATAGCAGCTGAAATCGATGCCCGTAGCTGAGGGCAGCGTAGGATGAGAACAGCAGCGACAGTGCTGCAGGACCTCAGACCCGGACCTGACACTGGACACGGCGAGCTCCATCGCAGGGGCCCTGGGAGCCAGTGGGAGTTATGCCGGGAGGGGTGGATGGACCGTCCCTTTGGGTATATTGTGGGGGACACATGGGGGTACTTAGAGGAACCGGACGGATGGGAAGGATGGAACGGTGGGTGGGATGCAAGCAGGGTGCGTGGCCTACTTGCATTCCGTTGTGAGGGGCTTCACAAGGCCGCCCTGCAGGGATGGTGCACAGCCCACTCTGCATCTCCCTTTAAGGAACCAGCAAAGCGGATGTGTCATCGACAACCCAGTGTTAAAACACCACCATAGGCACCGTCCTTGGAATCAGCTGCAGCCGCCTTGCCTTCCAGGCTCCCACAGGCAGTACGGAGAGACAGAAAGGGGGAGGGGGGAGGAAGCAGGCGGAATGGGCCAAGGTCCAGCTTGCGGAGGTGAAGCCAGCTGAGTAGTGTGGGACGAGGGTGTGACCGCCAGCTGAGTGGCAGGAGTGGGTGGGAGGTTAGAAGAGCTGAGCCTGGGGTGTGAAAAAGTCGCTGAGGACAGCCTGGGGGGAGGAGCGGACTGGGAGGGGAGGGGCCAGTGGCGGGGTGATGGGGGAGGGGAGGGGGTAAACAGATGGGAGCAGGTGCCGTGATTAAAAAGGAGCAGAGCCCTTCCCTCATAGGTCCTGATGTGGGGTGACGTGTGCCCCCCAAAAGATACACTGAAATCCTACCCCCCAGCACCCTTGAAAGTGACCTGATTTGGAAATAGGGTCTTTGTAGATGTAGTCAAGTTCAGATGAGGTCAGGCTGGATTAGGGTGGGCCCTGATGCAGCGACTGGTGTCCTTGTGAGAAACTGGAGACGCACAGACGCACGAGGAGAAGACCGTGTGAAGACAGAGGCAGAGACTGGAGTGACGCAGCCACAAGCCAAGGGCTGCCGGCAGCCACCAGAATCTGGGAGAGGCAAGGCAGGATCCTCCCCTGGAGCCTTCAGAGAGAGCACAGCCCTGCTGACACCTCGAGTTCCGACTTCTGGCCGCCAGACTGAGAGAGAATAGGTTTCTGCTGTTTCAGCCCCCAGACTGTGGTACTTTGTTACAGCAGCCCCAGGAAGCCAACGCTGGTCCTCGCGGACGCTGCCCATCGCACGGTGCCTGCCTGGTCCCTGATGGACACACAATGAGCCTGTGAGCCGGGACCACCCCAGACCCTCAGACAGGCCTCACTGCAGGGGGCCTGCACCTGCACACACACACGCACATACCCCCAGAGACGGGCATTGGGCAGAGGCATCTGAACAAAGCAAGATCAGCAGGGAAGGGCGCGGGAGGTGGGATGAGATCAGGAGACGGAGCCCTTGCAAAGGGTCGTCTGCACCCCGAGAGCACGTGCCGACTGGGTTGTGGGGGGCGTGAAGCCAGTCCCTCTGGTTGGGCGGCAGAGGCGCACAGGCTTGGGGCAGGTGTGTCCACGTAAGCCTCAAGCCACCCTGCCCTTTGGGCAGCACCGGACACCTCCTCTTGCCACCTCCCCACCCCCAGGACAAGCCCCGGGGGGCTGGGGGGACAGAGCACTCCTGGATGGAGATGTCACCGTGTCCTTCCTAGGACAGCGGCCGGGTGAAGAGGGTGGTGTGTGCAGAAGTCGTCCTGCTGGGCGGTGGGGGACAGGGGACCTTGTGCCACTGCCCGGGTCACAGCCCGCGAGGGCAGCCTGGGCCAGGCGCTTGTCCTAGAGGGACCGGGTGGCCCTCACAGGGCGGAAGGGCCAGGCCCGCCTTGGGGACTGGAGTGTCCTGCATAGCAGGTGTTAAATGAATCCAACACGGAGGCTGTTAAACAGATACGGCTCGACGGCTGCGTAAGCAAACCAAGATCTAAGCCTGCAAACGCCTCCCGGTTCTGAAATCAAACCCAAAGGACAACCAGTCCTAACAGCCACCTAGGCCTTCAGCTACACCCATCAGGAACGGCCCGCTTTCGATGTCTCCACCTCTGTCTGCGAGGGCTCCTCGCCACTGCTGGTTTTGGCGCTGCCCCATTCCAATCAACTTTTGCTCAGATAAACTCTGAAAATGTTCATGATGCCTCCGTTTACCTTCTCACAAGGAGAGAAGCGGCGCCTGCCGGCCAGAGCAGACACTCACCGCCGCCCTGGTGGGGAAGCAGGTAGCGACAGGCCCCTGGAAGGGATGGGAGGCTCTTCCATTCTATATGCAAATGAGGAAAGCGAGGCCAAGAATAAGGAAAGTTACAGCATCATCAGTTGAGAGCCAGGCTCCGGGCTAGTATGCTGTGTCATTTAACCACCACAGCCCCAGGAGGGTGTTCCTAGTGGCCCACTTTACAGATGGAACAACTGAGCCAACACAGGACCTTCCCCAAATTCTTGAGGCTGCAGAGGTGCAGCGGGGCTGAAACCTGGGACGAGGCTGGTGGTGTGGCCTCCCCCTGCCTCGACTTACCCGCGCCCCTCCCCCGAGCCGGAACTCTAACCCACGAGGTCCCGATGCCCTTCCCCAGCGTGGAGTCAGGCAGTGGGCAGGCCAGCCTGTCCAGCCAGGACGGGAGGACAGAGGCTTGCGGGCCAGGCCCTGAGCGCTGAGGAGGCGCTGCACAAAAGCTGCTGTGCAGTGGGCGAGGCCAGCCCCAGGCCAGGTCCCCCGGGCTGTGGATGACCTGGGCACAGAGCCTGGAACTGTGGCCTGGTGGCTTCAGGGAGGAGCCCAAGGACGCTGGAAGCCCCGGGCACACGCCGTGCTGGCGGCGGCGGCTGAGATACTAGACGTGTTCAAGCCTGACACGAGATACCAGGAGAAGACACCACTAGCTCGGGGCATTGTTCTTCGGATGCTTTTGATTCGGGATTTTTCTCACTGTCTCAAGTTAGGGAAGTTTGGGGCTCTGCATTCTTGAGGTTTCACAACTCTTCCCCTGGAGCGGTGGCTTGGTTCTCATCCCTCCCCGTTCCCTGGGGAGCCTCTCTTGTTTTTGCCTGTGGCTCCAGAGGTCCTGAGGGGGTGAAGCTGATGCTGTGCTTGCCTCGCTGTGTGGTGGCTTCTTTCTAACCGTGTCCCCCCAAAAAGCGATATCCAAGTCCTACCCCCCAGTACCTGTGGATGTCACCTTATTTGGAAAAAGGGTCTTTACAGAAGTAACCAAGGTGAGATGAGGTCAGGCCAGAGTCGGGTCCCTTAACTCCCTCCCAGCCAGGCCTTGCTTGTCTGACCCTAGGCTGTTGCCTTACTCCCCACTCCTCCCCACCCAGCCCTGACTATGGACTTGACCGTGGTCCTAAGCAGCCTGGCCCAGACCCCCTATCACCCCACCTCCTGCTACTCCTTCAGGCGAAGGCTTGTCCACCCAGATTAATGCCACCTGCCAATCCATTCCCACCCGCCCGCTTTAGCCTGCTCTTGCAGCCTGGAAACCTCCATTCATACACCTCCTCCTCCAGGAAGGCTTCCAGGAAGCCCCCGTGTTGTGGAAGAAGCCCTCACACTGGCATTTCCCACACTGTTGGGTTAATCATCGTCCATGCATGGGTGTCCTCTGCTGGACGGAGGCTTCCCTGCTGGCAGGGACTGCGGTCATGCTCGTGGAGCCCCTGATTAGCACAGGGGCTGGTTCCCACAGGGACACCATGAAGGTCAGGGGAGAAGAGAGATGATTCAACAAGGGCGAGGGGTTAATTCACTTCCATTGTCCATGTGTTTTCCTATTTTTTGGCCCTGAGGCAGCGTCTTTTCCTTGGTCCCAGAGTTCCTGTGCAGTACTTAGCGATGGGGATTAGACTGTAATAATGAAACTCATCTATTCATCCAGGTTCTGGCACAGAGGCCGGAGGAAAGCGGGCTGGCACCAAAGACTGAATCAAAAGGGCAAGTAGGGGGGTGAGTGGGTCAGAATCGCTGGCTGGGGACAGGCATGGGGGAGATACAGGAAGGGGAGGTTGGGGGGAGCCAATGGGCCCTGGGTGGGTACCCCTCCACGCTGGTCCTCTGGGGCGCAAACTGGGGATCCGCCCCCTACAGCCAGTTTTCGACTCTGTCACAACACAGCATCTCGAGAATCTCATGTCACCATCCAGCTGCTCTAAGCTGCCTGTTCCGGCTTGTTAGCCGAGAAAAGCTTGATAACATCTGTGTCCTAATTATGACGTTAGCAGCGCAGGGATTGCAAACATCCGTGAAGAATCCAAAGTCCCCCAAGCCGCTTAGACTCGAGGGGAATTGAGTGAGGATGGTGCCCCCTTACCTGCCTCAAGGGGACACTGGGAGATACGCCTGTGCTTCTAGCCCTCACAGGAGCTGCTGGCTTCCGCCTCTGGGTCCCCGATCACATGGCCTCCTCACCAGCCAGCCACTCTCAGCTAGAGGTTCTCACCACGGTCACCACTCTGCTCTCAAAGCTTAGAAATGTTGGCTTTTTTTCTTTTCCTTTATTCTCTTTTAAGAAAATTGTGTGTGTGCATGTGTGTGTGTATAAAAATATATATGCATATAGTTATGACTGAATTGTGTCCCCTCAAAATTCATGTATTCCAGCCCTACCCCCAGCACCTCACCATGTGACTTTATTCGGAAATAGGGTCATTGCAGATGTAATTAGTTAAGATGAGGTCACACTGGAGTAGGTGGCCCCTAATCCAGTATGCCTGTTGTCCTTCCAAAAAGGGGAAATTTGGACAGAGGACACAGGGAGTTGCCACGTGAAGATGAAGGCAGTGATCAAGGTGATGCTTCTACAAGCCTAGGAGTGACAAAGATTGTTAACAAACCCCCAGAAACTGGGGGAGAACGTGGGATGGATCCCCCCTCAGAGCCTCATAAAGAACCAACCCTGCCGACAACTCCGTCTCAGACTTCTGGCCTCCAGAAAGAACTGTGAGAGAATAAACTTCTGTTGTTTAAGCCACTCACTTTGTGGTACTTCGTTACAGCAAACCTAGCAAACTAATACCTACAGACATATACAAAATACATGCCTACTGAATAAATATGGAAAATATAAAAATCATAAAGACGAAAATAACAACCCTAGCTCTCAGAGATAACACACTTTTTGGTGGATGTCCTTCCATTTTTTTGCCCCATGTGTGTAGGTATCAAGTTGAGTTCATACTGTGTACTTTTCCTTTAAAATATGACTATTTTCCTGTATTATTATTTGTTCCTTGAAATGGTTATATAATACACCATCAAATAGCTAAGCCATTTCATTTCATTATTTCCAATTGTTTGCAATTTAAAAGAAATGCAAATGAACATCCTCATGTGTAAATCATTTCCTGCATTTCTGAGCATTTGGGTGAACCTACCCAAGCTGCAGGGAAGGCCTCCACTGTTTTAACCCAACTGGGTGAGTCCATCCTCTTAGCCCAGGGATCAGAGTGACCTTGGCCTACGGTCATCCGTGTGAGATGGGTTCAGAAATGAACCTGCAGCCTGCCTGCTGCCATTGAGGCATGGGGGACATCTGCCCTCACAGTGGTGGAGGGAACACAAGGCTCTTGGCTCTTCTAAGAGGCATTTGGGAAACCAGCTTGCTTTTCTCCTGGATGGTGCAGTATAAAGATGTGATGCTTGGAACCACTGCAGCCTTTCTGTCACCGTGAGGGAAATCCCTTAGGGTAGAGCCGAGAGACAGAAGGCAAGCAGGCCCTCGATGACACCCATTCCCAGACTTTCCAGGAGTGAAAGCCAAGAGATCTGGAATTAAAGCTGGATTGAGCCAACGCTTGTATCATAGAAAGTCGTGATGGATACAACCTCTGACAGCTGCCACAAGCGAGGAGAAAAGCTAATAAAAGCACACTGGCCCTTCCGTTCATACTTGGCCCTTCACACCCTGCTTTGTCAATACTTGTCTCACCGTCCTGTGGAACTTGAACTTGGAGATATTAATAAAAATCCCTCGGCAGACCCATTCAGACATCGGTTCACCAGACCAGGTGGCAGACCCAGGTCATCGTGGGTGTCCACGGAGTTCCATCCATGTGGAGGGACCATGGGTCAGGCCGGGCTGGTGAGGCCTGGGCAAGCACTTTTGTCCTCCAGGGCTGGAGGAAACAGGCTAGAATAAGGCTGTGTAAACAGCAAACTGTACGAATGTGGGGCAGTCCAGCCCCTCCTCTTTTGTTTTTCTCCAGTGTAGGAATTCACTGGTGTAGTGGGTTGAATGGTGTCCCCCCAGAATTTGTGTCCATCCAGAACCTCAGAATGTGACCTCATTTGGAAACAGGGTCTTGGCAGATGTAAGTGGTTAAGAGCCTGGAGATGAGATCACACCGGGTTATCCGGATAGGCCCTGAACCCAATGCCTTCTGCCCTCGTCACAAGCGGAGCAGACACAGAGACACACAGTGATGGGAAGACAGGGCAGAGGCCGGAGTGATGTGCGTATAATCCAAGGAACGCCAAGGGCTGCCAGCCACCTGCAGGAAGCTGGAAGAGGGGCCTGGATCAGATTCGTCCTCGGATCCTCCAGAAGGAACCAACCTGCCCACAACCTGATTTCGGAATTCTGGCCTCCAGATTGGTGATGAGAATAAACTCCTGCTGTGTTAGTCACAGAGTTTGTGGTCACTCGTCCTGGCAGCCCTAGGAACCTGACACCTGGGAATTCTGGCTCTAAATCTAAAGGCCACCCCTAGGCCCCCTGCTCAGTAAAGAATCCCTGTGATCATAAAGCGTTATCAGGCAGCATGTCTGGAGAATCGGTCCAGCCTCACTCATCCTGTGTCCCGTGGCACCTAATGCCCCTTAAGACAGGAAGAGGTGCTCTGAGAGAAAAAGTGTCAGGTCTCATGGAGCTGGTGGCCACCTTACGTTGCTCTAAAGCTCTGTGTTATAGGGACATTCATATTAGCGTGTCACCAGCTCTGAGATGGATGGCCTGGAGGAAGTAGAAAACTTGGAGAATTTCTCCAGGCAGAGTTTCTGTTCATAGACTCTTTTCTTTCATCAAACACTTACAAATACATCAAAGAGCCAGAACACACTGTGGGCCTCGACGCTGTCTTGCACTGTGATATACTGTCTTCCTGGTGAGAGAAGGGGACACCAGAATCCCAGGCAGATCTGAGTTAAATTCGCAGACCAAGGAAAGTCATTTATTTCTTTTTTCAGCATAGCGTTGAGCTGATGCGATGGCACGGGAGGTGGGATTTGGGGAGAGGGACATACATACGCGCTAGGGAACATCAGAGCTGTTCCTGCCCAGAACCCTGCCTTCTGCCCCCCAGTTCCTCCTTGCCGAGTAGCTGTTCCCAGGTCAGGAAGACAGAATGTGGCCCGGCCCAGAGCTGCGGATCCAGGGCCGCCTGAGACGCGACTGGTCTGATGGAGTTGGTGTAAAATGCACACAGCCTACTAGAGAGTGGACTTGAGGCCACGGGGAGGGGGAAGGGTAAGCTGGGACGAAGTGAGAGAGTGGCATGGACATATATACACTACCACATGTAAAATAGATAGCCAGTGGGAAGCAGCCGCATAGCACGGGGAGATCAGCTCGGTGCTTTGTGACCACCTAGAGGGGTGGGATAGGGAGGGTGGGAGGGAGGGAGACGAAGAGGGAGGGGATATGGGGATATGTGTATACGTACAGCTGATTCACTTTGTTATAAAGCAGAAACTAACACACCATCGTAAAGCAATTATACTCCAATAAAGATGTTAATAAATAAATAAATAAATAAAATGCACACAGGTCTCCAGAGACGGTGCAGAGCTAGGAATGTGCAATGTCTCGTCCATAACATTTTATATCATTGCATATTGAAATGTTACTATTTGGGATATATGGAGTTAAATAAAATATACTGATGAAATTAATTTTAATAATAGATTTTAATTTTTAACTGTTTTTGAAGTGGCTGGTGCTACATTCCCACCAGACAGAGCTGTGACTAGGGCTCGGGTGTCCTGACTGCCCAACTGCGGGAGGAGGGGGCCTCACCTTGGACCCTCTCCCAGGCTTCCCCAGAAGAAAGATGTCAGCTTGCCCAGCCTGGGAGATGAAGGTGTAAGTTTCCAGAGGCTTCTGGTGCTCATACTTGGGGTACAGGGTCTAGATTGGGGCCGCTGGAGGAGAGGTAGGAGTGGGGAACCTTCACACGGCCGAGAAGCAGAATCCCCACTTTTCCTCTCTTGCCACTTACTGACCACTGACTCCACCTTATGGAGGCTGGCCTTCACGGTCCACAGAACCTTTGGTGGATGACCTTGGGAACAAGTGTGGGCTCTGCTCATTAATCCTCATCCGGTAGAAGCAAGTCTGCGTGCTGCGCTTGGTGGCTGGAAGGTCGTGCAGTCCTTGGCAAGTTCTTGGAGGACGCGGGCTGGATCCGATCGCTCTGGGACCCCTCCTGGCCAAGAACAGTGCTGAGTGCATGGTGGGTGGTCTCAAATGCCGGGAGGATGTGAATGAGAACTATTGCCTGCCGTACCAGTAAACAGAGGAGGTTGCAGCCATCAAGCCATCACATAACAGCCGCCCAGATGGTGAGCCCTGAGGGAACTCGGGATGGAAAACAGGAGGCCCACCATCTAGCCCTCAGCCACTGCAGCCCTCCCCCGAGCCCCCGGAGGAGACTCAGGATGAGAAAGCACAGGCTCCTGGCCCCAGAGAGCTGAGGTGCACAGCAAAGGAATGATTTCAGTGAGCCGGGACTCTTGCATCTTCCCATACATAGAAAAGCACTAAGTTCCTTAACTGGTGACGTCGGGTTTTCTTTAATTAACAGTAATCTCTGATGTTCCGACTGCCTGGTCTTTGGTACAAAACTCCTCTATATCCTGGCTCCCCCCTGACCTCTTCAGGGCGGTTGCTCAGAGCCATGTGAGAGGCTGCCTCCTGGGCTTGAAGTCCTCAGAGAGCCCTCCAGATAACACATGATTCTCAGCTCGTAGGTCGTGCATTTTTTTCCTTCGACAGTAGAAAGCAGGGGTTGCTGCCTTTCTGCCAGCCCTGCTCACAGTCTGGGCAGCTCACTCGCCCCCCAGAAGGTCTGGGGGCGTGTGGAAGGGCCCTCTAGGCTTACAATCTAACCTCCTCTTAAGAGTAAAAGACATTTCCTCTAGCTGCGGGGGATGGAGGCTGGCAGCCCTCTCCAGCTAACAGAAGGCAGAGCAGTTACAGGGCAGCATGGGGGAGACCTGGCGGTCCCCGGCCAGCAGGGGGCAGTGTGGCACGTGTCTGCTCACCCAGGGCCCTGCCTCTGAAGAAGGGATTGCTTGGCGGGGTCCCCCTATTAAATAGAAGATCCAGATCTGTGGCCATAATCATTTACTAAGAAGTTCAGGCAGCGCTTGGGGGCTTTCGCTGCTGCAGGCGTTTCCAACACTGACTTGAGAACTTTAAAATACACAAGCAAATCTAAATAAAAGTAAAAAAGACGGACCTCAGAGAAGTTTCTGGGAGGTCCCAGCAGCAATCTGTCCTGGCAGGGGGAACGGAAGCAGTCACGGGTCTTAGCACCTCTCCCCACAGGCCAGCTTCTGCCAACGGGGAATGACCCTTAGGACTTTAGTCCTTGAAGAGGTGCCCACACACGACTTACTAATGTATAATCTATAATTTATTGCACATACATTAATTCTCCCCCTAAAGCATGAACCCTGTTCTGGTCGTTTCTCAGTGCTCCTGAGGCTGAGGGGTGTCAGCCTCAGCCCGTAGAGGCACATCTGGACCCTGTGCAGAAGGGGTTTGGGGGTCTCAGTGTGAGGCAGGAGGTGCCGCGGCCAGAGAGGCCAGAGAGGGGGGCCCCTCAGCATGTCACCAGGTGTCAGCCCCTCAGGGGCAGGGACGCAGCGGGCAGCTGGGGCTCCACCACGTGTGTGCTCTGCGTGGACCCGTAGGTTCTCTGCGCCGAAGGCTCCTCGCCTCAAACTGGGAAGAAGCATCTCTGTGATTCCCGTTTGTTGGAACCTGGCTGAACCGGAGCAGGACAGACACCTGGGTTCAGAGCTGCAGCTTCCAGACGAGGGAGCTCTCTCCCTTGCCTTGACGGGTGAGCCCCTACACTTTCCACACCTTCTGGTCTAAGCCAGCGGTGACCTGGCCCTCCCCTGGTGGCCTCAGCTTCCACAAGCCCAGAAGCACAGGATGCTGGACGCAAAGCAGCATCCCCACACGGGGAACCGCGGGGTGGGCAGTAGAAATGTTGAAGCCCACCTCCCATCCCTTTGCAAACACGTGCTCCGTATTTGGGAAGATGGGGTAGAGGGTCCCTGTTCTTGTCTGGAGCACTGCAACAACTAAAGAGGCAAGAACATTAAATTATTTTATTTTATTTTATTTTTAGCAAAACTGGTCCCTGCTGAATGCCTTGAATTCTGTTGCTCAAGTCCCAGACTTCCTGGAGTTGCTGAGAGTGGTCGAGGCTGAGCAAAGAGAGGGCTGCCGGCTGAGCTCCCTGTGGACCGCACACTGGGGGCAGGGAGGGTCTGTCTAACTGATCTGCACCCTCCACACCCGCACACACATCTGGCCCACAGCACGCCAGGGCTGTCCAGCTGGGAAGGGTCTCAACCTCGTGGAGGGCATCCGTGCATCGGGTTCAGAACGCACCCTTCTCGCGTAAGAAAGGCAGAGCCACCCAGATTCCTTTCCCGACTCTCTCTGCCAAGACACACATACGTTAATTCTCCCCCAATTTTAGATTGAAAGGAATGTGTGTTCGCCTGCAGCGACTTTAGCCTCGGGACTTGAATGGGGCTTTGATCTGGATCCTGGAGCGCAGTGTGGGAAGCTCGCAGCTCCCGGGCCTGGGAACAAGCCCAGACATCCCCGCTCCAGGCCTCACCTCTGCCTCGTGCCCTCCCCTGCTCCCCTCTCTGCAGTGCTCCACAGAGGGGCCACGCTGGAGAAGATTCCCGGGAGGACGATCCAGATGTCCGTGTGCAAACTGCCTTCTACCTTCTGGTCTTCATGCTCCGAGAGATTGCATGCGTCTCCCTGAGCTTACCAAGTGGAAGCTCCCTTCACGCCTCTCCGTGTCACTTATTTAAATCAGCCCATGTCTACTAGTCATTTATTCATTCACTCATCCTGCAAACCTGTCCTGCATCCCTCCCACACCGCGATGCCGGGCTTCATGCTGGGATGGAGAACAGATCACTCTGAGGCTCTTTCTCGATGGACACTCCAAGCCTAACTCAGAAAACATGCTAAAAATGGAGCCTGAAAGAGTGAGACTTTCTAGCCTCTGTAGTTGGTAGATGGGAGAGACAGAGCATCCTAGAGAATGGCAATTTTTCTTAAAGATCTTAGTTTATAGAGCAGTTTTAGGTTTACAATAAAATTGAGAGGTAGGTACAGAAATTCCCCCTTGACCCCATGCCCCCCGCTTGCCTATCTTCCCCGCATGATCAACGTCACTCCCAGAGTAGCACATTTTTAACCAAGGATCAGCCTACACTGGTACATTATAATCTCACCCGGAGTCCATAGTTTACATTAGGGTTCACTCAGTGTTTTACATTCTATGGGTTTGGACAAATGTATAATGACATGTATGCATCATCATAATATCATATAGAGGATTTTCACTACCCCAGAATTCCTCTGTGCTCTGCCTGTTCATCTCTCCCCCTACCCACTCTCTGACAACCACTGATTTTTTTTTTTTTTTTTACTGTCTCCATAGTTTTGCCTTTTCCAGCATGTTGTATAATTGGAATCATACAGTATGCAGTCTTTTCAGATTGGCTTCTTTCACTTAGTAATCAAATGCATTTAAGGATCCTCCACGTGTTTTCATGACTCCATAGTTCATTTCCTTTTAGCACTGAATGATATTCCATCATCTGGATGGGCTTCCAAGTTTTGGCATTTATGAATACAGCTGCTATAAACATCCATGTGTAGGTTTTCATGGGGACATAAGTTTTCAACTCCTTTGGGTAAATACCAAGGAGCACAGTTGTTGGGTTGTATGATATGAGTATGTTTAGTTTTGTAAGAAACCTCCAAACTATCTTCCAAAGTGGCTCTACCATTTGTACTTCCATCAGCAATGAATGAGAGTTCCTGTTGCTCCACATCCTCACCAGCATTTGGTGATGTCAGTGTCCAGGATTTTGGCCATCTTAAGAGGTGTGTAGTGGTATCTCGTTGTTGCATTTCTCTGGTGACATACGACGTGGAGGGGAATGGAAATTTGATGAGCCAGCCACTCAGGTCTGCCACAGTCATCAAAAGAGTGATTCCTTCATCCAGTATATATTTACTGAAAGTATTACTGTCAAGTATTACTATGTCAAGTATTTACTGTCAAGTATTACTCTGGGTTCTATTTAAATAGCATATGCACGTAGGTGAAATAAATAGGCTCCTAGACACATACAAGATATATTTTTATAAACACAAAAATATAAAAACAATTAAGAAGGTTGTACCACTTCAAAAAAAAAATCAGAACTTTGCATTATCCATTTTTTAAAGTGTGCTTTCAAAAAACTGTACCTGGATATTCCAGCGTGATTGCTTCCTCTGGAGCCTGTGGTCTAGGAAGAGAGACGGTAACCAAGGTAACAGCTCCAGGAGCTGCAATGGGAGAGCCCACCTTGGCGGGGCAGGTGGGAGGAGACTTCCGTGAGCCAAGACCTGGAGAAGCCATCCTGCACAGAACAGAGACCCTGAGTGGGGAGGAGTCTGGCTTGTACCAGTCCCCGAAGGACCCTGTGTATAGGCAGAGGAATGACCCCACCCAAAGGTGCCCACGTCCTAATCCACATCACCTGTACTCCACGTTACAGCACACGTCGAAGGGAATTCAGGTTGCAGGCAGAGCTCAGACTGCTAAACCACTGACCTTAACATAGGGAGGTTTTCCTGGCTTATCCGGATGAGCCCAAGGTAACCACAACGGTTCTTAAAAGTGGGAGGTTCTGACCCAGAGTAGCTGCCTGTGAAAATAGAGGAAGGGGCCCCAAGCCAAGGAATACAGGCAGCCCATAGAAGCAGGAAAAGATAAGAAAACAGATTCTCCCCTGGAGCCAGCAGGAACTAGCCCTGCTGACACCTTGATTTCAGCTCAGCGAGACCTGTTGCACACTTGTGACCTCCAGATGCTTAAGATGATAAATTTCTATGTGCTAATTTTTTGGTAGTTCGCTACAGGAACTGTAGTAGGAGGCTGATAACACCTAACAAAACCACTTTCCCCTTCTCTAAGCTTTAGCACAGAACCATGAAATAAACGAGCATGCTATGACCAGGGACATTCTAGAAATGATCAGGACCTGCCATCTGTGGGTGAGGCTGCCACAGCAGTAATGCAGTGTGTGGTTGCCTCCTCTCAGTGCAGGGAGGGTGAGAAGGGGCGGCTGGGTCCATGGGCAGCTGTTTCTCCAGCCAGGCGAACCCCAGGTCTCTGCTGACCAGCTATGCAATTCAAGGCGGCTACTTAGCCTGGCTGGGTCTCAGTGTCCCCTCCGCTGGCAAATGGGTATAAGAATCTCAAATTTAGGGTCGTTGGGATGATTATTGAGGGTGAGTGCAAAGCATCTCACACCATCCGGCTTTTAATAGGATCTCAAGAAAGGGATGCTCTTGTTAGGTTTGCACATTTATTTTTTAAAAATAGAATGCCCGTCATCTGCCCTGAGAGGGTATGAAACAGTATATAAGTCAAGACAATTGCATGAAAGTTATAAAGTGAGAACAGAAACAATTTAAAGAGCGTGTTCCAGGTGTCTGCGATGAGCTAATTCCTGCAGGTGAAAGCTGCACTTAGCTCATGCTTCCCGGGTACAGGGTGGAGGACAGGCCAGGTGTCAGGAGGCTCCTGTCGCCCACAGAACACCTGCAAGCTTCGCCTAGGGGCTGCCTTCTTTCTGCTGAGAAACTCCAAAAGATGTTAAAGATATATCACATATGTTTACGTGTATGTGTTTTTGCAGGGAACACATTCATATGGTTTAAATATATTCATATACATACATATATTATAAAATGCATGTATACATACACATATGAACTCACCACATATTACATATACAGTGAAAGGTCCCTTCAACTCTCTCCTCCGTCAAACCCTTCCCATCCCCACCCCCTCCTTAGACAACCATGTTACTAGTTCTCTTATGTATCCTTCAAGAATTTCTTTAAGGAAATAACAAGCAAATAAAAAATAGACATTCTGGGGCTTCCCTGGTGGCGCCGTGGTTAAGAATCTGCCTGCCAATGCAGGGGACACGGGTTCGATCCCTGGTCTGGGAAGATCCCACATGCCGCGGAGCAACTAAGCCCGTGCGCCACAACTACTGAGCCTGAGCTCTAGAGCCTGCAAGCCACAACTACTGAAGCCCATGAGCCACAACTCCTGAGCCCGTGCGTCTAAAGCCCGTGCTCTGCAACAAGAGAAGCCACCGCGATTAGAAGCCCGCACACCACATCGAAGAGTAGCCCCTGCTCGCCGCAACTAGAGAAAGCTCGCATGCAGCAACAAAGAGCCAACGCAGCCAAAAATAAATAAAAATAAATAAATTTTTAAAAATATAGACATTCTTATTCCCCGCCTCCTCTCTTTTTATACAAAAGGTTTTACTATTACAATGCTGGCTAACATTTACACGGTGCTTATATGCCAGGCATAGTTCTAAGTTAACCTTCACAATAGCCCTGGGTGATGAATAAATTATTGACTCTGGTTTATGGATGAGGAACCCAGGCACGGGGAGGTTAAGTTACCTGCCCGACGCCATGTAGTCAGTAAATGATCCAGTGTCTGGGAGCTTCGCTTGCCCCGGATCCCATCTCTGAAGAGCTCACCTGGCCTTGCCCTCTTCTCTTTCCTTCTCTTTCTTCCTCTTCCTTCTTCCTTCCCTCTTTTCTTTCTTTCATTCTTTTTTTTTAAACTGAACCATACACCATTCCTTAGTACACAGAAATACCTCCTTTTATGGTGTTTCACTTTATTGTGCGTCATAGATATTGCATGTTTTAACGAATTGAAGGTTTTTACAAATTTTGGCTCCCCCTACGTCGAGCAAGTCTATCGGAGCCGTATTTTTCAATATCATTTGATCACTTCACGTCTCTGTATCACATTTCTGTAATTATCACAATATTTCCAGCTTTTTCATTATTCTATTTGTTAGAAATATAAAAACTTTAACATATGAGGAGTTGCTTCTTATGGATGAGCAAAGATGGTGGTTCCTTGAGATGGAAACTACTGCCGGTGAAGATGCTGGGAAGACTGTTGAAATGACAACAAAGGATTTAGACTATGACAGAAATTATAGTTACTAAAGCAGAGGTAGGGTTTGAAAGGATTGACTCGCATTTTGAAAGAAGTTCTGCTGTGGGTAAAATGCTATCAAACAGCATTGCATGCTACCGAGAAACTGTTCATGAAAGGAAGAGCCAATCGATGCAGAAAACTTCGCTGTTGTCTTATATTAAGCAATTAGCACGGCCACCCCAACATTCAGCAGCCACCACCCTGATCAGTCAGCAGCTGTCAACGTGGAAACAAGAGTCTCCACCAGCAGAAAGATTACGACTCGCTGAAGGCTCAGATGATGGTTAGCATTTTTTAGAAATAAGGTATTTTTAAATTAAAGTCTGTACATTTTTCTAGGCATAATGCTATTGGACATTTAATAGAATACAGTATAATGTAAACGTAACTTTTATAAGCACTGGAAAACGAAAGAATTGGGATGACTCACTTTATTGCAATATTCACTTTATTGCGGTGGTGTAGAACTAAACCCGCAGTATCTCCGAGGCCGCCTGTATTCATTCCCTACTGCTGTTGCAACAAATTACCAAAAACGTAATGACTTAAAACAACCCAAATTTATTATCTTATAGTTCTGGGGGTCAAGAGTTGAAAATGTGTTTCACTGGGCTACAAATCATATGTTGGCAGAGCTGCATCCCTTCTGGAAACTCCGTGGGAGAAACCATGCCCCAGCTTCCAGGGGCTGCTCAATTCCCTTGGCTCGTGGCCCTTCCTCCATCTTCAAAGCCAGCAATCACGTTATCCAGACCTCTGCTTTCCTCTTCACATCTCCTTCCCCTACCGCAGACCCCTGCTTCTGCCTCTGCATCAATTAATACCCTGTGATTACATGGGACCCACCTGTACGATCTGGGTTCATCTCTCCATCGCAAGGTCCTTAATTTAATCACATCCTCAAAGTCCCTTTTGTCACGTAAAGTAGCATAGTCACGAGTTCTAGGACGTGGACATTTGGGGGGCCATTATTCTGCATATCGTACCTAGGGAACCCCTTGTTGTTTTTTTTTTTACAGGTAAGTATTCTTCCACAGCAGGGAAGTTCTGTAAATGTATTCACCAACTCCTCTATGAATGGGTCTTTGTCGTCTTTCCAATCTTTCACCATTATTGAAAATGCTGCAGTGAACAATCTTGTACATGACATCCTTCTGCACGTGTACAAGTAGAGATGGAGGGTAGATTCACAGAAGTAAGATTATTGGGTCAAAAGATGTATACGCCTTTGTAATTTTGTTGGAAATTGCCAGCTTTCCCTCCAGTCTGAATTCCCACCAGCACTGTGTTTCCCCACGCCCTTACTTTTACATCATTGCCAATCCAGAAGGAACATGTCACATAAGGCCATGTACACCTGTATTTGAGACAGCATCATGTTTTCATCTGGCTTGGCAGGAGAGGGGAGAGTGTTCTTTGGCTCTGGAGAGAAGCCAAGGGCATTGTATTAGCTTATTACTCAATGAAGTACTTTATTTGGGGGAAGGGCAAAGCTAAAATAGTCATTTTGTTACTTTTTGATGATTTTTTAACTTCAAGCAGTATGGAACTTGGAAAATAAAGATGGATGGTAGGGCTTTTAACAATGTCTGTTTGGTCATAGGTGTCTCAAACATATTTTTGGCAGGAACTAGAAATCAGTCTATTTAGCCCAAGAGTGATAATTCCATATTTTGTGTTGCTTATTGAAGAGACACCAAAACGCTCCAGTTACCAGATGAGAAAATAGCCATCGGCATTCAGATATTTTCACAGAAGAGCAGAGATGGCCTCATTCAAACACAGGTCACCCCTTCCCATGCACCCTGTGGGAAAGGCCAAAAGATTCCCTCAAAAGAGATTTGAATCAGCTTAAGTCCTAGGACAAGCATTTAATTAGGAGCCCAAAGTTCTGCTCCCCAATGCGTGGAGATTTTCTGGCTCTTGGACATTTTGAGATAGTATGCTATTTATTCATAGTTACAGCAAATGAAAAACAACCCACGTGTCCAGTGAGGGCAGAATGGCCAATGACTGTCCCCTGCCGGCCCTGCCTCACAGGCTTCAGAAACAAGACTCCTGTGACCCCTGCAGCATCCCCAGGACTGAGCTCTCTGGACCAAGGCAGAGAGCTTTCAGGCAGGTGGCAGTCTTCCTGCTGGCAGGCCAGGTCTCCAGTGGGCTCTTCGGTCAGCTCTGAGGGCTGGTGTGATGCCCGCATCACTAATCTCCTCCCTCTGACAACATCTTCTTACCCCAATACTGTGCTCTGGTCTCCTGCCTCAGTTTCCACTTATAGGCCTTCTGTGATCTGGCAGGATAATTCCAGGATCCTGTAAAATCCTGTCCAGCTCTTGTTAGCCCCTGATCTCTTGGACTAGATTCCCCATCTCACTGCCAACTACACTTGGGCCCCATCCTATAAGTGAAAGAAGTCCTCCAGGGGCACAATTGAACTATGACCAAGAATCTTGCACCACCTGGAGCCTCCCACCAGCTCAGACAAACTTCCCACCTCTCCATCCAACACAGACCAAGCCTACAAGTACAACATTCAGCTGGGGTTTCCGTTAAACCGGTGTTTCTCGAGCTTGTATTTATGGATCCCCTAAAAGAAAAATTGTATGAACTTCCAAGTTTTTGTTGAATCATTCTAATGTTATTGTTACTTATATGTGTAGCAATACTAGAATATGGTAAATATATTACATTTATAGTTCATATGTAACTAAAACCCAAAGAGATTTATAAATGAAATGAAACAAAACTACAATACCAACACCTGTCAAATTTACAATAGAAACTTAATGTGATGGATGATGCTGTTCTGTTAAAAATAAATCACCAATGTTGGATTTAAATTTTTCTTTTAAAATTTTCTATTTCTGTTTTATATTTTAGTTGATTCCTTTGGTTTTGAGAATAATGATCCCTCTTGGAGTTATGGTTGTTGTAATTATTATTTCTCTTTTTAAACAAAAAACCATTTAACCTCCAATCCATCACTTTGATGATCCAAAAAATGTAAGAGTCCACCCCAAAATATAATGAAAAATAACTCGTAATAATAAAGTCTACACTGGGTGTTTTTATTTTTTCCAGAAATAAACCCACACACATATTACTTACTGCTAATGACATGCCGGGAGTTTCTACAAAGAGGCACAGGATCCCCACCATTTGTTCACCCCCAGCAGGAGGACCACCCTCAGTGCTACAGTGCAGGTCGGGGTCTTGGTGGTCACCACTCCTCCTCTGGTCTGTGTCAAGGTGACCACGGCTCACTCAACTTGGTCAGCTGCAAAGCTTCACTCATATATTTGGCCAATTGACTACGATTATAAGTAGATAATGAGGGCTCGTGGCTGCAGAAAATTTAAGGTGGTCATTCAGACGATCTAAACATGTGTGCAACACAGACACATGCACATGTGCACACTCATGCACACTTGTAAAAATAAGAATGAACGCACAAAATTAAGACGGCACTGTGATGTTGACCCGTTTCTGAAACACTGTGTTAAAAGCCTAGTAAACAAAGATTTGAAAGTGTGATCGCATTTGCTGGTGAGTATAAGATCAGAGTCACACTCCCATACACCATTGCAGGGACTGCAAACTGGCGCAGCCTTAGGAAGAGCAGTTGGCAAAATCTAACAAAATTTAAAACTTTCACACCCTCTTGACCCAGCTCCTGAAATGTGTCCATCACTTACCCCAAAGCACCAAATTATGCATGCTGGATATTTATTACCACATTTCTTAGAAGAGCCAAGTTTGAAAACAACCCACATTTCTAGCAGCAGAGGTTTTATTGGCATAGTATGGCACATCTACAGGCTGGAATAGTATACAACCATGGAAAGAATGAGGTTAATTTGTACATCTTTACAGGAAAGATGTTCAAGACACATTGCTAAGCAAGCTGCTAAAATTCTAAATATAAGAAGATCTCATCATTGCTTTAAAAAATTAACATATGTTTTAAAATACAAAAGAATTTATAGCAAATTGTTAAAATGGTTAATTTGGTCTTTTTCCCAAGATTGCTTTGGCTATTCAGGGTCTTTTGTAGTTCCATACAAATTGTAGGATTATTTGTTCCAGTTCTGTGGAAAGGGTCATGAGCATTTTGATAGGGATCATGTTAAATCTGTAGATTGCTTTGGGTAGTATGGACATTGTAACAATATTAATGCTTCCAATCCATGGATATGGGATATCTTCCCATTTATTTCTATTATTTTCAACTTCCTTCATCAGTGTCTTATGTTTTCAGAGTACAGGTCTTTCACCTCACTGGTTAAATTTATTCCTAGATATTTTATTCTTTTTGATTGGATTGTAAATAGTACTGTTTTTTTCATTTCTCTTTCTCACAGTTCATTATTAGTGTATAAAATGCCACAGATTTCTGTATACTAATCTTGTATCCTGCAACTTTACTGAATTGATTTATTAGCTCTAATAGTCTTTTGGTGAAGTCTTTAGGGTTTTCTACATATAACATCATGTCATCTGCAAACAGTGACAGTTTTACTTCTTTCCTTCCAATTTGGATGCTTTTTAATCCTTTTTCTTGTCTGATTGCTGTGGCTAGGACTTCCAATGCTATGCTAAGTAGAAATGGTGAGAGTGGGCATCCTTATCATGTTTCTGATATCCTTATCCTTACCATGTCTTAGAGGACAACAAAGCTGGAGGTATCATGCCCCTGACTTCAGACTAGACTACAAAACTACAGTAATCAAAACAGTATGGTACTGGCACAAAAGCAGACACATAGATCAATGGAACAGAATAGAGAGCCCAGAAATAAACCCACACACATATAGTCAATTAGTCTACCACAAAGGAGGCAAGAATATACAATGGAGAAAAGACAATCTCTTCAATAAGTGGTACTGGGAAAACTAGACAGCTACTTGTAAAAGAATGAAATTGGAACATTGTCTAACACCATATACAAAAATAAACTCAAAACGGATTAAAGACTTAACTGTAAGACCAGAAACCATAAAACTCCTAAGAGGAAACGAAGGTAGAACACTCTTTGACATAAATTGTAGCAATATTTCTTTAGATCTGTCTCCTAAAGCAAAGGAAATAAAAGCAAAAATAAACAAATTGGACCTAATTAAACTTAAAATCTTTTGCACAGCAAACGCAACCATCAACAAAATGCAAAGACAGCCTCCTGAATGGCCGAAAATATTTGCAAATGATATGGTTGACAAGGGGTTAATACCCAAAACATACAAACAGCTCATACAACTCAACATCAAAAAGCAACTTGATTTTAAAATGGGCAGAAGACCTGAATAGACATTTTTCCAAAAAAGACATACAGTTGGCCAACAGGCACATGAAAAGACGTTCAACATCATTAATCAACAGAGAAATGCAAATCAAAACGACAATGAGATATCATCTCACACCGGTCAGAATGGCCATCATCAAAAAATCTAGAAACAATAAATGCTGGAGAGGGTGTGGAGAAAAGGGAACACTCTTGCACGGTTGGTGGGAATGTAAATTGATACAGCCACTATGGAGAACAGTATGGAGGTTCCTTAAAAAACTAAAAATAGAACTACCATACGACCCAGCAATCCCACTACTGGGCATATACCCTGAGAAAACCATAATTCAAAAAGAGTCATGTACCAAAATGTTCATTGCAGCTCTATTGACAATAGCCAGGACATGGAAGCAACCTAAGTGTCCATCATCGGATGAATGGATAAAGAAGATGTGGCACATATATACAATGGAATACTACTCAGCCATAAAAAGAAATGAAATGGAGGTATTTGTAGTGAGGTGGATGGAGTTAGAGTCTGTCATACAGAGTGAAGTAAGTCAGAAAGAGAAAAAGAAATACGGTATGCTAACACATATATATGGAATCTAAGGGAAAAAAAAAAAAAAAAGGTCATGAAGAACCTAGTGGCAAGACGGGAATAAAGACACAGACCTACTAGAGAATGGACTTGAGGATATGGGGAGGGGGAGGGGTAAGATGTGACAGGGTGAGAGAGTGGCATGGACATATATACACTACCAAATGTAAAATAGATAGCTAGTGAGAAGCAGCCACATAGCACAGGGAGATGAGCTCGGTGCTTTGTGACCACCTAGAGGGGTGGGATAGGGAGGGTGGGAGGGAGGGAGACGCAAGAGATATGGGAACATATGTATATGTATAACTGATTCACTTTGTTATAAAGCAGAAACTAACACACCATTGTAAAGCAATTATACTCCAATAAAGATGTTAAAAAAAAACAACAACCCAAAAACGACAATGAGGTATCACCTTACACCTGTCAGAATGCCTATCATCAAAAAGACCACAAATAACAAATGTTGGCGAAGATGTGGAGAAAAGAGAGCCCTAGTACACTGCTGGTGGGAATGTAAATTGGTGAAGCCACTGCGGTAAAGAGTATGGAGGTTCCTCAAAAAATTAAAAATAGCACTACCATACAACCCAGCAATTCCATTCTGGGTATTTATCTGAAGAAAACGAAAACACTAATTTGAAAAGATACATGCACCCAAATGTTCACAGCAGCATTATTTACAATAGCCAAGATATGGAAACAACCTAAGTGTCCAACAACAGATGAATGGATAAAGAAGATGTGAGATATATCTATATATAGATAGATAGATATAGATATAGATATAAAATGGAATACTACTCAGCTATAAAAAAAAGAATGAAATCTTGTCATTTGTAACAACATGGATGGACCTAGA
This sequence comes from Eubalaena glacialis, assembly GCF_028564815.1. Classification (NCBI taxonomy): domain Eukaryota; kingdom Metazoa; phylum Chordata; class Mammalia; order Artiodactyla; family Balaenidae; genus Eubalaena; species Eubalaena glacialis. The sequence continues at coordinate 4,151,105 of NC_083721.1, read as the reverse complement.
GGGTATTATGCTTGGTGAAATAAGTCAGACAGAGAAAGACAAATACTATATATGTTTTCACTTACATGTGGACGCTAAAAACTAAAACAAACAAATATAACAAAACGGAAACAGACTCACAGATACAGAGAACTAGTGGTTACCAGTGGGGAGAGGGAAGGGGGGAGGGGCAAGATAGGTGGTGGGGATTAAGAGGTACAAACTACTAGGTACAAAATAAATAAGTTGTTACAAGGATATAATGCACAGCATACAAAATATAGTCAATATTTTATAATAACTTTGTATGGAGTATGTTCTATAAAAAATATCAAATTACTATGTTGTACACCTGAAACCAGCACAATATGTCAACTATACCTCAATTTTTTTAAAATGGTTAATTTGCAGGGGGAAGTATGGAACTATGGGAGATTTAACTTTCTACTTCATATAGTAAGAAAGCAGAGTAAATTTTTATTTTCTAATAGTACATGCAAGTGTGCCAGGCATTATTCTAGGGGCTGGTGATACAGTGATGAATAAGCAGGATGGGTCCCTGCTCCCACGGGTAGCTATTCTACTGGAGAGACGGACGATAAGCACGTAGATACGTGATGAGGCAGGAAATGATCTGTGCTGTCATAGAAAACTAAGGGAGGGATGCTAGGGAGGGATGCTAAGGAGGGATTAGGGTGCTAGTGCAATGGCATGAACGTTTTCAGTCAAAATCGGTCCTCCTCCGCCCTTCCCACTTGTTTTCCCCAGAGAAGATGGAGAGAGGGACATGCTCCCCTGGTGACAGGACAGGAGACATCGGCATCGATTCCGGGCAGGAGGCAGATGAACCGGTTCCCTTATTCTCGGGGCCCGTCTGTCCACCCTTTCCTGGGACGTGCGCTGTGGTTTGGGGTTACAGGCAAAGGGCAGGCGGGACCAGGCTCATTATAACAGATTATAAAAAGGAGGATCTTAAAATTCATTGCCCAAATCAATAGACTCTGTTGCTTCATGAGGAATCTTTCGAAAACTATCTTTTATAAAGACTCTGTTATGTGCCAGGTGTTCTGCTTAGATTCACTCTAAGCTTTAGAGCATCAGGTAAGGCAACTATTCTTATTATAGAGTCACAGGAGCCAATGACTGGCGGTAGGGGGATTCGAACCCAGGTCTCATCTGGTAATTGGTCCATGCATATAACACCATCCTGCCTCTCCCCACTGGGCAGGTGACGATGAGCCGACCCTCTCTTGGTGCTCGCCTCGCATCCCTTCCACCATTGCTCACCCACCCAGGCTCATTTCCAAGGGCCCTTCCCTCCGCGTCGGCTCTGACTCAGTACCGTGGAAATTCCCTCTGATCTTCCTCGTGGCTCAGCAGGCATGGGCAGCCCAGGCCCTAGCAGCCGCCTCCTGGCAGGTGCTGTGTCAGCACTGCCCCTGAAGTGGTGACACTCACACATATGTCGCAGCTAGTGTAACACACACATGGACACAGGCAGAGCCGAGGGCCTGGGGGTTTGAAGACAGCCTCAAAGGAAAGAGACAGATGTTCAGACTTTGCTCACATCGCTTCAGGAACTCTGACAAAGCCCCCAGCCCAGAATGTCACCTGGAAAGGTTATTGACCAACGTTGCTTAGCCTGAGTCTGACAAAGTCACAAACACACATTCCCGGATTAGTGCAATGTGATGTAAGGCACAATCTCACACATCCATCAGGTGGACCAGCTGTGGATTCAGAGCAGCTCCAATCTTTAGCAATTTTAAAGGTATACTTTCTTGAAAAGAGTTACTCAGTTTCTCTAAGCCTCATGTTCCTGATCTGCAAGATGGGCGTGTTAATTCCTCATAGGGTCGCTGGGAGGATTATCCAAGGTACTGAGTAGGGCTCACCTAGCACAGCCTGGCCCGTGACATGACAGAGGGGCAGTAACGGGACCCTCATCTCATTGGTCCCTTCCAACGAAGAGGACAATTCCACTGCACAGCTGACCTTTTTCCTTCACCACTAAATTCTAGAGCAGAGGGGTGACGCTGAGGGTGGCAATGCCTAAGTTTCTCCTTCTGCCCCCATGGCCTCCCTGTTTGCCAAAGGTATTTTGCATAATTTCTCTTTTGAATCTTCCTCGCAAAGTGGAAACGATAGCTTTCCTAACTGGCCTCTATGACGACACTTCTAAGATCCTCAGAGAAAGCAAGCTCGTGCCCGACTGGGGTTGCGCTGAGCCCTGGAAATCCTGGCGCTGCCTTTGCAGAAGGAGAAATGCTCGCCTCGGGGGACTGCCTTCCGCCCGTGGAAGCCGGGCAATTCGTTTTTGAGGAAGCTCCTCGAGCTAAATGATCAGTGCTGCTCTCTCCATATCTCCAGCTACTGGCGACCCTCTGCTCTGTTGGGCTCAGACAGTGTGAAACTGAACTTGTGCGAAATCAATTTTTCAAATCCATTTTGATTCTGGTAGAAAGCCACGTGCAACAGCAAGGAGAAGCACCCAGTGTTCCCTGGGTTCACCAGCCTGTCCGAGGTGAGTAGGTGACTCATCAGCTTTCCCCTCCGGCTGATGTGAAACACCAAAATCCGTTCATGCCTCTGCACCAGGGGCTGCCAAATGACAGCCCTGGCCCCTCTGCCTATTTTTGTAAATAAAGTTTTATTGGAACACAGCTACGCTCGCTCACTTACATGGTGCCCGTGGCCACTTCTGCACAATGACAGCAAATCTGCATATTTGTGACAGAGACTGTATGGTCCTCAAAGCTGAAATTATTTTTCCATCTGGCCCTTTACAGAAAAAAGTTGCAATCCCTGCTCGGCTCCAAATATCCATTAACTGTTTTATTCCTCTCTCTCTCTTTAGGGACTTCCCTGGCGGTCCAGTGGTTAGGATTCCACACTTCCACTGCAAGGGACACAGGTTCGATCCCTGGTCGGGGAATTAAGACCCGGCATGCAGGGAATTAAGACCCTGCATGCAGGGAATTAAGATCCCGCATGCGGCACAACAAGGCCAAAAAAAAACACAAAAAAAACCACTATATTTTTAAGAACAGTTTTAGTTTGCAGAAAACAAAAAATGTGCAGACATACCGAGAGCCAACATCCCCTGCCCCCAATTCGTTTCCCCTACTAGTAACATCCTCATTTATATGGTGCATTTGTTACAATTGATGAACCAATTTTATTTGACACATTATTATTACCTAAAAAGTTCATCATTTACATTAGGGTTCACTCTTGGTTTTGTACACTCTACAGGTTTTGACATATTGTTTATTTCATTAAAAATTTTTTTTTAATTGCAAAAGTAATTACCTGTTTAACACAAGTTGGAACAATACAGATGATATAAAGAAAGCAGTGGAAGATTCCCCCACCTGCCTTCTTCCCTTCCTGAGGGCGATACCCACACGGCCGATGTGCGTCCTCCCCGACCTGTTCCTGGGCGCACAGCAATTACACGCACAGAGGTCTGAGATTTTTCTAAACACACTGTGCTAGACACGGTATTTCCCACGACACTGTATTCCATGGATACTGTCCTCAGATTTTATAATGGCTGCTGAATGTTCTATTGAATGCATGTGTCAAGGTTTATTTATTATATTATTATTATATATATAATTATATAATCCGTCTTCTTGTACACCCACCTTGAAGCAGTTTGGTGAGCATCTCTTCAGAATAGATTCCAGCCCAGCCCGAAGGTATGGGCATATTTAACTTTGAGAGAAACAGAACAAAATGCCATCCAGAGAGCTTGTGGCATTCACACGCCCATTCTCCCGCACGCAGCCTGGGGCTGAGAGGCGAGAGGTAGATCCCAGGGCAACGGGGGCACTAGGAGGAGGGTTCCCACGGGTTAGGGCAACCCAGGAAGGCTTCCTGGAGAGGTGGGTTATGTATGGGAAGGTGAGCAGGACTCAACAGCGTCTGGAGGAGTAGAAGGGGGTCATCCGGATGAGAGCCCCCTGAGCAAAGGATGAGGAGCCCTTTATGGAGCCTGAGGTCACAGGCTGCTCCTTACAAATTGCATCAAACGTATGCCTTCTGGGAGGAAAAGATTCGGTAGTCAGGCCCGGAAAGTGGGTACGAAGTGCGCCTTCACCGGGGCGGAGGGAAGAGGCGCTGAGAAAGGGCACCATTGCGTGCGTGTTCACGAGGCCAGGCACAGCCTCGCTCTCGGGCCCCCGCCCAGGTGCCCAGTGTCGGGGGAGTGGGAGGAGAGGGGAAGAAAGCAAGGGAGAGAGAAAAGTGGATAGGAGGGTGGACGGGAGAGAGGGAAGAGGGAGAGGAGAGCGGAAAGCATTGGCCTCCAAGTAACCCCCGGAAGACAGGACAGAATGTTCCCGGCCATTGACTCACAATGGCCCCAAACTGCAAACAACCCCGAGGGGCATTTATGATAGGACGGATAGACCGGGGTGCGGGCGCGCACAGAGCACCACACAGGCGGGAAGGAGAGCCAGGAGCTGCTCCTCATAACAGCATGGGGGGTGAGGGCACGGGGGCGGCTCTGGGGGGCGCACACGGCCCTGGCGCCTGAGCTCTCCCCTCCCCCGCCCCCTGCCTCCTTTCCACCATCCTGACCTTGGCGGTAATAGCCTCCTGGTCACGATGTCCACCTAAGCACACCTCCCTAAGTAGCAGGCTTCCATTCTCTTTCAGCAGGTTTCTTCCCCTCAAGGCGCTGGGAGTGGATTTCCCCAGGAGGTGCTGGGAGAGGGTCACGTGGGATTTCTCTACCTTGTGATGTTTCATGGAGCCGGTGCTTTTCTGTTCTGGGCACGTTCTTCTATGCGTATCCTATTTCACAGTAAAAAAGGTTCTGCAGCTTTAAAAATCTGTAAACCACTGGCTTCTCCTTCTCTTTATGCTATTTCTATAATATGTGCAATATATAGTATCCTATACATATTGTGTGTGTGTATGTGTATATACATAGAGACAGAGACAGACAGGGATATATACTGATAAATACATATATATAATATATAGTACAGATTATATAAATAGAGGTACCCTGTATTTACAGGTATATATGTATACCTATATATACCTCTATTTTTATATATATATGCACCCAAGTATATATGCATATACATATATATAGTACGGATTACAAAACAGAGGTATCCTGTATATATAGGCATATATATATATATATATATATATATAAATACAGTACCCTGTATATACAGGTATATATGTATACCTACATATACCTCTACTTTTACGTATATACATCTAGGTGTGTATATATATCTATATATGTATAGATATATATACAGGATGCCTCTATTTATGTAATCTGTACTATATACAATAACAGAAATAACAAAATGAGAAAACGCCCCCAAACATGTGGAGGTGGCGGAATCGTGGGCTTCAAGTTCTGTGCTTTTTCAGCCCGTCTACACGGAGATGTTTCCTGAGTCAGCCCCGCAGCGGCCCGGCCGGGCAAGCACAGCCATGACTGACGGTTAATCTTCCTGGGAAGCCGGCTCAGCGTCATTCATCTTTAAAACCCCTCGAGTGACTCATCCCACGGGGCCTGCACAGGACTAGGGCTGTCAAGACCTTTATGAGGCAACGTGTTTGCCCTCACTTCCCAGGCCAACTTAAGAAAGGGTGAGCAATTCAGGCAGCTGTGATTACAAAGAAAATAAAAAAAAGCTTTCCCTCATCCCATGCTCCTGAAGAAGCCGAGGCACGGAGGGCCGCAGGTCACTTCGACATGATCTTAGGCAATTCCTACCAAGAGATTTAAACTCTTGCGCAATCATTAGCAAAAATCATGACGGTCCCGTTCACAACCACAGTTTGAGAGTCGAAATTATCAACCCGCTCAAGAGCCACGCGTGAATTGTGGACGGTCTAGATCACTTTCCCTGAATCAGTTTCCTGGAATTTTATTGCATTTTTATAGATCCTTCCTTCCCCCCATAAGGTGTTAAATTCCTGGGGCTACCGTAACAAAGCACCACACTGGGGGGGGCTTAAAGGAACAGACATGTCTTCTCTCACAGTAGCCAGAACTCTGAAATCAAGGTGTCGCCAGGCTTGGCTCCTGGAGGTTCTGAGGGGCATCCGTCCTTCGCCGCACCCCCAGCTCCCGGCGGCTGCCAGCAGGCCTGGTGTCCCTGGCTTACAGAACCATCTCTCCAATCTCTACTTCCATCTTCACGGGGCATGTGTCTCTGTGTCCAGGTTTCCCACTTCTTCCCAGGGACACCAGGCATGGCACTTAGGGCCCACCTTAATTCACACCCAGTGTTATAGGACTGATGCTTATACGATTTGGGGGCCCTCGTTGAGGAAAAGAACACAAAATTATTAAAGCAAAATTAGGTATAAATGTGAATTCATATTTAGAATGCAAACAAATCACAAGAGCTGCGGACATTCGGATGCCTTCCTTCCGCCATCTCTTTAGGTAATTTACCAGAAGTGGCTCTGTAGATTGTCTTCTGGCCTTGCTCCCTGCCTACAACACTCTATAGCTCCCAGCAGCCCTGCACATTCTTAGGGAACGTGCAGATGAAGGCCCTGGAGCTTAAGCTCATTTATTCCCAGGTAAAGCCCCCTCTGCCTGCAAAAGGAGGTACACTTTCAGGCCAGGCGGGTAGGAAAGGAAATGGGGCCAGCATGGGTATCAGCGTCTCAACAGGAGGGTACAGCATGCTGGCTCGGCCTGGATGTTGCAGTCGCCATGGCCTGGGAGCCTGGCCCAGCTGGACGGCGGTGACCATGTTCCTCTCTCGCCTCCCAGCCTTCTCCTGCTCCCCCAGGCACCCCCTCTCAGAAACAACAACAAGGAAGGGGGGCTCACTCCAGCAGCAACGTGCAATTCGTGCTCCCTGGCCCCCAGCTCTGAGAACTTCACTGGAAGCTCGTAAAGTCATGCCACAGCTTGAAAGGCACATCCTGAATTGCCCCAGATTTATGTCCCATGTAAGATAGGGATGTAATCACAACCCTCTGCTGTGATCCAGCCAAATGAAAGGTGCTAGTGAAAGGACAAGTGTAATTGGGCCACCTGAAGCCCCTGACGACAGGGCAGAGCCAGGCCCCAGGTTAGATTCTCCCAAGGACCGCCAACCTGGCTGGGGCCAGCTGGCCTGATTTGGGAGGAAAGGAGAGCAGAGCTGGGTGTCAGGGGAGCAGGGCAGCCACGCTGCCCCAGTCCTCAGCCGTCCCCTTTCTCTCTCAGTCATTCTTCTCCCCTGCCTGCCACTTGTCTGTCCAAGCCCCACCGCTTCTAAAGGTAGAGGGTTGGCCCAAGAGTCCTGGGTGGGCTGCTTGTGTAAGGCACAGGGTGTCTTCTCCCTATACACCCCATATTTAAGCTTGGCCCTTTTAAGTATGCTATTAAATGGTCTGCTACAATGGAGATTTTGGCAGGATCCCAAATCTCTTCCTTATGTCCTAGAATTCTGTTCATTTGTCCATCCACCCATTCATCCATTCATCATTCATCTTCCATCATCCATCCATCCATCCATCATCCATCATCCATCCATTCATCCATCCATTGATCCATCCATCCATCATTCATCTATCCATCCATCCATCCATCCATTCATCATCCATCAGCCTTCATCCATCCTTTCATCTCATAGAAAAGTATTGAGCACCTGCTACTCTGCCAGGGGCTATACTTGCTTCTGAAGCTACAGAGCTTTTCAAGACCAGAGTCGAGTCCTGCTGCCAGGGAGCCTTTGGTCTCTGGAGGAAGCAGACAGCATGTTTGATGTGTGTCATCTGCAGTCCCAGGGCACAAGCAGCATGGCTCAACTGGTGAGTTGCCCCTCCACCATCACCACCTTCATTCTCTGGCTCTTAGTCTTACTTCTCAGCAGCCCTGGCTTCAAGGTAGGGAGCACCCCTCCACTCGCACTGCTCCGTCCCTGCTCCGAGCCTGGGAGTCTGGAGGAGGAGGACTCCTTGCCCCAGGCAGGGGTGAGAGCAGCCTCACCCTTGCCAGTCTGCACAGGACTGCCCCGGAGGCCACAGCAGCTCTAGAATGCTCTGCATTTTTCTCATTTCAATAAAGGTACAAAGGGTACTTCTGGAGGAAGGAAGCCAAGAAATCATGCCCTTTCAGGTACATTCTTGGCTGCTGTGTTGGGGATTATGTATGTATTATGTTTTTTTTATTTTTTTGTGCGGGGGAGGTAATGCTTTATTTGACAGTTTACCTCTTTGACTCAGGCCTGAGGAATGCCTCCCCACCCGCCTCCTGACCTGTAGACCCCTCAGCCCTGCCAGTGAAGCACAGGGGATGTGTGAGAAGGCTGGGAGGAGTGACGCCCATCAGAGGGGGTAGGGGGGCAGCTGAGGAGCTGCGGCCGGGAGCAAGGGGCTAGAGGCCCCAAGTGGAGGCGGCCAAGAGAGGAGGAGAGAGCCAGCCCTGCACATCTGCTGAGCCACGGCTTCGCCTGATGCGGTGCTTTTTTCTGCCCCAAGACAAACCTTGGCCTCCCCCGAGTCCTGAGATTCACCCTGTGCCAGTTCTAGCCTTGACACATCGAGTGACTTAGGAAGAGTCAGGGTGTCCTCTGCCTGAAAAGGAGGCTGGTAACATCTGTGACCTCACAGTGTGTCCTGAGACCCAGTGACTTACTAATTCTTCGGAGCACGTGGTCGGGCGCTCTCCGAGAGCTTGGGTCAGGCAGACCACACAACTCACCTGGCCTGGGAAGCGGCTGCTAACAGAGGGACCATTTTCCTGCGTGCCCGGCTCCATCCCTCCTGAGCTGCCCATGACCTTGGCAAGACCCTCCACTTCTGTAGGTCTCCTTGCCTATTAAACAGTGATGATGGTAGTAACAGTATCTCCCTCGATGGAAGGTCGTGCAGTTTCATAGTATCGGTAAAAGGCTTTGAGCTCCCAGGAGGACGGCACCGAGGAGCTACAAGGTGTTATTAGCAGTAATTGGACCTGCAACTGGGTCGCCTTCAAAGCTGCCAGACTCAGTTTACTTCCCCCAGTTTTCTTCTTCCTTCTCAATCTCTTTTCTCTGTCCTGCTCACTACTGTGTCCCCCTTTCCACTCCCCACAATCCCTTTCTCATTCTTGTCTCACCTGCAAGTTACTCTCACACTTTCCCTCCTAGCTTAAGACTCTCCACAACAAGCATTCTGCCTCCAAAATGATGGAACCCCAGACAAATAGAACGTGCAAAGTCCTGGGGAGCAGCGTCTAAACCTAAAGCTAGAGAAGTAAAGGTTGTCCATCCATCCATCCACCCACCCACCTATCCAACTAACCACCTACCCATCCATCCATCCTTGCCTCCACTCACCTATCCATCAACTCACCCACACAACCAACCATCCACCCATCCATCCATCCACCCACCCACCCATCCAACTAACCACCTACCCATCCATCCATCCTTGTCTCCACTCACCTATCCATCAACTCACCCACACAACCAACCATCCACCCACCCATCTACCCATCCACCCGCCTAACCAATCAACTACCTATCCACTCATCTATCCATCCACCCATCTACCCACCCACCAACCATCCCTCCATCCACCCATCCATCCTTCGAACCCCTGCCCCACACCCAAGGCTGACGCTGGCAGGCCTATGGTAGGTGCTGGGACACACAGATGAACTCAGACCTGCGTCTAGTTCCCATTCGGGCTGCAGAGCACAAGACTCACCTGGGAAGGTACATACGTGACAGTGCCCTGCTTCTCACAGGAGCCCCTCATCCTGCCCTACTCACCCCACACAGGCCTTTCTTCATTCTCATCACCCTGATCTACACTCCACCTGCTCCTGTGCAGGGGTGAGGGTGTCAGAGGACAGACACAGGGGGATGACGCTCCCCTTCTCTGATTCCCGGATTTTCTCTGCTGAGGACATCACGCAGACGGCCATATGTGGGCCCAGAAGAAAGCATCCAAAGCTGGGGGCAGTTTCCCGAGGGAGGTCGAGCCAGGAGAGAAGAAGCAGAGGATCCGGGTGGCTCCTCACCCACCACCCACTGTGGGTTCTGGACTACGCCCTGAGAGCCCAAGGGGTGGTTCAGGGACCATCGGCTTCAGAACCCCCGGGGGGCTTGTTTAAAATACGCACATTTCTGGGCCAGCCCTTTTGGATTAGGGTCTGGGAGAGCCCAGGCATCCGTGTGTGAACAAATTCCCAGGGATCCCTCGTGCATGGAGTTTGAGAACCGCGGCTCCGGACATCAGAAGTGAAGTGGCTTGTCCCAAACTCCCTAAACCTATCAGAGCCAGGCCTTGCCTATGTGGCTGGATCGGGGGCTCTAGGAGGGCCCTTGCTCCTGGGGCTGTGGGCTTTCCTCCTCTTGCTCTCAATCCTGAACCCAGGTCTACAAGCCAGCTGTGATGCAGGAGAAGCCTTGGGTTTGCAAAGGACAGGGGAGACAGCTTCTCCCACCTTTCAGGATGAGGGCCAGGGTTTGGGGCCCGGCCAGCGCCAGGAAAAATCCAGGGTGGTTCAAGCCCAACTTCAGTGCTCTGCCTCCTCCTCCAGCCCTTCCTGCTCTTCATCTGCCTCCGTCACCTCTGTTCTCATACTACTTGCCTCACTTATTAGAGAGGGAAGTCTATGGAATAGGGAACTTTATTTTATGGGTCTTTCTATGATCTGGTGGGCAACCTGCCAGATGTTTTCTATAACAACCTGTGAAGTGAACCTGCTTTCCTTCCCTCCTTCCTCTCTCCCTCCATCCCCCCCTTCCCCTCTTCCTTCCTCCTTCCCTCCATCCCTCCTTCCCCGTCCCCCATCCTTCCTTCCTTCTTTCCTTCCTTCCTTCCTTCCTTCCTTCCTTCCTTCCTTCTTCTTTCTTTCCTCCCTAAAATACTTCCTAGCTCAGTGCCTGCAGTGTGCCAAGCACTGCTCTAGACCCCAAGAAAGGCAGCACCTCACAGAGCTCACATTCTTGTGGGAGAGACAGACACATACAAACAAGCAGTAAATCTGTCCTATGTCATGTGGAGGTAAGTCCCTTGGGAAAGAGGAAGCTGGGAGAAGGAGGGGATTGTCTGGGAGGGTGCCACAATTTAAAATTGGACATTCAGGTGCGATTTGAGCAGAGACCTATGGAGGTGAGGAGCACCCCAAGCCCCTAACAGGGGGAAGAGGAGTCCAGCCTGGAGGCCAGCAGGTGCAAAGGTCCTGAGGCAGGATCATGTTGATGGTGTGTGAGACACAGTAAAAAGGCCAGTGCTGTTGGAGGGGAGTGCCTGGAGGGAACAGCTGCAGGAGCTGAGATGGGAGGGGAGCAGAGGGTGACAAATCACCAACACTTCACAGCTGAAAACAGCGACCGTTTTCTATTTTCAAGAGTCTGCAATTTGGACTGGGTTCAGCTTGGGTTGGTGGGGGGTGGGGATGTTCTGCTGGTCTTGCCAGTGGTCCTGGAGTGGCTGCATTTAGCTGGCATGTCAGACGGGGGGCTAGCCGGAACAGGGGTGCTGGATGGCTGGGCTCCTCTCTCTCCACGTGGTCCCCTTTCTCTCCCTTCTGTGGACTCTCTAGTTCCTTCCATGTAGCTCTCAGGCGGAGGAGCTGGCCTTCTTGTGTGCTGGCCCAGGGTACCCAGAAGTGCCAAAGTGGAGGCTGCCATGTCTTCTTAAGGCTTAGACCCACAAACGGCCACTTCTGCCACATGCTGTTGGTTACAGTGGGTCACGGGGCCAGCCAGATTGAAGAGAAGGGGACCACGCGAGGCAGTGTGGTTCATGGGGAACCACAGGTGTGACAGACACCACCCGGGAGAACGGACCATGGAGGGCAAGGACCAGAAGAAGCAGTATCACCTGGGGAACCTGGTAGGAATGCATGTTACCAGGCCCAGCCCAGACCTACCACAACAGAACCTCTGGGGGCGGGGCAGGGGAGGTGCCCTCAGGAATCTGGATGCTTGCAGGCTCTCCACTTGATTTCACATGCTCAGTACCATTTGAAAATGATGGGTCTACGGCTTTGTTGAAAGGACTTTGGCTTTGTTTCAAGCTGGAGTCCACTGGGGGTTTGGAGCAGAGGGCTAGTGAGAGAATCGCGAATATAAAAGGGCGAAGGCACACAGGAGGCCAGGTTGGAGGTGGCGGTTTATACAATGACACGGGCGACAGAGCGGTGGTGGCCTGGATGGTGCTGGAGATGATGAGACAGGCTGAGTTCTGTTTCCGGCTTGAAAGTGGAGGCAGCAAGATCTCCCCACTTGCTGAGCGCGGGATGTGCGCGCAGTGGGGGATCCCGAGGCAGGATTCTGGGGTCCGAGAAAGAGTGGCCGGTGAAAAGGCCAGGGCCACGGCCGCGGAGTGACTGAGCAGATAAAATGGTGTTGTTTTCAGCCTGGACATATTGGGTGTTTGGCTACCCTCTGCGTCCTCTCAGCTGGAACAGCCAGAAGAGTGGAATTGCCGTCTGCTGCGTTGGGTAAGAAACAAATTCGGGGTGAAGTAGGTTATCAGGAGTTCAGTTTGGACCCATTAAATTTGGGATGCTCAAATAGAGCTACCACATGACCCAGCAATTCCACTACTGGGCATATACCCTGAGAAAACCATAATTCAAAAAGAGTCATGTACCACAATGTTCATTGCAGCTCTATTTACAATAGCCAGGACATGGAAGCAACCTAAGTGTCCATCGACAAATGAATGGAGAAAGATGATGTGGCACATATATACAATGGAATAGTACTCAGCCATAGAAAGGCACGAAAATGAGTTATTTGTAGTGAGGTGGATGGAGAGCCAAGTAAGTCAGAAAGAGAAAAACAAATACCATATGCTAACACATATATATGGAATCTAAAAAAAAAATGGTTCTGATGAACCTAGGGGCAGGACAGGAATAAAGACGCAGATGTAGAGAATGGATTTGAGGGCACGGGGAGGGGGAAGGGTAAGCTGGGACAAAGTGAGAGAGTGGCATAGACTTATAAATACTACCAAATGTAAAATAGATAGCTAGTGGGAAGCAGCTGCATGGCACAGGGAGATCAGCTCGGTGCTTTGTGACCACCTAGAGGGGTGGGATAGGGAGGGTGGGAGGGAGATGCAAGAGGGTGGAGATATGGGGATATATGTATATGTATAGCTGATTCACTTTGTTATATAGCAGAAACTAACCCACCATTGTAAAGCAATTATACTCCAATAAATATGTTAAAATAAGTAAGTAAGTAAGTAAGTAAATTTGCGATGCTCACAAGACATGAGGGCAAATACACAGGTTGAGAATTTGGGGAGAGGTCCATTCTGGAGAGAGAGAAATTTTGGAGCTGCATATAGTTCGGTCAGGTTCTAGGACTGGATGGATCTTCTATGGGGTGAGTGTGAATGGGAGGGGAAGGCAGTTGACACAAGGAGGGATACACAAGGAGATGGAAGAGGCGTGGCCGGTGGGACAGAATGAGAGCAGAGAAGGATGCCTCCAGGAAGTAGAACTGTTTAATGGTCAAAGGTATGACTCATAAGAGGTGAGCATCTGTCAATGACTTATCGATCTCAACAACCAGGACAGTAAAGCTGGTTCCAAAAGAACAGAAGGAATGAAAGCCTGAGGTCTGTGCCAGAAGGCGTGCTGGGATGATGCTGCCGCATCGCACAGGACTCCAGAGCACAATAATACTCTCCCATTGGGTGGTGATCTGTTGATTGATAAACTATTAGCATCTCTACAGGACAAAATTCAACTGTGTTGTGATCAGATAGAATCATTTGCATCACTCACAGTTTTCTACAAGTTAATATGAACCTAGCTGAGTTGTCCCAAAAAACCTGAATTAGAAAATAGTCCGAACAAAAGGCACCTGCCCCAGTGGGTCCCTAGTGGTCTCCAGCTTGTCACTGGACGGTCCTCGTGTGGTCTCCTGAGACCTTTCTCCACCCGAGAGACAAGAACTGGTCGCTGGGTCCTGGCTGTGGCCGCCGCTTGTCGTAGAAGAGAAATCCAGGCTGGATTTCGGGTTTTCAGAAGCCTAAGCCTAGCTGAGATCACACGGCCAGAGAGTGACAAGTCAGACGCAGGCTCAGGTGTCTGACACCGAGGCTCCCAGGTCCTGGCTCCGGTGAGCAGCTTTCCCATGAGCTCACTCCCTCCCAGGATATGGTCCCAAGGGGAAAGCAATGCCTCACCCAAAAGGAATGATCCTCGGGCAGGGACGTGCCTGAGCTGGGGGGGAAGACCTCAAATACCCTGCCTGAAAATGCAGTTTCTATCCACTCTCCTTTGTACAATTTTCATTGCTCCCAAAGAGCATCTAAAGACCTACTGACTGTGATATCGCTTATATGCCGAATCTAAAAAGAAATGATACGAATGAACTTATTTACAAAACAGAAATAGACTCACAGACTTAGAGAACAAACTTACGGTTACCAGTGGAAGGGTGGAGGGGGGGAGGGATAGTTAGGGAATTTGGAATTGGCACATACATCCTGCTATACTTAAAATGGATAACCAACAAGGACCTACTGCATAGCACAGGGAACTCTACTCAATATTATGTAACCACCCAAATGGGAAAAGAGTTTGAAAAAGAATAGATACATGTATATGGATAACTGAATCACTTTACTGTACACCTGAAATTTTCACAGCGTTGTTAATCAACTGTACTCTAATATAAAATAAAAAGTTAAAATAAAAAATAAAAAAAATAAAGACTGACCGAAGGCGAGAGACCCCAGCGCCGATGAGCCCCTGCAGCTCACCGGAGTGAAGTCTTCACGTTCCTCATGGGCAGAGCCAGGCTCGTGGCTGGAGGTGCTTCTCTGGGGGATCCCCTCACTGAGGTGGGTGCTAACATTTGGGGTAACAGAGCAAGCCACAGACTTCCACTGGATCTGTCTTTTCAGCAGGGGTGATGAAGATGCAGAAGGAAGGAAACCATCCAATGGGGGCTGCGGGAGAGGGTGGTGCAGGGAGAGCCAGAGAAAAGTGCAAAGGGGGAGTTCCAGGGGCTTCTCACAGTTTAATTGCAGGACTTTGAGGCAGCCTGGGTCTTACTGGAAACCCCAAGATGAACAATAACCCCATTGATCCGCCTCCTGTGGTGACAATCGGACACTCAGCATCCAGGGAACACAATATTCCTGTTTCCTGCCCCTCCCATTCCCCCACCCCCTTCTGAAGGCTGACTGGCGTATCTGTTGGTCACAGGGCGACAAGCAAGGCAGCATAAATGTTCATTTGAGATTGTGTTTATCGCTGTCTCTTCTTTTCGTACAAATGGAGACAGTTCCCAAGTTCTAAAAAGCGAAAGTGATAAGAGATAAAATAGCTCCAGAAAAAGCACCCAAGTTAGTCACTCAGCGGTAAACTTTCCTGAGTTTTAGTAACTTCACCATCTTTACCCCTAAAAAAGACCTTCCAACAGCTAATTCCTTGGGGGTGGCAGAAGGGGTTGTCAGAGAAGTGGTCCCTTCTCTGAGCTCCAGGGGCTTAAATTCTCTCAGAAGCTCATCCATGCCTCTCAGCCTGGGATCTCCTGGGGGCAGAGTAAAGGGGCTACTGATGCTTCTCCAAGTGGCCCGACTTTCAGGTCAGTATGGGAGTGTCTGAACCAGCCAGATTCAGAGGAAAAGGGTCTATTTTCTCAGAGAAGAACCTTAGAGGAATTCAACCAGGAAGCTGTATTTCCCACTCAAAACCACAGGGCAACTATCCACTGACCATGGAATTCCCTCGGATGAGAGGTGAGACCCCGGGGATGGTAGGGCTGGCCGAGACGCAGTGGAAAGGGTGTGATTAGGGTGGTCCTTGGAGTCCTGGTCTGCGGGCTAAGGTCTGAGCGCAGATGGGAGAGGAGAACGGTCAGTGAGATTTTGGGTGTCCTTTTTTTTTTTTTTTTTGATTGCGCTGGGTCTTAGATGCAGCAGGCAGGCTCCTTAGCTGTGGCGCATGGGCTTCTTAGTTGCAGCAGGTGGGCTCCTTAGTTGTGACATGCAAACTCTTAGTTGCAGCATGCATGTGGGATCTAGGCCCCCCTGCATTGGGAGCGTGGAGTCTTAACCACTGCGCCACCAGAGAAGTCCCGATTTTGGGTGTCTTTGAAAGCAGTTTTTGTGACCAAAAAAAAAAAAAAGACCACTGTTTGTTTTTAATTTTAAATTAATATCAAATCAATATGATTTTAGATTAATATTGATTCACGTTTTAATATCTGGTTTTCCTTAGGTTTTGTAGTTCAACCTGTATATTAAATTTTATTTGTAAATCCAGGAAATTCTAATATCACTTTCAGGGAGCTTAATTCGATTAATATTTGAACAGCTCAATTTGAACTGTTAAACTCCCTAATGTAATCAGTCACATTTACAAACCTAATAAGTCTAATTTCCTTAAACATTTTAAACTGCATTTGTAAATTTATTATTTTCTTTTAAAATTACTTCCAATGTCTCCAAGAAGCAAAAGTTCCCCAAGCACGAAACTCGTTGCACTAAATCTAACAAAGAGAGTTTGAATGGGGTGAATATCAAGTGTCCTTGACTGTCCCAAGATCTTGTACAAGTTTAGCAAAATGCTCTTACACTTTTCCACTTAAATCGCACTGAAATCAATTACTCCATGACACAACTTAAACCCGAATGGCAAGGCTACTCTGACAGTCATTGTTGCCAAATTCTCTTAGTATTTCACGTTAAATACCAAACACGCCTAGTATTTTTGTTCTAAACTTAATCCTCCAATACTAATATTTGTGGTTGATTCCTCCATCATTTGCATATTTAATTCTAGGCCTTCCTGGTATTAAAAGACTCTTGCCAAGTAAGAAAATAATTCTACCTTCCTAGGCAGCATGGCGTGCTCCTCCAAGGGGACGAAGTTGCTTATTAACCTGACGTTCAACTTGGACTCCAGATCTGACTTTTCCCTAATACACAGGCGGCCATGTTGAGCCTTTTGGGGTCACAGTGGCACCCGGCGCCTTGGGCCAGGCAGCCTTGGACCCAGGCCCCTGCATTTTCCTCAGCCCACTTCTGTGCCCCCTGGAGTCACCCCCTCCCAGTGGCGGTTCCCTCACTGTCTCCTCTTCCCTTCCTCGGTCATCATTACCCTCTACTTTCTGGCTCTACGTCCCGCCATGAGGAATAAAGATGCATTCCCCCCACCTCCACTTCCTGTGACCAAGGTCTGCCCACGGAATGTAAGTGGACGTGGAATGGGCAGTGTCCACACCATTTGGGGAGGTGGACTCAGCCTCCTTTCCTTTCCTCTTCTTTCTGGCTGGAGCTGGAGCTGCCATCTTGGACCACAAGACGGAGACCAAATGCTAGGGATGCCAGAACCAGACATCACCACTGGATCAGGCTCAACTAATTGGCTTTCGTTCTAATTTTCCCGTCTAGTTTTCAGGACCACAATGCATGTGGGTATTAACATGGCTTCCCCTGGATCCGGCACATTCTCATAGCTTTGTCTGGCTCCACATTTACGACACTAAAGTCACACTGTCAACAAGATCAACTGGTGAAAATCCAAGGTAAAAGGATGCCGATGTAGGGTGACGTGTCCATGGATGTTCCAGGCCAAAAGATGGGAAACAGCAGTGCCAACGTGGGGAGCGGAAGATGTATGTTCATTATTTAAGACAACAAATAAACAACTGAACACAAAGAGAAAGCAGAGGGAATCAGAAAGAAAACCCCAGCACCAAGGAGAAAGACTCCCAGTGCCAGGGCACCTCTGCATCTCCTCTAACCAGAGTACTTCCCAGGTACAGGTGGAAGGGAGCCGTCAGGCCACAAGACCAAACCTGTATCACAGGTACCAGAATTACTCACATATGGGACCCTTTGTTTTTATGTAATCCTATATCTAGTTTAGTTCAGCCAAAATATTGGCTTCTCTCCCAAAATTTCCTTGTTTTTCAAAAGTCCCATGTGAAAAGACCTCATTCAGGTATTGTTAAAACGATTTTACAATAAAAAAAAATTGTAAACAGTTGAAAACCACCACCAAGTGGACGCTGATTAAATAAATTATGGTAAATCCTCATAACAGAACCCTTTGCAGTCATTAAAAGTGAGGCAGAAGATTTAATGAGCGGAAATGTTTGTAGTCTGTGAAAAAAATTACGTAACTTTTTATATTGCATGATTCCAATTTGGCATAAATATATACTTGTAGCTTTTAAAAGCTAAATTTTAAGCAACAACAGCAAAAATAAGTCAGCAGTAAATCATTAAAAAATACACAGTTTTAATAACCAACAAGGATTGTATTGCATTCAATATTTTGTAATAACATATATGGGAAAAGAATCTGGAGAAGAATAGATACATATTTGCATAACTGAACCACTGTGCTGTACACCTGAAACTAATACAACATTGTAAATCATCCATACTTCAATAAAAGATAAAAATAAGAAAACATAAACAGTCTGAATCCAGATTCGCCCCTCATTTCTCCTGGTTCTAGTGGAGACGGCCTTGATCAAGTCTATTAGAAACCAGCGCAGCCAGAGAACGGCTCTGCTCAGCTCAGCTGGAGAAGGAGACCTCACACCACCCATGCGTGGAGTAAGCATTTTAAGGCTCCCAATGATAGAACGTACAGGAAATGTGCTCTGTCTTTCTTTCTTTCTTTTTTTTTTTTTTTTGGCCACACCGTGTGGCTTGTGGGATCTTAGTTCCCCGACCAGGGATTGAACCTGCGTCCCCTGCATGGGAAGCACGGAGTCTTAACCACTGGACTGCCAGGGAAGTCCCAAAGTATGTATTTTTTTTTTTTTTTTGGAGATGTGCTGTTTCCACCATCTAGCTCTTGCAGGATGAATGAGCATCTGATGTGGATTCAGAAAATCTGGATTTTTACTATCCACTTGACCTTGAGCAACCTTCCTCCATCTCAGTTGAGTGAAGTGGGCTATGCAGCTTCCCTACTAACTCAGTGCAGGACCACTGTGAGGATGAATGACAAGGTGGTGAATGCAGCTGGAAGGTGTCCAGGGAAGTGGGAAGGCAGCTTCCTTCTGTAGGTTTGTTGGGTCTGGGTTTTCACTTCGAGCCACATCTCTGCTCCTCGTACATCGGTGTTGTCCTATTAGAGAAAAAAGTCTGTTTTTACCCTGCTTTCTAAAACATGTTTATCACACTGAGGCCAAGCAGAAGAGACTCGTGAACTCCATATAAGCCTCATCAATTGATTTGTGTGTGTGTGTGTGTGTGTGTGTGCAGCTTAGATTCTAGTTCCTATTTATGTATGTATGTATTTTATTGAAGTCTAGTTGGTTTACAATGTTGTGTCGGTTTCTGCTGTACAGCAACGTGATTCAGTTATACATACATATACTCTTTTTCATATTCTTTCCCATTATGGTTTATCACAGGATATTGAATATAGTTCCCTGTGCTCTACAGTAGGAACTTGTTGTTTATCCATCCTATTGATATATATAATAGTTTACATCTGCTAATCCCAGACTCCCCGTTCATCCCTCCCCCACCCTCCTCCCCCTTGGCAACCACAGCCTGTTCTCCATGTCCGTGAGTCTGTTTCTCTTTCATAGATAAGTTCATTTGTATCATATTGTGTCGTATAAGTGCTATCACATGGTCTTTGTCTTTCTGACTTACTCAACTGACTTTTAATCACGTACCCCGAGCCGGCTCCTTTTAGCTCCCGGTGAGGTCTGTCCTGAGCCCTCTCCGTGCATCTGGCTGTGTGCGGCTCTCACACCTGCTTGTGTGCCCGGGGTCCCCCCTGAGGGGCGAGCTGGATGAGCAGGAGGCCTGGAGAAGAGCAGCATCTTCCTCAGTGTTGCTGAGCCGCACAGACGCACATCTCCAGGGTACCGGCAAAACACAACCCGTTCCTTCTCTGCTCTATTCCTAAGACTCTCAGCTCCTGCGACCTGCCGCCAGGGCCTGGATGCCAGGGTCCCGAGCTCAGAAGGGCCCAAACTTGGTTTAAAGCTCTGCTGTCGATGTCTTGAAATTCCTAATACTTTTTGAACAAGGAACGTCGTGCTTTTATTTCGCTCTGGGCTCTGCAGAGTCAGTGGCCGGTCCTGCCTGCCCCCCGCTCCCGCCTGGCTCCCTGCACCTCGAATCTGTCATCACCTCTGCAAGGATGAGGCGTGTCATAAGGAAGGAGCCTTGGAGAAGCAGAAGGAGGTAACAGGGGAACAATGCGGCAGCTAGAGGAGCAGGTGTGGGGTACCTAGAGGGCATCTTACTTCATCCCTGCATCCTTCTTTCCAAATTCCAGGAAGGGGCAGCGAGCTGCATTCTGCTTTGCAAAAAGCAAAGGAGAAATGGCTCTCTGGTCTTCAGATTCAGCCACATTTCTGAAATGCAACAAGGGGTAAACATGATCATTCCACGTGGATCTCAAAATCCTTTACAATCATCTGGAATCTATCCTCTCCTTTCCTTGAGTTCGTGCTCTCAGCTTTGCAGCCAGGAATAGAGGGCTCTGGCTGGAGTCTGGCAGGCTCTCCCCATCAGCACTGCCCCTTGCTTGAGGGCACCAGGGAAGATGTGCTCCTGAAGGCTGCTGCTCTTGTACGTGGCTCAGTCCCTCAGCGAAGTCATTGAAAGTCACTCTTAGTCATTTAAATTTGAGAAACAGGACCTGATAAATGTCTTATTTGTTCATAAAGCAATGATTCTAAAAGCAAAAAGAAATGGAATTTTCTAAACACTTTCTCATTATTTCCTATCAGACCTTTAAACAAAGCACACATTTATGAATGGCTAAAGCCTTAAACTCAAATCAAATGATCTTAGACCTAGGGCGCTGCCTGTAATTTACAGGTGAAGAAAGAGAAGACAGACCAGAGAGGCGGAGTAACTCGCCCAAGATCACACAGCCAACAGCAGAGCCAGGGCTAGAATCCAGTTCTTCTAGTTCTTGGGCCAGGGCCTGACTCAGAGCAGCCAGAGGGGAGGGAGACAAAGGGTCAGAGGCAGACATGGCAGGAGATCCCGCTGTGGGCCCAGGGACTCGCAGGGGTGCCTCTTAGGCCCATCTCCCAGTCCCCAGGGAGTCCTGGCCCCCTGGCGGCGCTAACAGGCAGCAGAGAAGGAGGTCAAGGATGGAACCAGTCTGTATTTGACCTGAGATGTCAGCACCTATTAGCACATTAGTGTGGAGGTTTCTTTGTTGTGGTTGGTTACTGTTTTGCATTTTTTATTACACAACATTTTTAAAAAAACAGTTTTATTGAGATTCAATTCACATACCACACAATTTACCCATTTAAAGTGTACAATTCAGTGTTGTATATTCTCAGGTGTGCAACCATCACTACAGTCAATTTTAGAACATTTTCATCAGCTCAGTACCCACTTATCTACTTACTCTCTGTCTGTATGGATTTGCCTCTTCTGGACACCCCTTACAAATGGAATCAGACAGTCTGTGGCCTTTTGTGTCTGCTTCTCTCACTGAGCATCATGTCCTCAAGGTTCATCCATGCTGCACCTCGGGTCAGGACCATTCCTTTTTCTGGCTGGCTAATATTCCATTGGTGGATATTCCGTTGTCTGGCTGTGTCCCGTGGGCAGATGTCCTGTTTCTCCTAAGGCCTGGGAGCTTTCACCCCAGTGCTGCCTTTCGGATGAAGGGCCATTCTCCGCTGCAGCTGAGATGGCCTCGTTCTAGGACTCGGGGGTCTGCCCTGCGATGCACCTGTCAGGTCTTGCTGGAGGCTTCACCTGACACCTTTCTCTAGCTCAGGCACCTCTAGTCACAAGGGCACTGCCATGTCACGTGGCCCAAGAAACAGGGCCCCATTTTACATTTGGGGAAACTGATGTTCAGCAAGGCCAAGGAACCGGCCGTCCCATGGCTGGGAGTGGAGACCTACAGACCCCAAAACTTTGTTTTCCTCCCCACCCTCCTCAGCCTCGCCAGGTGGGACACCTTGGACACATGTGCTCACCCGTGTCACCCCTGACGTAGGGAAGCAGTGATGGAGCCGACAGGGTAGACCGTGGACGGGAAGCCCACTTCCCCAAAGGACCCGAGGGGCATCCCTCTCTGCTGAGGCTGTCCCTGGAGTCCGAGGGGAAGCCCTCTTAGCTGCCCCTCCACCTGCCCCCTCTGGCTATGGGGAGTGGGCTCCAGCATGGGTCGGGCCCGTGGGCTCCTTCCGACACCACAGCGGGAAGGATCTGATAAGGTTGTAATAGGCACTCTCCATCCTCTACTTGGGGAGTTCCAAGGATGACCTCACCCCTGCCATCACCTTGAGCCAAGAAAACAGGGCTGTGTCTTCCTTTCTAGAAGGGAAAGGAGGGCCCAGAAAGGATCCCGGTGGGGGAAGAGTAGGACCTGGCCTCCCAGGCCCTCCCAGGCACAGCCAATCCCATCCTGGTTTTGACTACTTACAGCTAAGCATTCACTGGGTACCTTCTGCATGAAATATGATTTCCTGGGGACAGGTACCAGATAAATCAGATCAGGTGATGGTGGGTGTAGGGTGGGTGGGCAGCTCACAGGGCCTTGAGTGCCAGGTTGAGGGGTTGGATTTTCTTTTTTTTTGGCGACGTTGGGTCTTCATTGCTGCGCGCAGGCTTTCTTTCATTGCGGCGAGCGGGGGCTACTCTTCATTGCGGTGCGCGGGCTTCTCATTGCAGTGGCTTCTCTTGTTCCGGATCACGGACCCTAGAGCGTGAGGCCTTCAGTAGTTGTGGCGCGAGGGCTTCGTTGCTCCGCGTCATGTGGGATCTTCCCGGACCAGGGATCGAACCTGTGTCCCCTGCATTGGCAGGCGGATTCTTAACCGCTGCGCCACCAGGGAAGTCGCCGAGGGGTGGGATTTTTTCTGCAAAGAGCAGTGCTGTGTGCAAAGGCAGATGAGTGGGTCACAGCCTGGAGGACTGGGACAGGCCAGCCGGGAGGGAGGAGGGGGGCCCCCGGAAGAAGAGGCCATGGGGGGGGGCGTGGAGATGGCACTGATATGAAGTAGTGGTTCCTGACCTTTTCATGCCATGAATATTTGTCAGGTTAATGTGTTAAGATAACACAGGAGTTAAGATAACAAAGGAAACCAAGGATGTTCAAAGACAGCTATCAGATGTGAAAGATCAAAGTTAGATACAGTAGAATCTGCTGCTTTGGGAGCACGTTTGCTTGTAGGACCAGCGCTGGATCTAATAACCACAATCATTCCAAACTGGTGATGCAAACGGTGCTTGGAGAGAAAAGAGGCAATGGTGACGTGATGTGGACAGTCTGTGACCGCTGCAGGAGACGCGGCCCCAGCACTGCGGACACCTCGGTGGTGGCTGCTGTCGTTCAAAAGGCAGGAAATGCTAAGTTCATTCAGAAGTTAGCAGAAATAAGATGTGACTTTTTCCTCCAGATTTTTTTTTTCTAAGAGTGTCTGTAGAGAGGTGGGGTCAGCAGGCCTTAGTGAAGGTCAGGGACATGAGACACACTGAGATTATCCTGAAGCCTGAGTGTCGGGGTACAGGGGTGGGCAGAACCAACCAAAATAGGAACGGGCTGGAATTCTAGACAGGGGTGGGGGGCACTGACTTCTGAGACATCTAGTACCCTCCCCATGGTGCCAACAGGAACCCAAGACCCAGCACGAAAGAGGAACTGGTTGGCATGATTTAGACGCTAACCCAGAGCCCTTGATTCTTAGTCCCGTTCTTGTCCCCGCGAGTCAGATCCTTGTTGAACCGAGTGGCTCAGCCCAGCAGGTGTTTCCGACAGGAGTGAACACCGTCAGCCGTGGCGCCCGGCGTTTACAGCCCCAGCTCTGACCGCGATGCCAAGGGTACCAGACGCCGGCTCCGTCTTGGGGCGTCACCACCTGGCTTCAGAAGAATGCATTCTCCATGGGGCAAGGGGCGAGGGGCCTTCAAAGACATCAGGCTCTTTTTCAAAGGACAGTGCCCGGGCAAGGTGGGGCTGGCCTGCCCCCGATGCTCCCTCCCGTGGCCAGCTGGCCGGTCCACACAGTCCCAGCTTGAAGACCCCCAGAGCCTGTCCCATTTCACCGCACTCCCCACCAGCCCTGATCAGTGCTGCCTAAAGCACCCCACGCCCCTACAGGAGCACCCCCAAGCCCTCAGCCACACAGGGAGAGCATCGGGGTCTTCAGGGTGTCTGTGAAGGGAGGGGAGAGCTGGGGGGCTGCCTGGGCTGCCGGGATGAAGGCTCGGAGGTCCTCCTTGGGGCCGTTTCTTATGGGACAGGCGCTCCCCAACCCGGGTGCCATGAAACCACACGTGAGTGGAGAGCTCGGTGGCCCCGCCCCACCCCCTGCTCCGACGAGGCCCTGCACTGCCGTGTTTCCAGTCATTCTTGGGCACTTTTCAAATCAAAGGAAAATGGAGCTTCAGTGAAGGAAAAACAAGGCTCCCTAGATTTCTGGAGGAGTGTGGCTCCCCAGCCCTGCCCCTCCCGGCACGACCTGCAGCACTGCTGACCGTGACCCCTGGATGTCCAGGCGGGTCCTCGGACAAGGGCCCAAGTGCCCCTCCATGATGCAGCTTCTCCTTGTAACAGAGCACCACAGATGGAGTGGCTTAGGCCACAGACATCTGTTTTCTCACGTTCTGGATGTTGGGAGTCAGAGATCAAGGTGTCGGCAGGAGTGGCTCCTCCTGAGGTCTCTCCTGGGTTTATGCACCGCTGTCTCCTCTCTGTGTCCTCACATGGTCGTCCCTCTTTGAGTGCCTGTGTCGCAATCTCCTCATCCTATAAGGACACCAGTCACATGGGGTAAGAGTCCACTTTAACGATCTTTAACTTAACTACGTCTTTAAAAATTGCATCTCCAAATACAGTCACTTATGAGGTACTGAGGGCTAGGACTTCGACACATGAATTTGGGACGGAGGGCAGTGACACAATTCTGCCCATTAACACTCCCCAGCAGAACGCTACACATTCTTCAAGGGCAAACATCCCCCACCTCCTCCAGGAAGCCTCCCAGGCCTGCAGTCCATGGGGAGAGGACCTGTCAGCCTCAGCAAACGTCTGTTAAAGCCTCTGGGTAGGAAGAAGGTGGTGCTGGGCACGGAGGGCCTGCACAGGAGTCGGGCAGGACGCCTGCCCTCGGGACATCCATTCTCACTGTGTTCTTCCCTGGAACTGTTTCATTCATCCTGTGATATTTACTAAGCTCCTACTGTGTGCCAGGCATACACTGGGTGCTGGAAGGTGGTGAAGGATGCACAGAAACACATCCTCTCCCTCCTGAGCTCTCAGTACCCACATGCCCTCTCTTCTCCTCCATTAGGTGGCGAATTCGGGGAACACGGGTGACATCTTAACGCTTTCAGAACCCTCACTAATAGCCAGCGCCCAGTGTGCACAGCTGGCTTTTGTCGACTGACTGTCAGAGCGTAAGGCAGGTGACTTCCCGCCACCAACAAGAGGTGAGGCAGCCAGAGGCAGCCGCCATCTGCTGGGTGAGGGCAGCCATGGGAGGAGGGGCATGGCAGGAGAAGTGAGTGGGACCTCACCTGTGCTGACCCTCGGGAGCTCCGTCTTCCAGCGGGGAGCTCTGTGAGTCCCGGCATCCCACTGCACCCGCCACCCCCCGTGAGGGACACAGAAGAACTGTCCTTCCTCCCATTTCACTGAGGCGGAAACTGAGGCTCAGACAGAGCCATTGGTTTGTCTATCGCAGCTGTTCTCAAGTGGGGGCAATTTTGTGACCCCCCCCCTGCCCCCCCCAGGGTCATGGGCA
Organism: Eubalaena glacialis; assembly: GCF_028564815.1. Classification (NCBI taxonomy): domain Eukaryota; kingdom Metazoa; phylum Chordata; class Mammalia; order Artiodactyla; family Balaenidae; genus Eubalaena; species Eubalaena glacialis. Next base: position 4,125,459 of record NC_083721.1, on the reverse strand, counting down.
ACGTCTGGAGACTTTGGTGGTCACAGCTGGGTAGAGGGCTGCTCTGGCATTTAGTGGGCAACACCCTGCAACACACAAGGCAGCCCCCAAACAAAGAATTACCAACCCTGCAATGTCATAGTGTTGAATTGACAACCCCTAGTCTATCAAGTGATGGGTGGGGTTGGGTCTGGGAGACAAGCCTCTTCACCCCAGCCATCATCTCTCCACTGAGGTTGAAAATAACCCTGGTTATTGTTATCTGTGATGATGAGAGATAATCTATATAACATACAGTCATAGTGATCCATTGGGCCCTCTGTGTCACTAAGCATCCTTTGCAAACACTATCACTTAATCTATCATTAATCATGTGTCTTTGCACAACAAGGCTGTGTCGTGGGTACCAGCATCACCTGCTTTTACAGTCGGGCAGATGGGCCCGGGGCTGACCAGCTCCTGTTCAGTCCTTTGCCAAGAGTCCTGTGAGCCAGAAACTGCTCAAAGCCAAGGGAAATCCCTGGGTATAAAGTTCCTGAGAAGCTGGAGTGAAAACTTGCCACTCTGTGACGGGGGAAGTACGTAGCATTTTGTCAGTAACCCTCCTTTCAGAGCCTCCTAAGGGGGGGAGAACCTAAGAAAGAGCTTTATCTTGTGGAACGAGTACGCAGGGCTCATGATTCAGGGCTGCAGGGGTTCCTCCACATCAGGACCAAGGAGAAAGTTTGCAGAGAGAGGGAGGGAGGGAGAGAGGGAAGCAGCTGTCTTGCGGGTGATCCCAGAAAACCCCCAGGAGGGGAGTTGTGAGTTAGCTGTGGGTGGGGTTTTTTTGGGGGGAGGGAGAAGGGGGTTCTTGTCTTTCTTTTTCTTTTTATGAAAAGAAGCAGTGTGTATCTTGGGTGGAAGACCTGATGCAAATGTATTGGTAGGGTCCCAGGGGCGTTAGGTCTTTTCAAACGTGTCTCTTTTGTGCTCACCAGCTTCCCTGGCCCAGCGACCTTTCAGAACTTTCCAGAGAATCACCATAAAGAGGCGGCAACCACCTCTGCGCCTTGTAAGACCTTGGGTGGCCGTTTCGAGGGAGCCCACGGGAGCCGTCTCGGTGGCCGCCCCTCTAGGCCCCGCTCTGCACAGGGAATTCGAGGCCATGGTGCAGGCACATGGCATCCGTGACCTTTGAGGATGTGGCAGTGACCTTTACCTAGGACGAGTGGGGGCAGCTGGATGCTGCCCAGAGGAGCCTGTACTGGGAGGTGATGTTGGAGACCTGCGGGATCCTGACCTCTCTGGGATATCCGGTTCCCAAACCAGATCTGATCCACCCACTGAAGCACAGGCAGGAGCTGTGGGTGGTGAAGAGGAGCCTCTCCCAAAGTGCCTGTCCAGGAGCCAGAGAAAAATCACAGACTAGAGAGTCAGATACTTCTCAGCTGCTCTTGTCCGAGGGACCCTCACTTCAGGTGTGGCTGAGACAGGGAGCTTCAAGGGACTCCAAGACTGGAGAAACCAAAACTAAGGAAGGGCCATCAGAAATGCAGGAAGGAATCTTAAGTCCTGTGACAGATCCCCACGAGAAGACTGACCCTGGAAAGATGAGGCCTAAATATGATGAGTTGGCGACACATGACAGTTTACACTCAAGAGTTTTACAGGAGCAAGTCTCTCCAGTAGGTGTTCTCCATGAAAGTGACTCACACAGACTAGTTAAGGACCCCAAGAATCATGCACGGAAGAACCAGCATGGATATAGTGAATGCAGGAATATCAGGAGTCAGGATCTTGCACCGCATGACTGTACTCATGCTGAAGTGAGACCCTGTGAGTGCATTGCATACAGTGTAGGAAGACCTTCAGCTGTACCTCAGACCTCATGCAGCACCAGCAGATTCACTCTGGAGAAAATCCTTCTGAGTGCAAAGAATGTGGAAAACCCTTCAAACATACGTTCCAACTCACAAAGCACCGGTGGATTCACACTGGAAAGAGGTCCTATGAGTGCAGTAAATGTGGAAAAGCCTTCATCCGACAGTCTACTTTTATTAAGCATCATAGGGACCCACACTGGAGAAAACCCCTTTGCATGCAAAGACTGTGGGAAAGCCTTTTGCCACAGGTTTAATTTGAGTCAACACATGAAGATTCACACTGGAGAGAAGCCCTATGAGTACAGTGAATGTGCGAAAGCTTTTTCTCACAAGTCACACCTCACAGAGCACCGGTGGATTCACATTGGAGGGAAGCCCTATGAATTCAGTAAATGTGGGAAGTCTTTCACTTACCGCTCTGGTTTTGTCCAACATAGTTGGATCCACACTGGTGAGAAACTCTTTATGTGTAAAGAATGTGGGAAACCTTTTGCTCCAAGTTTAATTTGAGTCAACACATGAGGATTCCCATTGGAGGGAAGCTCCAGGAATGCAATAAATATGGAAAGGCCTTCGACCAGCAGTCATCCTGTATTCATCATATGACCCACACTAGAGAAAAAAACACTTGAATGCAAAGTCTGTAGGAAAGCCTTTTGCTACAACTCTAAGTCGACAAATGAATATTCACACTGGAGAGAAGCTCTATGAGTGCAGCAGTTGTGGGAAAGCTTTCATTCTCAAGTCACACCTTACAAAACACCAGCGGATTCACATGAGATAAGCCAGTAAATGTGGATCAGCCTTTACTTAACACTCATTTTCATTCATCATAATAGGATCCTCACTGTAGGAAACAATGTTTTCTACTACTTCATGAAACACCAAAATGGCCGTCTATTGCTCTCCTGTTCCCCACGGCTAAATCCTCTCATTCACCTTTCCCTCACACCTCCATGGCCTATTCCCTCCAAGGCTGGTGGCTCCTGACAAAGCTGTGAGGTGTCTCCTGCTCACTGCAGTGCTCTGAGCCCTGTCTCTGGAGCCATTACACCTGGTGTCAAATCCCGACTCTGCTGGCTCAGAGCTATACTGACCTGTGCAAGTTGCTAAGTCTTTCTCTGCCTCAGTTTGCTCATTGGTAAATGGGTAATTTGATGATATAGTATTTACTTCACAGGGCTGTCATGAGAGTCAGTGGTTTAATGTATGACAAAAGTGAGAACAGAATCCTTTGCCCCCTGAGGGTGTGTGAGTTGGCTGTTATGGTCCCTGCTGACGTCGCTACTTAATATTGGCTACACCATGATTATTATCATCATCTATGCCATTGCCTGGATTTAAGGCTTTTTGGCAATGTTATGAACATTTGTGGTTAAATATCATAGCTACCAGAGACAGACCCAGATTCCCAACTTGGATTAACTCCTTACCATTTCCTTCCATTTCAGCAAATCAGATTATTTCCTTGACCTTCTTTATCTTCATTTTAAAATGGTGCCTTTCAAGGAAGCTGCATCATAGGATGCCATTAGGAACACCTAGAATGAATCATTTCATGTTATTTTATTTAGGATGTAAAAAGACTTTGCTCAATTTAAGACTTATACAGAGTGACACCAGCAAGATAGTGGAATAGGAGGTTCTAACCTTTATTTTCTCACACTAACTCCAAACTGACAATGATCCACACACAAAGATACCTTCTTGAAAACTCTGGTATCCAGGTGAGAGATTATAGTACTCGGGTGAAGCATAGAAATGAGAAAAAAAAAACGCATTGAAGGGGGTAGGGTCAACAGTTTCAGTTTACCTGCATCACCTCTTCCTCGATTCCACTTCTTCACCCATTTACATGAGTGCTGAGAGAGATTCCCTCCACTCAGGAGCTCTTTTGTGAGTAAAAAAATGATGTGAGTGTTTGACTTTGTCACAGATCCAGGGTTCAGACTCACTCTTGCAGACCTAGATCTCAGCAGTTTCCAAGGCCACTCCAACCCCATTCCAGCCCCTACTAACCCACCGTCATGTGGTAACTCTATTTTTGTTTTTTTGGGAGCCTCCATGCTGTTCTCCAGAGTGGCTGTACCAGTTTGCATTCCCACTGGCAGTGTGGGAGGGTTCCTTTTTCTCCACACCCTCTCCAGCATTTGTTGCTTGTGGATTTTTTGACGGTGGCCATTCTGACCGGTGTGAGGTGGCACCTCACTGTAGTTTTGATTTGCATTTCTTTAGTGGTTGGTGATATTTAGCACCTTTTCATGTGTCTTTTGGCCGTCTGTGTGTCTTCTTTGGAGAGATGTCTATTTAGATCTTCTGTGCATTTTTTGATTAGGTTGTTTGTTTGTTTGTTTTGGTATTGAGCTGCATGAGCTGTTTTTATGTTTTGGAGATTGGTCCCTTGTTGGTTGCATTGTTTGTGGATGTTTTCTCCCATTCTGTGAGTTATCTTTTTGTTTTGTTTGTGATTTCCTTTGCTGTGCAAAGGCTTTCGAGTTTAGTTGGGTCCCATTTGTTTGTTTTTGGTTTTGTTTTCATTAACCTAGGAGATGGATCCAAAAAGATATTGCTGTGAAAAAAAAAAGAAAGAAATGTATTGGTAGGAAGGATGTGGTGCCATCCGCTTCAGGGAGCCCTGGACCACAGGTCAGTGACAGCTGTCCTGCAGGATGCAGAGTGGAGCTCTGCCTGACTGAACTGATGGGACATTCTCTCCACCTCCTCCTAAGACCGTCTTTGCCATGGGGTTGGGAAGATATCAAATTGTTTCTGAACCAAACTTTGGTCCGCTTGCCCGTGCACAGTAAAGCCATCTACTGACACGGGGTTGTGGTGAAGAAGGTGTTTATTGCAGAGCACCAAGCAAGGAGTCCAGGCAGCTAGTGCTCAAAACGCCCAAACTCCCTGATGGCTTTCAGGGAAAGGTTTTTAAAGACAGGGTGAGGGAGGGGGGACATGGGCTGTGTGATCAGCTCGTGGACATTCTTCTGATTGGTTGATGGTGAAGTAATCGGGAGTCAGCATCATCAACCTTCTGGTTCCAACTGGTCTGGGGTCTCCGTGCTGGTGGGCAGCACACAGTGAACTTCTTCCACTTGGTGGGGGTTTCCGTGTCTGCAAAACAGCTCAAAGGACATGACTCAGAATATCATCTATAGCCCTTGAGGAGGACCTTAAGTCCTTGACTTTGTTTGATGGCTAAACTATTATTATTTTGTCTTGCCTGACTGTTTTCCTTTCTGCATTTTCTCACTTCTCTGATTAAAGTTACTCTTTGGAACTTGGGGAAGGCCTAGGAGGATAAAGTTTGTCCACAGACAAAAGGCAGGTGAAGGACATGGGGTTGGGGGAGGTCCTGTTCCAGGAACGTTCAATCAATCAACCCCAAACTGGGGGAGGCAGCAGAAAGGCAGGCCTAGCCTCGTGGGGCATCCAGGCCTGGAACTGAGAGCAGAGGGCTGGCTGGGTACCCAGCAGACAGCAGGGTCAAAATAGAATCCACAGCCAGCCTTAAAGTCACACCAGTCAGCCAACCCCAGGTGAGACAGAAGCCAGTGCCACACATGGCGGCCAACATCTCTCCAAGGTACACACCCACCTTCTGTCCATTGGGAGGGCCCGTCCTCAACAATCCCATGATCTTCTAACTGGCCCCTGCTGTGGAGGCCCATGTTTTATTATAATGACAGCTTGGATTCATAGAGCATTAATTTGCCCGAAACACCAGACACTCTGAAGACGTTACCTTAGTTCTCATGCCAAATCCCTGTGAGGTCTGGAGAGGGTCAGGGAGGGGTTAATTGGCCATTAGAGCTAAGGAAACTGAGGCACAGGCAGGTTAAAAGACTTGCCCAGGGCAGGAAGTGGTCACAACCAAAGAACAGAGATTGGACTTTGGGGTCTGCCCCCTGTACTTTGTCCACAGAGGTTTCTGAAGATGGCCAGGACCATTTTGGTGGGGGAGGGTGCTGGTGGCAAGCCCCAGGATGCCCAAGGACACGACGCTGTGACAGCAGGTGGACCCCATTTCTGAGACTGCTCAGGGGGTCCTGGGCCAGCCCATGGCGTTAGTGTGGGTCCCACCTGTTCTCCTGGCCCATCTGGGAGTCTCTAGCAGCCGCAGGGTGTTTACCATGGGGAGGTCGAGAGCCAGCCTCCACCTGACCAAGACTAGAGGTGACACTGGCCAGAGTGTCAGCAGCCCCTCTGAGAGAACCCTTTCTAGCAACAGTGACATCTGGGTCTCCTACTGCCGCTGACTGTCAGTGACACATTTTCAGAACAAAAGTGGGACACCCGTTTCTGGTGTATTTCCTTCCTTTCCAAGGGGGAGACGTGGCCTTTGTGGTTGTGTCCTCCGAGCCTAGCCCGGCCCCCACTCAAGTGTGAGCCTATGGCCATCACCCCACTGCCACTGCCCTCCCCACGGGGCACACACTGAATGTGTGGAGTCAGGAGACTGGATTCCCCACAAGCCAGCCAGGTGTGACCTCAGGTAAGTGAATTCACCTCTCCTGCCATCCGAGTGAGGGGGTGACACCCTGACTGTGGAATCTCACATACCACGGCCACTGTGAGCTCCTGGAGGAATGACCAACTCCATGTCCAGTGACATCACTGATCATGTGAAAAACAGAAGACATAGAACTGCTAAATAAATCAGCATTTACTTAAAAGTTCGAAATTATTTTGAGACTGGCAAAAGACAAAGACTGAGCCCAGGCAGCTGAGTTTGGTGGTCACTCTGTGAGATACGACCTCATTTAGATCAAGTGGCAATTCTAATTAACTATGCTCATTTTCAAGTTTTCTGGTTAATTTACAAGATGAAGTGATAGCTGTTACTGTGTTGGCTCCAGAAGCAGAAGAATTTTACAAACAGTTAAACGACGCCAGTTTAATACTTGTGTTATCAGATGTTTCAAATAGAAAAGCCCATTAAGTTAATTTAAATAATTGCTTAATTTTTATTCAAATCCTTAAATAAACGTAAAGCTTTGAATATTTATTCTGTTGAAGATAAGTGTCACTGATGTTTTTGAAAATGCAAGATATAAATGTAAATTCAGTGAAATAGTCAATATTAATGATATCATTATTTGTTTTTGTTACAATACAAATACAAATGCTGCTGTCACATGGTGTCATGGTAAAAATGTGCTATTATTAAATTAAGCAAGTATGGAGCTTGACTATTATCAAAAAGACAAGAAATAAGTGCTGAGGAGGATGTGGAGAAAGGGGAACTTTTGTACACCGTTGATGGGAATGTAAATTGGTGCAGCCACTGTGGAAAACAGTACAGAGGTTTCTCAAAAAATCAAAAATAGAACTACCACACGATCCAGCAATCCCACCTCTGGGTATTTATCCAAAGAAAACAAAGCACAAACTCAAAAAGATATATGGTCCCTCCATGTTTACTGCAGCATTGTTTACAATAGCCAAGATATGGAAACAACTTAAATGTCCATTGATGGATGAATGGATAAGGAAAATGTGAGATAGATAGATAGATAGATAGATAGATAGATAGATAGATAGGTAGATAGATAGATAGACAGATGATAGATAGACAATGAAATATTATTCAGCCATAAAGAAGAATGAAATCTTGCCATTTGCGAGAACATGGATGGACCTTGAGGGCATTATGCTAAATGATATAAGTCAGACAGAAAGACAATTATCTATGATCTCACTTATGTGTGGAATCTAAAAAACTAAACTCATAAATACAGAGAGCATATTGGTGGTTGCCAGAAGTGCACGGAGGGTGGGCAAAATGAGTTACAGGCATCAAAAGGTACAAACTTGCAGTTATAAAATAAATAAGTCATGAGGATACAATGTACAGCATGGAGACATTAGTCAATAATACTGTAGTGCATATTTTGAAGTTGCTAGGAGAGATCTTAAAACTTCTCATCACAAGAAAAACAATTCTGTAATATTGTATGGTGACAGATGTTAACTAGACTTTCGTATGTCAGTTACACCTCAATAAATTAATTAATTAATAATTTTTAAAAAGAAAGTATGAAGCAGAAATATGGTTGGAATTTTTGTAGTAAACACAATTCATACAAGAATCTTAAGCTGCAATATACCTGTAGTTGAAATAAAGCTGTAGATAGCAAAACGTATAAACATTTTTATATTTACAGATTTAGAGTAACTGAACTACAAAATTTCTGTGACAAATCTAATATAGATTACAAACAAGAAGTTCTTAATCAGGGCAGTATGAACTTTCTCCCTTTGACATCTGCATCTGGTCAGATTTTAGAAATGCATAGCCTTTGAAAAAGTCATTTGCAAACCAATCTAAATGATTTACAGTGGTACTAGATTTGTGTGTGTGTCCTATGGATTTTGACTGCATTTTGTTCAAAATCTTTAATCAAACTATTCAACAAACGGAGTCCCAAAAACTTCTTTTGAAGCTTTTGGCGAATTATCGCAATTATTGAAAACAAGATCAAAAAGAGAAAGACTATTTAAATGTATTGCTTCAGATGAAAGAGAGGAACTGAACAAATTGATGATGCCTGCCCAAATGGTATATGAGAAGGACTTTGGAATTCCAAAATGGCTCCTTGGAATATCTCCATTTATGGGGCAGATTTTTGATGAAGTTCATATTTTAGTTGGAGATGTAGATAGATATAGATAGATGATAGATAGGTAGATAGGTAGCTAGCTAGCTAGCTAGATAGCTAGATAGATAGATGGATACATAGGTAGACAGGTAGATACATAGATAGATAGATACATAGATGGATGGATAGATGGATAGATAGGTAGATAGATATTGATATAGATAGGAATGGAATAAAACTGAGAAAGCCTATGATTTTCATCATATAACTTTGACAAAACATTCAAAAGAATCATACACACACACACACACACACACACACACACACACACGAGCCTGTTGATATATTTTGCCTTATAAAATTATTTATGAAAGAAAGATTCTCGGAATGGAAACCAAAACACAGAACCTCTAAAGTTTCCCTGTGTCCTTTCCCTACTCATGTCCCTAATGACCATCAATCTTGAATACATTTTAAAACTTATTTTCATAAATTTATGTATTTATTTATTTATTTATTTATTTATTTATTTATGGCTGCATTGGGTCTTCATTGCTGCGCGTGGGCTTTCTCTAGTTGCGGCGAGCGGGGGCTACTCTTCGTTGCGGTGCGCAGGCTTCTCATTGCAGTGACTTCTCTTTGTTGCGGAGCACGGGCTCTAGGTGCGTGGGCTTCAGTAGTTGTGGCACACAGGCTCAGTAGCTGTGGCGCACGGGCTTAGTTGCTCTGCGGCATATGGGATCTCCCCGGAACAGGGCTCCAACCTGTGTCCCCCACATTGGCAGGCAGATTCTTAACCACTGCGCCACCAGGGAAGTCCCCATCTTTAAACTTTTAAAACAGCTTTCTTGAGGTATAATTGCCATGTAACAAACTGTGCATATTTAATGCATACAATGTGATACGTTTTGACATGTGTTCCCACCAGTGAAACCATCACCTCAATCAAGAGAGTGAACGCATCCATCCTTTCATTGAATGGAGAGACCACAATTGGTTTATCCATCTCATCTATTGATGGACACTTTGGTTGTTTCCTTGTTTGGCTTTGCAAGTAAAGCTGCCATGAACATTTGTGCAAAAGTCTTCCCACGGACATGTGATTTCATTTCTCTTGATAAATACCTAGGACTGGAATGACTGAGTCATCCGGTAGGTATATGTTTAACTTTTTAAGAAACTGTCAAACGGTTTTCCAAAGTGGTTGCACCGTTTTACACTCCTAGCAGCCGTCGTGAAAGGTGACACATCCTCGCCAATGCTCAGCGTGGTGGTCTCTTTAATTGTAGTTATTCTGATCGGTGTGTACTGATAGTCCATTGTATTCTTAATTTGCATTTTCTTAATCACTGATGCTCTCCAACACCTTTTGGTGCACTTATTTGTCATTCACATATCTTCCTTGATGAAGTAATTTTTCAAAAGATTTGCTCTTTTAAAAAAAAAATTGGGCTCTAAGTTTTCTTTTTTTTTTTTTAATCAGTCATCAATTTTATACACATCATTGTATACATGTCAATCCCAATCGCCCAGTTCAGCACACCACCATCCCCACCCCACTGCGGTTTTCCCCCCTTGGTGTCCATACGTTTGTTCTCTACATCTGTGTTTTAATTTCTGCCCTGCAAACCGGTTCATCTGTACCATTTTTCTAGGTTCCACATACATGCGTTAATATACGATATTTGTTTTTCTCTTTCTGACTTACTTCACTCTGTATGACAGTCCCTAGATCCATCCACGTCTCAACAAATGACTCAATTTCGTTCCTTTTTATGGCTGAGTAATATTCCATTGTATATATGTACCACATCTTCTTTATCCATTCGTCTGTCGATGGGCATTTAGGTTGCTTCCGTGACCCGGCTACTGAAAATAGTGCTGCAATGAACATTGGGGTGCATGTGTCTTTTTGAATTACGGTTTTCTCTGGGTATATGCCCAGTAGTGGGATTGCTGGGTCATATGGTAATTCTATTTTTAGTTTTTTAAGGAACCTCCATATTGTTCTCCATAGTGGCTGTATCAATTTACATTCCCACCAACAGTACAAGAGGGTTCCCTTTTCTCCACACCCTCTCCAGCATTTGTTGTTTGTAGATTTTCTGATGATGCCCATTCTAACTGGTGTGAGGTGATACCTCATTGTAGTTTTGATTTGCATTTCTCCAATAATTAGTGATGTTGAGCAGCTTTTCATGTGCTTCTTGGCTGTCTGTATGTCTTCTTTGGAGAAGTGTCTATTTAGGTCTTTTGCCCATTTTTGGATTGGGTTGTTTGTTTCTTTAATATTGAGCTGCATGAGCTGTTTATATATTTTGGAGATTAATCCTTTGTCCGTTGATTCATTTGCAAATATTTTCTCCCATTCTGAGGATTGTCTTCTCGTCTTGTTTATGGTTTCCTTTGCTGTGCAAAAGCTTTGAAGTTTCATTAGGTCCCATTTGTTTATTTTTGTTTTTATTTCCATTACTCTAGGAGGTGGATCAAAAAAGATCTTGCTGTGATTTATGTCCAAGAGTGTTCTTCCTATGTTTTCCTCTAAGAGTTTTATAGTGTCCAGTCTTACATTTAGGTCTCGAATCCATTTTGAGTTTATTTTTGTGTATGGTGTTAGGGAGTGTTCTAATTTCATTCTTTTACATGTAGCTGTCCAGTTTTCCCAGCACCACTTATTGAAGAGACTGTCTTTCCTCCATTGTATATCTTTGCCTCCTTTGTCATAGATTAGTTGACCATAGGTGAGTGGGTTTATCTCTGGGCTTTCTATCTTGTTCCATTGATCTATGTTTCTGTTTTTGTGCCAGTACCATATTGTCTTGATTACTGTAGCTTTGTAGTATAGTCTGAAGTCAGGGAGTCTGATTCCTCCAGCTCCGTTTTTTTCCCTCAAGACTGCTTTGGCTGTTTGGGGTCTTTTGTGTCTCCATACAAATTTTAAGATGATTTGTTCTAGTTCCGTAAAAAATGCCGTTGGTAATTTGATAGGGATTGCATTGAATCTGTAGATTGCTTTGGGTAGTATGGTCATTTTCACAATATTGATTCTTCCAATCCAAGAACATGGTATATCTCTCCATCTGTTGGTATCATTTTTAATTTCTTTCATCAGTGTCTTATAGTTTTCTGCATACAGGTCTTTTGTCTCCCTAGGTAGGTTTATTCCTAGGTATTTTATTCTTTTTGTTGCAATGGTAAATGGGAGTGTTTCCATAATTTCTCTTTCAGATTTTTCATCATTAGTGTATAGGAATGCAAGAGATTTCTGTGCATTAATTTTGTATCCTGCAACTTTACCAAATTCGTTGATTAGCTCTAGTAGTTTTCTGGTGGCATTTTTAGGATTCTCTATGTATAGTATCATGTCATCTGCAAACAGTGACAGTTTTACTTCTTCTTTTCCAATTTGTATTCCTTTTATTTCTTTTTCTTCTCTGATTGTCTTGGCTAGGACTTCCAAAACTATGTTGAATAATAGTGGTGAGAGTGGACATCCTTGTCTCATTCCTGATCTTAGAGGAAATGCTTTCAGTTTTTCACCATTGAGAATGATGTTTGCTGTGGGTTTGTCGTATATGGCCTTGATTATGTTGAGGTAGGTTCCCTCTATGCCCACTTTGTGGTCTTTGTTTTCTTATTATCAAGTTTTGATAGTTATTTGTATAGACTGGATACAAGTCCTTTATCAGATATGTGACTTGCTAGTATTTTCTCCAGCCTGTGGCTTGTCTTTTCATTCCATTAACTGTGTCTTCCAAAGACCAGAAGTTCTTAATTTTGATTAAGTCCAATCTGTCCATTTTTTCTTGTACAGGTTATGCTTTTGATGTTGTAGCTAAAAAAAAAAATCTCTGCCTAACCCAAAGTCTCTAAGATTTCCTCATATGTCTTTTTAACAGCTTTTGGTTTTATATTTAGATGTATAAACCATCTTGAGTTAAATTTGTATGCAATTCAAGATATGGTTTTGAAGTAGAACTATACAAATGTTGCTCTATTTCTGGATTCCGTTGCTCTGTTGTCCATCATGAAGCCAATATCATCTTGATGTCCATCTTGATGCCTTGATTACTGTAGCTTTATAATAAAGCTTGACGTCGGACAGTGTAAATCCTCTAACTGTTCTTCTTTTCCAAGTCGTTTTGACTGTTCTAGGTCCTTTTCATTTTCATATGAATTTTAGATTTGGCTTGTCAATTTCTACAAAAAAAAAAGGCTGCTGAGATTATGATTGGGAATGCATTGAATGCACAGATCGATTTGAATAAAATTATTTTGTAGGTACACAAATATAAAATTAAATGTCCAGTCTATGCATAAGTGTTTAAAAATATACAATTTCAATTGTTTTTAACCCTCCCTTTTATTCTTGAAAAAATGGCCTGACTTGGAGAATGAATTTTATGGTGACTGACCCTGAGTTTGACGTGACCACAGAGGGATCAGGCTGCCACTTCCTGAGTCCGGTGATCCGGCTTAACTTTAGCAAAATCAGGACAAGACAATCTATGCTTTTCATGTGACACAGTATGGAAAGACCATCACCTGTGACGCACTACCAAAAACTTGAACTGAATTTAATTAAGTTTGTAGAGCTAATTTCCATTTACAGGAAATATGAAGGCAAGAGGAAGAAGTTAAATGACATAACAAGGAAAGAGATAGATAATTCCAGAATATAGAGCATTCTACAGGTCAGTCCACCAGTTTCTTCAAGTCAATGTTTTGTTTTGCTTTGTTCTAAGCGAGGGGAGAGTCTCTCTAGATTGAAAGAGAACTAAGAGATCTTATAACCTAATATAATGGACAAGTCTCATTAGAATCCCAACTCACCCAACAAACTGGAAAAAGACATTTTTGAGACAACTGGGGACATTTGAATATGGACTCATTTTTAGATAATACCCAGAGATCAGCATTAACTTTGTTAGCGGTGGAAATGGCATTGTGGTTATGTAAGAAAATGTTCCTAAGTTTTTGCATCACAGTGAATAAATACTGAATTATGTAGGGGGTGAAATGACATAATGTCTGGTTTGCTTTCAAATACTTCATTGAAGAGAAGAAGAAAGAAAAGAGATGGCTTTATTCAGCGCGGCAGAATCTTGACAGTTGTTGAACCTGGAAAACACAGCCATGCATGTTAAATTCTCTATTCTCTCTACTTTTGAATAGGTTAGAAATTTAAAGAAAAACAAAACAAAACTAAACTAAAGAAGGGATGAGTAGAGGGAACACAAATTTTTTGAGGGCAGTGAATTACTCTGTATGATCCTGCCATGGCAGATACATGTCCTTACATTTGCCCAAACCCACAGACTGTCCAACACCAAGAGTGAACCCTGATGTAAACTGTGGACTCTGGGTGGTAATGAGGTGTCCATGGAGCTTCCTGGCTTGTGACAAATTCCCCAACTGGTCGGGGTCTGGATAACGGGGTAGGCTGTGCATGGGGGAGAGGGCAGGGCATCTGTAGGAAATCTCTGTACCTTCCCCTCAATTTTACAGTGAACCTAAAACTGCTCTAGAAGATAAAGTCTGTCTAAAAAATAAAAATAAACAGGCATGGGCAGGTGATCGATTCTGGCCCATGAGACATAGAGAGGTCTGCCGGGGGCTTCTGGGAGAACGTTCTTCCCCGTAAGAAGCAACGCAGGAAGGAGACTTCCTCTTCCACTCTGAATATTATTATCTGCATCTGATGCCAGGAACAATGACAGCTGTCTCGGCATGGGGGGAGGGGATCCCGCCAGAAAGAATGAGCCAACCGCAGGGCGAGTGGCACGAAGGTGGGGAGAGCCTGGTCCTCGTGTGCGTTGCTGAGGCCCGGAAGTGGCCGTCCTGCTGCGAGGCTGCGTTCTGTAAGATGACAGTTCCTCCTGCTGTGTAAGCAATAAGTATTTCCTATTAAGCTACCGTCTGGTCAGGTTTTCTTATTGATGTATCACCTCATTTGGCACTTAATAAATCGAGTATATATGGCAGTCTTCTTCCAACTTCTTTGTAAATGACCAAAGGGCTTCTTTTTTTATTATCCTTCCAACTCCTCTGAGATGCGGAACAATCTAACCAGCATCTATTTAAATTTATTTATTCAAATCTACATCCAAAAGCCTAAGGGCAGCGACGAGATGAGTAGGTAATAGTCACAGCTCCCCCCAAGCATGCACTGGAGGAGTGGGAGGAAGCGTGCACAGCACGTGACCACCAAGAACCAGGAGGGGGTTGTGCAGGGCTCGGAGGCCCACGGAAGGCTTCCTGGAAGAGGGGCCTACAAACTGGACTGCTTGTGCTTCACTGGGTAGAGAGAAGAATGGAAGTGGGTGTTGAAAGTTCCCAAGGTAACTGAGGCCAAACAAAGGCCTAAAGGAAGGAAATTCTGTTTCCTTCAGGGCATCTTGGCCCAAGTACTGTACAGAGTTCAATGAGAGAAGTCTGGAAATATAGACTCAGATTGTGGAGGATCTTCTAGGTCTATGAAAGGCACTGTTTGGTCTTTTTATTCACCAGGAGGGGAAACAAATAATGTGATGATTAACGACTTCATGTCCTTCATTTTAGGAATAACCAAGTGTCCTCCAGGTGAGCGATCCTCCCAAGGTCGCAGGCCTGGACTCCTGGCTTCCCATCCAGGGCCCTGAGGCATCCTCCCAGGGGCACGTGGCCACCTCAGGGTGAGGGTGGAGGTGACGCCTCCCAAAACCCAGAGCTGAGAGTGCAGGTGGGATGCTCGCCAGAGGAAAATGAGGATTCTCACCTTCTGCTGACAAACGACGGAGGTCCCGTTCACCTTCTGTAAAATGCAGATAACCCCCAATTGAAATAGGAACTTAAAAGATTAAGTAATTAAATTTTTAAAAAAAATCTAGTGCCCAGTTATAACTCAATAAGCAGTAATTATTCTTCCTGCAAGATCCGATCAACTCATCAAGGCAAACCGAAAAAGTCGCTCTTTCTGGGAGAAGGACTAACCACTCACTTATTAAATCCAATTAAAATTTCACTACCCTCTGCCCTCCTCCACTCTCTCTCAACTGAGCGTCTGCTAAAATCATCCACTCACCCACTGGCTCACCAACTGAGGGCAAGCCACTTAAGGGCCATTTTATAATTTACTGTAATTAACTCACTATGCCAACTCTGGGCAGTAAACGTGCCCCAGGAAGCAAACCACTGGAAAGGCGATGAGGCTGAAGGGACACAAGCCCAGGACACTGGCCAGGCAGAGGATTCGTGAGGTCACAGGTAGTGCACAGGGCAGAATCCTGTCTGGGAGTCAAGGGGACACTCTGGGGCACCACCCAGTCACCAGCCTGTGAGGACTCGGGGTCTCCGCCACTCGGAAGGTCTTCATGGGTGTGGCTCCCCCCAGAGGAGGACCTCTGCTGTCCCTTCGAAAACAAAGTCCATCTCAAAACAAGAAGTTCAAAGTGACTGTGTTCTGTCCTACAGGGACCTCTGGTTGTGTCTGATTGTCCTTCAGAAGAGGCTCTCCATGTCACGTCATCCGATGGCACAGGTCCCAGTTCACGTGGTCTCTAGGGGAGGACACAGGACATAAACGGAATCCTGGAGTCCTCCAGACTGGGAGGGAGGGGGCGACAGGGGGCTTCCGGAAGCCATCACACCCCATGCAGGGGCCCTTTGACCAGAAGTTTGAGCAGGGTATATTCACTGTTGGAAGGTTAGCTCTTCTTTGTTTCTGCTGGTTATTTTCAAGCGATTTGGCAAAGATTAAAATAACTCTTCCTAATGCTATCTGGATGGGAGAGTTTCTGGATCAAAGGTAGTTGGATTTCCTGGCATATATAAGGTATTTGATAAGCATGATTTATGACTGCATGACTGCATGAATGAATGAATGAATGGATGAACGAGCAAGAGGAAGGAAGCAAGGGGAGGGAGGAAGGAGGTCGAATGGCCTGTAATATCGACGTGGATTGAGCACCTCTCTTCCAGGCACTGACTGCCTACAAGAACCCTGCTCTTAAGCAACTGCCTGCTACTTGAAGAGAAGAAAAAATTGTACACGTCAATATAATGCACGTAAAGGATTGTGAATGTCCCAAGAGGCAACAGAGGCAGGGCTATGACATTTAAAAAGGAAAACCTTAGAGTGTTTAGTAGCAGCTAACAGTTCCGCTTTGTATATTCTGCACATCAACACACTCGTGCAATGCTCCCAACACCCAGAGCAGGGAAGCACCTGCTTTAGAGATGAGGAAGCAGGAGAGTGAGGCCAGGTAATGCGCAGAGTCACACGGCATCTGCGTGGTGGCACCCCTGTCCGTCTCCCCACCCCCAGTCCACAGTCCTCCTCCGGCATCCTGCACTCCTGAGAGACAGGGAGGATACCCGACAGGGCGGGCACACTCTGGGTGGGAGAACCTGTTACCTCCGCCAGGTGGATCCCTGTCAATAGAGGAAGTAGATTTCAAATTGCCCCTAAGGATGAGAAAGACTCGCACAGCCGTTAACAGCTGTACCCAAAGGTTTAAGGACATTTAAGTCTGCAGAATATCACGAGCTAGAACTGCCATGAGAGTCGTCACGTGTACGACATGAATGAGCTTCTCGTGTGCTACACCTGAGACCTGGCATTTCTGCAGTTTCTTTCTTTTCTCTTTTCCCATGTTTCTTCAAGCTGATGGTGGTCAATGGGAGGAGGGAAGTCCTACTGCTAGATGGCTAATTCTAGAAGCCTGAAAAGTAAACTAGGCAGGAAACCATGAAGGTGGTGCCCAGGACAACAGAAGGTAATTGAACAGCGGCCAAGTGCTTGGCCCCAGTGAAGTGAGCAGAAAGAAAAACATGTCAGGTTCTTGCCAATTACTCCTGTCGTGGGTTAGGATGCACTGGGCTGCAAGTAACAGAAGGACCCATCAACCACGCCTTCGACAGGTAAGGGCTGTCTTCCTCCCATGACAAGGAGACTGGAGGATGTCCCCCTGCTGGAGGCTCCTGGGGTTCACCTCGTCCTCTTTTCTCGAGGTCACGGGATGGCTGCTGCAGAGGTGCAACCCAGCTACCTCTGGCCGAAAGGGAGGCCGGCATGTTGAGTGTTTAGCTTTCCATCTTCCGGGGTGGAGGCTGGCAAGGCAGGAGAGTGCTGGGGCGAGTGCGGGGCTAGCCAGCCCACAGCCTCTTGGACCACCCTTGGGGTCCAGGCACGCAGCCTCTGCAGGCCAAGTGTAGTCCCAAGCCCACCTGGGAGGCAGGGAGGCCTGGCACCTCTTCACGAAGGCTTCCAGCTTCTCCATCTGCACACATGACTCACCCTGGCTCTGGTCGTAGCCTGCCCTGGCTGTGAGCGCCAGGGTTCACTTCCTCCCTAGATAATTGCCAGCCTGAATTGTTTATGAGCCTAATGTTCACACTGATGGGTTCTGACCAAGGCCACCGAGGGACCAGCCCATCTTCAACCCCACACCAGGCATGGGGTGAGAAGGCCTCGGGGGAAGGCCACAGACCTCCTGTGCGGAGCAAGGGGGGGAGGAGGGGGCATGGACGGCCACTTCTCTGGGGGTTGCCAGAGGAGGCTGGGAGCAGATCCTCCTCTGCCCCTCACTGTTTCCAGGTGCCTGAGGGTGATTACAGTAACTGGGAGGTGAGGGCTGGTGTGGGCACGTCCTGGGTCCCCCAGCACATAGCCCAGGCCTAGAGTGTATGGAGTGGGAGCCCAGACCCGGGCTGATGCCCCAGCTCTGCCAGTTCCCGGCCGGGACAAGGAATTTAGCCTCTCTATGCCTTGGTTTCCCCATCTGACCAGGGGGGTTGCTGTGAGGACTGAATGCAGGAATCCCTGTGCAGTGGATTGTTTGCCGAAATGGCCTCAGTCGCTCCCCTCTGAATCCATGCCCCTTTGCTCCTCATCCCCAGGTGGACAGTCGAGTCCACGTGCCTGGAATCTAGCTGGGCCTGTGACTCACGCCAGCCAATAGGATGCCGTGCAGGTGACGTCACCCGCTCTGAGCCCTGCAGCTTCTGCTGGTGGATGCAAGTAGCAGAGCCCAGAGAAGGGGTTGGGTAACGGGCCGGCTGTCAATACTAGGTGCCAGAGGTCAGAGGCCACACGCCACTTCCCACACAGGAATGTCCCCGGAAAGGAAGGTGGGCTCTTCAGAGACATGGAGGGGTAATGGCCCTCTGCCAGGGACTAAACGTTGAGTCAGAGGGAGTGCCTGCCCCACAGATGTTCTGGGGTTACTGAGTGGGACTGTGGCATTTCCAGGTACAGCCGGTTCAAGTTTGCCAGACTAGCAGAACTTAAGGAAGCCAGAAGGATTCCCCCCTCCCTCCCTTGGGAAGAAGGCAGTGGGGTCTGGGAAGGTGCTTGGGGCTAGGGCTGGGGTTAGCCTGCCTCTTCCTTGGCTGTCTTTATAAAAAGGATGGATTGGAGGGTTTCTAAGGTCACCTGCTTCGCTGTTTTTAGGTTATTCCTACTCTTTGAACAAGTGATAATTTTTTTTTCTGTTTGTAGCGGAGGGTCAGCACTTTCCTTTGGGTCTCCTGTGACCCTGTATGAGTACGTGGGGAGGTGGGAACAGCCTAGAGGTTCTAGAAGCCCCCGGGTCCTCCCCGCACAGCCTTCATATTCTAGCTCTGCAGCAGCTCCCCAGCCTGGAGCTTGTGCCTCAGGGCTTTAGGCCACCAGATAGTCCTATTTTGTTCTTCAAATCACACAGTAGCCTAAACGCTGGAGCAAGGCACGGGTCCACAGAGCTATCACTGTTGATCTCCTATTTGCCTTTAAATCCAAAAAAACGGTCCCCTACTCAAACATACATAGGAGTATTTGCGGGCCAGCTCGTCAGCCTGGAGAGCCCAACTTGAAATGCCCACGTCTACCCTGTGGACTCAGCCCCCTTTAACCGGTGGTTTCTGGGGATCCTGCCATTCCTCCAGTGTTCTGCAAAGAACACTCTGGAACTGCCCAGCAACCAAAGATGCTTTAGCTGTGTCTGTGGCTCTTCCTCGTAGGTCCGAGGGGGCAGGCGACATCTTTGGTTTTCACCATGGTCGCATGCGTCTTTGGCGCTATCTCCTGTGACCAGGCTTGTGCAGAAAGACGGCTCAGCAAAGGGGGAAGGTCAGTGAAGAAACCCCAAGGCATCCAAATCCCCAGGTCGGCTGGTCCAGCCCTGATTGCTGGGCTCCACCCAGACTCGGTGGCTCGGCCGCTGAGCCCACAGCCAGGGTCAAGCTACTCAGCCAATCTCTGCCTCAGTTTCCTCATCTGTAAAACGGAGGGTAGAAACACCTTCCCCGCATGGCAAACGCCATGTAAGCGTTAACTGAAACATAAGTACCTGGAGAAGAGAGGACAGAAGACGCGAAACGCTCCTGCCCGCTGAGCTGGGGTGACGGGACCCTGGCCCTGTCCCGGGACCTGGCTGTGGGCAGCAGGCCCAGCTCCCCCAGGTAAGAAGATCTCAAGGTCACATTTAGACTCCCGGGCCCCGGGCTTCAATCACCTGGACCTGCAGAACCAAAAGAGCCTGTTTCTCTGGGTGCAGAATGAAAAGGGGGGAAGAGGAAGAAGAAAGGTATGTGAGGAGCCCAGGGAAGCCCTGAGAGAGTGAGGGTCCCACACCTGGGCCTTTCCCACTGCCCTCCCAGGGTCCAGAGGGAGGGCAGGGTGCCTCACAGGAGTCTCTGCTCTCGGGCTCAGGGTCCAGCGCCAGGTGGGCGGCGGACACTCCCCGAGGGACACCTGCACCCACCCCGCTCCTTTGCGATTCCCCTGGAGAGATGAGCGTCCTGCCCAGGCACCACCACTGGCCTGCACGTCTCTCTCCTCAAAACCCCACCAGAGCAGCTGGAGAACTCTCTGGAACATGGGTCAGATCCCATCACCACCCTCATCATTGTTCAAGTTCACCAGATGGGTCACAAGCCGGCCCCGCCCGCCCCCTCATCCCACCCCACTCTGTCCGCACATCCCAGGCGGGAGCCATCGGACGTCAGGGCATCTCACGCCCCCATGCCTTTGCCCCTGCTCTCCCCTCGGCCAGTGAGGCCCTTCTGCACGGGGCCACCCGGCAACCCCCCAGGCAGCTTCCCAGTCAAGCACGTCTCTCGCTCCCACCCTGTGCTGCGTCCACAGTTGTTTATGTAACTGGGACCCCAGTTTAGAAAATGACCTGCTTGCTTGTCTAGATCCCGGACTCTGAGCTCCTGGCAGCAAAAGGCTCCACAGTGATCCTCAGGCCACAGCTCAGAAGCTCCAGGCCCCTCTGATTTGGGCAACTCGCCTGCACCGCTGGAAAGATGACCTCTGGGCCCGAGTTCCAGCTCCCCCGACAAGCTGAGGCAGGTTAGTTTACCTCTCAGAGCCTCTGATTCCTTATCAGCAAAATGGGTCTAACCCCTGACTCAGAAGATTAAGAGGATCCCGGCCCAGACACACACGCCAGAGACTGAGTGGGACATAAACCAGAAATCTGTTCCTTAGAATGAGACAAACCAGCATCGGGCACCCGGAGAGTGAGCCACGTGCTAGGTTATCCGAAGCCAAGTCGTCACAAGGAAGCGGGGGAGGCCTCCCCCAGGGAGGGAGAAGCAAGGGGCGGCCAGGCCAGCGTTTCCCCAACAGAGGGCCCCAGCCCGGCCAGTGCTTCCTGCATCTGTTCTGGAACATTCCTTTCTCTTGCCTTTTCACTTGGGGGCATCCAGGCCTGCCCTCCTGACGGGAACGACCTCACTTGGACGTGCTAACACCTTAGGTCTGATGCACCCAGGCTGCCAAGGAGGCGGGAGCCGTCCAGTGGGAGAGAGCTTGGCCTCTGCCTGGACAGGTGTGAGTTTTGTAGTGTGACCTTCCAAGCTCATTAGTCTCCGTTTTCCTTCTTGGTGGCCAGGGCTGTGGAGGGGAGGACACCTCTGGTCACTCCCTTGTCCCCCATGCTGCCCTCAGAAGGCATCCAGTACTTGTCAGTGGACTGGGTAAAAAACCGGGTCCATTGAAGATGCGTGAAAACTGGAAACCATCCTCACTGGGCTGCTCACCTGAGCACAGACCGCATCCTGTCTGTGGATGGGCAAGGTGGACGTCCTGCATCCGTCAGGGCTGTGTTCCTGCTCATACTGTCTGTCCCTAAGGGCTCTGGAAGTGTCCTGGGGGCAGCGATCAGACAGCCTGAAGACACAGAGGCGTGCGCACACACACGTGCACACACACGCGTGCACACACATGTACAAGCACACACGCGTGCACACACATGTACAAGCACACACAGAGGGAGGCATGCGCACACACGTGCACACACATGTACAAGCACACACAGAGGGAGGCATGCGCACACACGTGCACACACATGTACAAGCACACACAGAGGGAGGCATGCGCACACACGTGCACACACATGTACAAGCACACACGTGCATATGCACACACAGGGGAGGCATGCACACACGTGCACACCCATGTACAAGCACACACATGTGCATATGCACACAGAGGGAGGCATGCACACACACGTGCATATGCACACACAGGGGGAGGCATGCACACACGCGTGCACACACACGAGCACACACGTGTACAAGCACACACTTGTGCATATGCACACGGGGGAGGCATGCACACACGTGCACACACATGTACAAGCACACACACGTGCATATGCACACACAGGGGGAGGCATGCACACACACGTGCATATGCACACACAGGGGGAGGCATGCACACACGCGTGCACACACACGAGCACACACGTGTACAAGCACACACTTGTGCATATGCACACGGGGGAGGCATGCACACACGTGCACACACATGTACAAGCACACACGTGCATATGCACACAGAGGGAGGCATGCACACACACGTGCATATGCACACACAGGGGGAGGCATGCACACATGCGTGCACACACACGAGCACACACGTGTACAAGCACACACACGTGCATATGCACACACAGAGGGAGGCATGCACACACGAGCACACACATGTACAAGCACACACATGTGCATATGCACACACGGGGGAGGCATGCGCACACACACAGACACCACACAAGCACACACACATATGCACAGCACACGCATACACCCCAACACATACAACACTCGCATGTATGCAGCACACATGGACACACACACACACATCCACGTGTACACACAGGTGTTGCAAGCCCAAACAACGAGCACACCAGCTTTCATCATTTTTGCTTCAGGTTTTCACACGGTGGAGACTATTTTAGGCTGAAGAAAGTTAAGACTGAAGGTAACTCATGGTCGGTGTGTGCACAAGTACACGCGTGTGCACCTACACTCAGAAACCCACAGAAAACTGTGACGGAAGAGCTCAGTCACTCTCTCCCTCTGACGCTGAAGGTGAGAGAGAGCATGGCCTTGAGCCACCACGGAAGTGGACGCGGGGGGTCAAAGGTGAGATGTCACTGCCAGAGTGCGGGTTCTAGACATGAGGCACAAATCCTGTGCACACATCGGGCATCAGAAATCAGCCGAGGTTCCTGCCTTGCTGTGCGCTCGCCGAGGGAGTGGGTGGACGGGTGGAGGAGGGCTCCCCGACTGAGTCCCCCAGCCTCGGGGCGCTGGGCCAGCGGCACACGTCTTCCAAAGCAGGCAGCGTCACCGGGTGAGTTGGCCTCGGGGTCAGACGGCCCCGCGAAGACCCTGCTCAGCCGCTGCTGGCTGTCGATTTGGGTGTGTATCCAAACTTCCCACAGTTGCAGTTTTCTCACCTTTAAAACTGGGGTAAAACCAGCCACTTGATGGAGTGATTGTGAAGATGAGAGTAAGATCTGTAAAGCCTTGAAAGAATTGCAGGGTCCAAAATAAGTGTGCAATGGCTGTGGCCTCCAGATGACCGGGAGGCCGGGCATCCTGTGTAGAAAGGGAATCTTCTTGTTATGAAAGTGCACCTTTAGGAAGGTACCTGAGCACCTGCCCGCCCTAGACAAGAGGGGGGTTCTCCAGGCACGGAAGGGGAGAGGGGTGCAAGGGGTGAGGAGGAGGAACCAGGACAGCCTGAGATGCTAAATTCCCCAGAACAGAGTAGAAGCCTCTGGAATATAACACTCACTAGGTGGTGGGTGTGAGAGTTTTCCTTTTAACACAGACAAGTAGAGACAAGGACACACAAAATCTCCCCGCTTGGATAATTCCTAATGGCATTTTTTTAAAAAATAAAGCCATTTATGGGTAGAAGACCCAAACAGCGCAGGCAGGTACACCGTGAAAAGAGAGCCCTCGCATGGCCACTCCATAACGTTGCCCTCATACCTTCTGTTCCTGAGATGACTGGGGCGGTGGTGCAGGCCTGACTTCCTGCCCCAGCTCCCCCTGATGGCTGCCTGGGGCCCCTGAGCCCCCGGCCTCCCGCCCTAGACTGTTTGAGTTTCCCACGGCTGCTCTAACAAATGCCACACATCTAGTGGCTTCAAACAACAGAAACGTAGTCTCTTGCCGTCCTAGAGGCCAGAGTCCAAAATGAGTCTTTAGGGGCTAACGTCAAGGTCACGGGGGAATGGCTCCTTCTGGGGGCCCCGGGGGAGCACCGTTCCTCACGGAGCCCAGCATCTGGGGCTTCCGTGTTCCCGGCTGCAGCCACACAGTCCAGGCTCTACCTCCCTGGCCCTACGCCGGCCCCCTCTCCGCAGTCAGGTCTCTCTCTGCCCCCCTCTCACAAGGACACTTGGGATGGCGTTTAGGGCCACACAGGTAATCCAGGATCGTCTGCCCGTCTCAGATCTTACCTTAATCTCACCTGCAAAGTCCTCTTTGTTTCTCCATACAAGGTCACATTCACATTCACAGGTTCCAGGGGTGAGGACGAGGCTGTCTTTGGGGGCCATCATTCAGCCGACCACGGGGACCAAGCTCAAGTCCAGGGGGAGGGAGGGGATGGTTCAGGGCCCTTGGCCCGGCCCAGTAGGTCACATCAAGCGGCACACTCAGTGCTGACCCCCCTTCTTCTTAAGCGGCACCGTCTTGGACATGACTTACCACCTGTCCTACCTTGAGACCCTGTCGGGATTTTGCAGAGCTAGCATCCCTGGTCCCCAGTACTCACCGGACACTCCAGGCCTTTCTCGGCATTGGAGCCCCTGCCCCTGAGCCCAGGCCCGCGGCGTTTTCCCACCTCCGAGCACACATCCTGAACGATACCTCCTTCCTGCCCCTCCCCACCTCCGCTGCCCTCCAGCAGCTGGCCCTGCCTCATGTTTTGCTCAGCTGCCAGGACACCCCACTTGCCACCCCTGGACCCCACCTTGCCAACCACAGGGCCGCTCCAGCATCTTCCTCTTTCCTGCACCTGGACACCCCTTCCTCCACGCACACCTGGCGTCTTCACGGGGCCTGGGCTCCACCCGCAGTCTAACGCACGGTCCTGGCTGTGCGGACAGTAGGCCCTGGAGGGGAGGAGATGACAGACAAAGCGAAGAGGAGGGTGGGAGGGCAGCTTACAGGCCAGGAGACCTCCTGCTAGGGTGCGGATCTCAGCCCCGCCCACTGCACGCTTATTAACGAGACCAAACCTCGGCCCGCAGGACAGAAGCACAAGTGCCCATCCCTGTGGTCAAGGCACAGCCATGAGCTGGCGCCTGGGGACACCCATGAGAGGCCCTCAGAGCCCAGAGCACGGGTACCGGGGTTAACGGTCCGGCTCCCCTGCTCTATAATTAGCAGCTGGCTGGTGGGCGGTGAGGTTTGGACTTCAACTTGCTTCCCTAGGTGCAGAGCCCCCTTTTCTGAACCTGACCCGCACCTTGTCAGCCAGCAACCATGACCAATTCCCCAGAGGCGGAGGACAGTGTATCCGACGCTCTCAAGAGTGGAAGAGGGGCTTCCCTGGTGGCGCAGTGGTTGAGAATCCGCCTGCCAATGCAGGGGACACGGGTTCGAGCCCTGGTCTGGGAGGATCCCACGTGCCGCGGAGCAGCTGGGCCCGTGAGCCACAACTACTGAGCCTGTGCATCTGGAGCCTGTGTTCCGCAACAAGAGAGGCCACGATAGTGAGAGGCCCGCGCACCGCGATGAAGAGTGGCCCCCACTTGCCGCAACTAGAGAAAGCCCTCGCACAGAAACGAAGACACAACACAGCCAAAAATAAATAAATAAATAAATAAATAAATAAATAAATAAATAAACTCCAATCTAAAAAAAAAAAAAAGAGTGGAAGGGATTCTGAGTCCATGGGTCCTTGTGTTTGCACACATCTCAAGGGCCAAACTACATACCCGTTCTCGGGACAACACTGGAGCTTTTCTGTCCCAAAGGGGAGGCTCTGTCTGTTACCTCTTCTGTTTGCTGTCTACTGAATGCCGATGACAAAGATTCTCTCCTTGACCAAACTCCAGCCGGGCTCCTCTGAGCCCTCTTCTCCGCTGGGCCTCAGCCGTGGCCCATGAGGGCTTGAACAAACACTAACATTGCTTCCAACAGGTCAAGGCCATGTCCCTAGGATGGCCCGGCCCCCTTACACTGCCTGCTTGGGAAAACTTAAGACTGTGTGTTCCAGCCAACACCCGAAGACAGGGCCCCGTCTCCCAGTGGCATGCAGGGGCCGGTTAGCAAACCCAGCCGGGCTTCACATGGACCAGCCCCCCTTTCCTGACTTCCATAATTTTTCACTTCCTCTGCTCACGGAGTCCCTTCTCCCTCTGTACAAAGTAAAGCTGAGCTCAGCCCGTGCCGGGCCCTCTCCCTCACAGCAGCAGCATGTCACTGACGAAAGGCTGTCCTTCCCACTTTAACTAGTGTCCAGTTTGTTTATTTTGACGCATGCTACAGGCAAGTCACCGCGGGGGGAGGAGGGAGCATGGCTTTCGGTGTCTGATTCTCTGTGCCTAGTGCACAGAGAATAGTGAAAGGAAAGCAGGGGTTGTGGAGGGAGGGGGAGGAAAGGAAACATCGTTCTTAGTGTCAAGGAGCTTAAACCCCACTGAGAACGTTACATATTAAAACAATTAATTAGGAATTGAAAATGGCATGTAATGTAATGCCAGCATTTCTGAGTCGTCTTCCTAGTTCCTGGAACCAGAGCAATCACCAGGACGTGCCACTAGGTCAGCCCCAGGCAGCTCTGTCCTGAGTTCAGTCTAGGCTTCAGCCCTTGGACCCGACTCCAGAGCCACTGGGAACCCCCTGCAGGGGGCCCAGCTACACCCACGCAGCTCATCTGCACAGATCTTCCGGAAGGTGCTCTGCAGGTGAGGGCTGACCTCACCAGACGGATCCCGAGACAGGTGCTTTTGCATCTCACTTCAGTGGACTCAACACTATTGAACTGCACACTTTAAAATAAAGTAGTAACTTTTGTGTTATGTATATTTTATTACAATTAAAAAACTGTTTAATTCGAAAATATACATGCACCCCAATGTTCATAGCAGCACTATTTACAATTGCCAAGACGTGGAAGCAACCTAAGTATCCATAGACAGATGAATGGATAAAGAAGATGTGATGCACACACACACACTGGAATGATTTTATTTATATACACACACACACACACACACACACACACACACACACACACACACAAGGGAATACTACTCAGCCATAAAAAAGAATGAAATGTTGCCATTTGCACCAACATGGATGGACTTGGAGAGCATTACACTAAGTGAAATAAGACAGAGAAAGACAAATACTGCATGATATCACTTATATGTGGAATCTAAAAAGTAAAACAAACTGGTGAATATAATAAAAAAAAAAGCAGACTCACAGATACAGAGAACAAACCAGTGGTTACCAGTGTGGGTGGGGGGAGTGGGAGGGACAAGCTCTTAGGTGTAAGACAGGCTCAAGGATGTATCGTACAACATGGGGAATAGAGCCAATATTTTGTAATAACTGTGAATGGAGTGTAACCTTTAAAATTGTATAAAAAATAAAAAATTTTAAAAATTGTTTATAATTCAATAGATGAAAAATCCCGCTCCCACCAGGTCACCAATGTTAAAGGATTTGGGGTCTTCCCTAAACTCACTTTCTAGGACACCACTGAGGGAGGGAAAGGTGAAGAATGAAATGGAAGAGGTAGAAATGTGTTTATTATCCCAGTTTCCAGGTAAGAAAGAGCAAAGGGAGACGGCCAACCTCCTTGCAGGAGGAGTTTGCAGGGAGTGTGCCCACTGGATACCTCCGGGGGGGTCAAATCTTTCTCCTTGTGAGAGACCCAGGGCAGCCCTTCACCTGCCTTGCGAGTCCTGAGTCCTCAAAATCAGGGCCGCGTCATGCAGGGCCAGGCTCTGTCCATCCATTTCCCCTCCACGAGACACAGATAAGAAAATTGTGGCTGGAGGGGTTCCCAGGCCACTGGTCCCAAGTCACTTGTCCTGCTGAGGGACTTCCAGTGGACCACCAGCATGCCGCCGCGGGCCGGAGACCCGTGCTGCTGCACCTCTGGATGCCAGGGTCCTGCCCACCACTGCTCTCACCTCTGCAGGGTCACTTGCCATCTTCAATGACAATTTAACGGTCTCGCAGCCTGAATCCTGCTCGATCTGGAGTGGCAAACACTCTCTTGTTTGCTGAACCTACCTAAACCAAGGATTTTAGACAGCAGGGCACCGCCCCGCCCGAGACCGAGACGTGAATTGATGCTATTTTCAGAAGCATGAATGTAAAGGAGTAGGGGCGGGGAGACTGTGGCCAGAGGACCGAGGGCCTTGTAACCAGTTCAGGGAAGGAGGATACTACCCTGTCCAGGCAAAAGCAAGGGGACACTGGAAAATGAGGGTGATGGAAAGACCCTCTGTTTGACGCTTTGGAGGCAAACTCGCGCAGGACCAAATGAGCTTTCCGACGGCGCTGGCTCACTTACTAGGAATAGTAACTGTGGGCCAGGTGAGACAACGGGAAGAGCGCAGGTCAGACCCAGGTGTGTGTCCCCGAAGAGCCCAGAGGGGAGGAGCACAGCTGCCTCGTGCCAGCTGCTCTCCGAGCGTCTGTGCACTTCCCCAGTCCTCAGAAACGCAGCGGCTATGAGGAGGGCCACTGTGTCGGTGGAGGGGTAGCACGGGGTCTCAGGGAGGCCAAGTGAAGCTGCGGTGGAGCAGGGCTTACATCACTAATCCTCTGGGCTCACATCTGCCTCTGGCTGGATGCAGTGTCCGCGAGCCTTCCGTTATTGCATCCTGCCGGATGCAGTGAATTCCCTTCACGCTTCATCTCTGCCAACTTGCTGGAGTGCAGGATGCTCACGCCTTGAGTGCCTTGGGCATTCCTCTCACTGGTGACTTAACCAGACCTCTGCGCTTCTTCAGGAATCGGATGGCTGGATTGTTAAAGCACCTTCCCCAGCCTGGCTAGAAAGGAAATTTTACTCAATGTGTGCATCTAGGGAACAGGCATCCCAGCATGAATTTGGGGGGAATCTATTTTGTTTTTTGAGATTAGGCATCAAGAAGCATCGCGGTGTGTTGGTTAAGAGCATGGAGCCTGGAAGCAGAATGTCTGGGTTCAAATTCTGGCTGTGCTCTGGGTCCTGGGGCAACTTAATTAGCTCTGCGTGTCTCAGTTTTCCCATCTGTAAAATGGGGATAATCAAAGCCCCACACCTAAGGGCTGCCCTGAGGCTCAATCCATGATCGGGTTGACGTGTGTAATCAGCGGAGCGGAGCTCATTGACTGGGTTTCACGCCCCGGGAGCCTTCCATACTGCACCTGCACAGCCCTCTCCACACGCCTGGGGCAGAAGTGTTCAGAATCCTTGGGTTTTGGGAAGGTAATTCCCACTTCCCAGCGGGCCTGGCTCAGCACTCTATTAGTATTTCTGCAATAGAAACTTCACCCTGAGAGGAATCAATAAGCGGTATAAGTAATGGTTCTATAGTCATTTCCAGCCAGAAACTGCTACCCATGGGTCCTATGTCAGTCAGATTTAGCCATCAAATAAGTTCCAGAAAAAGCTTTTCTGTTTATTTTGGATTTCAGCACTGAGGAAGAGGTTTTCATCTTGTCTCGAATGACACACGTTCCTGGTCCCAGCGACAGGGCCAGTGAGTGGGGTGGGCCAGTTGGAAGGCCATATGGGAAAGGGACAGGGGTATTCACTCCAGTGAGGCGCAGAAACATGGGCAAGTAGTTAAATGATTCTTTTTTTTAAGATCAAGCCAAGAAAAGACGGCTGGTGGTCTCGTCCGGCCCCCCCAGGGACTCCACTTGGGCAAAGCAAACATGGTGCCACGTAGGAAACGCTGACACCTGCTGACACTCACCTGGTCCTCCTGGGAAGCCCCGCCCTGTCCCCTGGGGCTTCCTCCCTTCTCCGAGTGGCTGAGAATGTGAAGTGTGTGGCCACACCCAGACCCCAGGAGAGCCTGGGGGAGGAGATGGCTGGAGTCTGAGGTGCCATCCTGGACAGGTCACCGGCCCCTCCTACGGCAGATGTGAGAGATCTCTGCAGCAAAGCCAAAGGCGAGAGTGGAGCCTGAATTACCCACTGGAAGGCCTGACTGTAAAATGTTATAAATAGATGGAGTATTAAAAGATAACGCCAAAACTCTTCCATTACATTGAATGAGGGTGAAACTTCCACTGCTCGCTTCCATTGCTGCTACGCTTTGCCCTGCCTGGGTCTCAATGGCCTCTTCTGTGGAGCTGGAAAAACAATCATTCATCAGGTGTCTCGCCGAGGCAGCTTTTGTCCAAGCTCTAAAATGTCTGCTTTCCTCTTTTTTTTTTTCCTTTTTACTACTTAAAAGGAACTATAATAACAGGGCAGCCTTCTAACTGACAGGTGGCCTCTATTGCCACACCCCAGATGTTTTAAATGCAGGAAAGCCATCCGGATTATTCTGGGGAGCTGGTCTCCCCACAGGCTGCCGATCACCTGTTTCCCTTCTTTTCCTCCACGTTTTTTGGTGCTGCCTCACGCTGCACCTGACAGGCACTGGTGACCTCAGGGAGGGCACGGAGGGTCAGGTCTCTACCCTGTTTCCTGACCAGAGATGTGCAACAATCCACGTTGGATGGGGGTGACTCATTACTTCTGAGTTAGAGAGCATGAACAGATCAGAGCAAATGCACCCTCATTACTGGAAAAACGCCCCCGGTAGCCAGCGAACCACGCAGCACCTTTGTCCACCAAGAACCGCCTATTTCTGGACTTCCCTGGTGGTGCAGTGGTTAAGAATCCGCCTGCCAATGCAGGGGACACGGGTTCGAGCCCTGGTCCGGGAAGACCCCACATGCCGTGGAGCAGCTAAGCCCGTGCACCACAACTACTGAGCCTGCGCTCTAGAGCCCGCGAGCCACAACTACTGAAGCCCGTGCGCCTAGAGCCCGTGCTCCACAACAAGAGAAGCCACTGCAATGAGAAGCCCGTGCACCACAACAAAGAGTAGCCCCCTGCTCACCGCAACTAGAGAAAGCCTGCATGCAGCAACGAAGACCCAACGCAGCCAAAAATAAATAAAATTTTAAAAAAGAAAAAGAAAAAAAAGAACCGCCTATTTCTTATCAAGCTTGAAACACCTGTTCCCCTGGGCTCACAACAACACTTCCCAGGGAGAGAACAGCATCCTGCAACAATGTCAGGACCGCCCTGACACGGGTCTAGCTAGGACGGCGGGTGTCTGGGAGGGACCCCCAACAGACATGCAGGCAAATATACTCCAGATTCAGTACTCAAACCAGGTTGGATGTTTGGACACTAAGAGGCAGCATCAGACCTGCAGGTCCCCACCCTCTGTGTGCTGCCATCCTCCCTGGGCCCGCGACCTTTGCGGTTGGGAAACGCAGAGAGAGACGTGTTCCTCTGTTTCCAGGTCTGCCACACTGGATTCGGTTCTAGGAAAAAGTTTGTTCCCTGCATTCAGGCTCTGGTGCTATCTTTCATCGGAAGGCGCAGGCATGCAACTCTTTTGGCCTTAATTTCCGCTTCTTAAGAGCTATTCCTGGGCTCACAGGCACAAGCAGATGCTGTGCTCCACCCAAGCGTCTCCATTCCACTAGTTACACCCCAAAGTCAGATCTGTTGTTTTTCTCCTTACTTGGTGGGCATAGTAGACAGAATAATGACACCTCACCCCAAAGATGCCCATGTCCTAACCCTGGGACTTGTGAATATGTTACCTTATGCGGCAACAGGGACTTTACAAGTGGGATTAAATCAAGGAC
This sequence comes from Eubalaena glacialis, assembly GCF_028564815.1. Classification (NCBI taxonomy): domain Eukaryota; kingdom Metazoa; phylum Chordata; class Mammalia; order Artiodactyla; family Balaenidae; genus Eubalaena; species Eubalaena glacialis. Next base: position 4,093,907 of record NC_083721.1, on the reverse strand, counting down.
CTTGAGGAGGGAGATTTCCCTGCATTATCCAGGGGTGCCCAAGGCCATCACACGCATCCTTATAAGAGGGAGGCAGGAGGGTCAAGGTTAGAAGAAGGCAATGTGACAACAGACGCCGTGCTTGGAGTGATGCAGCCATGAACCTCTAGAGCTAGAAGTGGCACGAATTCTCCCCCGGAGCCTCCAGATGCCACCAGCCCCGCCCACACCTGGATTTTAGCCCCTTTAAGCTTCATTTAGGAATCTGACCTCCAGAATGGTAAGAGAATAAATTTGTGCTGTTTTAAGCCACTGTGTTTGTGGCATTTTGTAATAGCAGCCACAGGAAATTAATAGTGGCCATACTCCAAACACTGAGGGTTGTTTGCTTGTTTGTCTTGGGACAAACCCAAGACAAACAACCCCGACCAGGGATCGAACCCAGGTCCTGGCAGTGAAAGCGCCAAATCCTAACCACTAGACCGCCAGGGAATTCCCCGAACTTTGAGTTTTAACAGAAACCTGCTGGACATCAAGTTGTATCCGTGGGCAATTGTGGGCTGAGAACGAGACCACGGAGTGCTCTCAATCCAGATTTGAAGCCGTCTTTCCCCCTCACTCACAATGAAGTCATAGATGAGGTAACTGGGGATCCTCACCCATAAGGTGGCATTAGCCCTACCAGCTCAGTGGCTTCTGGCAGGATAAAAATTCAGATACTAGGTGGAGGGCGCCTCCCTGGTGCTAAGCTGAGGCCTCTCCAAAAGGGACATTTGCTAAAAGCAAGCAGAATGCGAGCAGGACACGGTCTCTGTGAGCTCCCCCAAACCCGGCAGCGGGACCGTCTGCACCCCTGACACCCTGAGATGCCTTGCCCGCATCTCAGAGAGGGAAGGGACCCGGCCTGGGCTTCAGAAGAACTTGACATCCGCACTGTTTTTAGAGCACGGCTTCCGTCACTCCACATCCACCAGCTCAGAGAGGGAGGAAGGCACGATTATCCCTCCTCTCACCCAAGGCGAAGGGAGACCCAGAGGTCTGCAGCCAGCCAGGCCAGGGTCCTGGACGAGGCCACAAGACCAACAGGACATCCCTGTCCTCAGGGACCTCCCCCCCCCCCCACCCCCAGCATGTCCTCCGGCACAGGTGCGGCATCCTGAGCTTTCCCAGAACCTTATCCCACTTCCGCCCTCGTCTCAGCCCCCGGGTGGGAGCTGGCAGCTTCCTTCCTTTCCATTGATGGAGGCAGATAAGCCTACTGATCTTCATTCCTGGCAGCCCACTTGGCCTTTGGATGCCATTTTCCAAATGCCTTTCCGAGGCTCAGCCCTCCTTGGGGCTGGGCCAGGGCCTTGCCTGTGTTCTCCTTCAAGTCCACACAGATCCTGGGAGGCAGACACTCACCCCAGGCCCGTTTTAGTGACAAGCTAAGTGCCTGGGGAGGGTTATAGATGGGCAAGGCTGGTGTCTGAATCCAGCTCCAAATCCAGAGCCCAAGCGTGTAGAAGCTACCCTGCAGCTTACTCCTGAACCGCCAGCTTCTTTCAGCTCCGGAACACAGTGTCCTTGCCCCTGCCCCTGTGTGTCTCTGCTGAGCAGCTGCTGAGGAGAACAGCATCTCCAAGGGTACTGACACCTGCAAACCGTCTCCAGTGCGTCAGAGACGCCCACGGGGCAGAGGGGCTCCTGGGATAAGCCTCCTGGTTCCCGGCCAGGGCAGCAGCTACTGTCCAGAGCCTGAAAACGTGTGAAGCCACTGTCACCCCAGAGGGCTGTTGCAGGAGAGAATGGTGGGGCGTGGGAGGATGGTCACGTCCCTGGAACGGCCGCCCAGCATGGGTTCTTGGCTTCGCACAGGAAAGAATTCAAGAGCGAGCCATGGTAAACTGAAAGAGGGTTTATTCAGGGAGATACACACTCCACAGACAGAGTGTGGGCCACCTCAGAAGGCAAAAGGGCCCAAAATATGGGGTGGTTAGTTTTTATAGGGCTGGGTAATTTCATAGGCTAATGAGTGGGAGGATTATTCCAACTATTTTGGGGAAGGGGCAGAGATTTCCAGGAATTGGGCCACTGCCCACTTTTTGGCCTTTTATGGTCAGCCTCAGAACAGTCATGGTGCCTAGAGCTGTGTCATTTAGCTCAGGGGTCCCCAACCCCCAGTACCGGTCCACGGCCTGTTAGGAACCGGGCCGCACAGCAGGAGGTGAGCAGAGGGCCAGCAAGCGAAGCTTCACCGCCGCTCCCCATCGCTCCCCGTCACTGACATCACCACCTGGACCATCCCCCCCCCCACCCCCCAGCCATCCCTGAAAAAATTGTCTTCCACGAAACCAGTCCCTGGTGCCAAAAAGGTTGGGGACCGCTGATTTAGCTTGCTGATGTATGACAATGAGCATATTCTGAGGCTCAAGGTCTAGTGGAAGTCAATCATCCTCCATCCTGGACCTAGTTGGTTCTAACCAGTTTATGTTGTGTCCTCAATGGCTGTCATTCTTTTAAATGTTGTGCCCTGCCCTTCCTGTCTCAGTGGGAATAAACGAAGACCACCCAGAAGAGAACAAGCAAAGGCTGCTCATTCAGAGATGGGAGTCGGCCACCACCACTTGTGTTTGACGGAGACTCACAGGCAGGCAGGGGAGGGGGAAAGCTTTATTATTATTATTATTATTTTAATTATTTGTTTATTTATTTTAAGCTGGGTTTATTTATTTTAGGCTGGGTTCAGTCTTCGTTGCAGTGTGTGGGCTTCTCATTGTGGTGGCTTCTCTTGTTGAGGAGCATGGGCTCTAGGCACGCAGGCTTCAGTAGTTGTGGCATGTGGGCTCAGTAGTTGTGGCTCACTGGCTCTAGAGCACAGGCTCAGTAGTTGTGGCGCACGGGCTTAGTTGCTCCACGGCATGTGGGATCTTCCCGGACCAGTGCTCAAACCCGTGTGCCCTGCGTTGGCAGGCGGATTCTTAACCACTGTGCCACCAGGGAAGCCCAGGGGGAAAGCTTTAGAGTGGAAAACAGGGCAGGCTCCAGGGGGCCCTGATGGAGGCTGTCACCACGGGGACACTGGGGAAGGTTCACCTCCTATGGGATTGGCTAGTGGAGCAAAGTTGACTTTCTTTGATAGGACCTAAATTAGAGGTGGGGACAAAAGTCAGGGAAGCTGACTCTCATTGACCAAGTTGTGACCATTCTTGGTCCCAGAGGTTATGGGTCATTCTCCTGTCCTGTATGGTCTGGCCATTATCTGTATAGGGAAAGAAAAACTTTTTCTCTACCTTGTTATGCTCTGTTATTGGGGTCCGATCCTAGACTAAAGCCGTTAGCAGGAGGCCAGCGTTTATTTCGTATGTGTACGGAAGCCAGCTCACAAAGCAGCTGGCTCGTTAAACGGTTAAAATGAAAGACTTGTACTCCTAACTTAGTAGGGAAAATGGAGGTGGGAGAACAGCTCCTGTGGGCTTCCTTTTCTATGAAATAGTTTTCTTTAGGAAAGACAAGTGAGTTTTTAGGGGAACCAGATGGGAGAAAAATTGTGATAATGTTTGTTTAAACAGGTATAAATGGTCTTTCTGTCTTCAGGGCCATAAAATGCCCCCAGAGAAGGGATTTATGGAGCCTCATTTCCCAGAAGTTGCTGCTTTTAGCCAGGTAAGGGGAGCGCCAAGGAGGCTTTTTTCTGCATCTGTTGAATCTCAAAAGTCTTCAGCTTAAAATAACGTTTATGCCGACTCTGGGGTCCCGAGTCGGTCCGTACATCTGTTTGTATATTCAGTCTCTCACCATCCTCAAGATGAGGAGACCGAAACTCAGAGATGTGAAACGTCCTTTCCCAAGTTGTCCATCCGTTGGGTGGCGGAGCCGTCCTGCTTCGGGATCCTTTCATGGGGTCAGCCCTCTCTCCCAGGGGGCAACCGGGATGGTGGAAAGATGGCTTCACAGAGAAGAATCCTACCCATCCATCCACCCACCCACTCATACACCAGGGTTTAGCAGGAATCAATATGACACAGGCCCTGATTTTGAGTTGTCCACCCTCTAGTCTAGTGGGAGACAGACTCATAAAGAGTTATTGATGTTATATTTAAAATTCCAATCATTTCCTTTGTAGAATATCTGCCCATCCATCTACTTCCTAGAATAGAATATTCATCCAATGGTGATAAACACTCACCAAGTTAGTTAAGTTCGGAGCAATCTCTATTTTCCAATTTATTACATTCTATACTTTCCAAATCGTCTGCCTTCAGAATTTATTATTTTTATAATGGGAGTAGGGAGTTTTTTTCTTTTTGGCTGCGTTGGGTCATCATTGCTGCGCGCGGGCTTTCTCTAGTGTCGGTGAATGGGGGTTCCTCTTTGTTGTGGCGTGCGGGCTTGTCATTGTCATGGTTTCTCTTGTTGCAGAACACGGCTCTAGGGGCATGGGTTTCAGTAGTTGTGGCGCACGGGCTTAGTTGCTCCACGGCACGTGGGATCTTCCTGGACCAGGGATCGAACCTGTGTCCCCTGCATTGGCAGGCGGATTCTTAACCACTGCACCACCAGGGAAGTCCTGGGAGTGTTTTTGCTTTTTTTTTTTAACTCTTCAATATCTTTTTATTGCCTGAAAGTCTGATTGTTTCTCAAGCCCCTTCATCATCTGATCTAACTGACACTTCCATGCCCACCTGCCTGCCCCAATACTCCCTGCCCGCCCCGTTACCAGGGTTTCTCAAACTTCCCGTCCTTGCTTACCTTGAATTTTGCCTGGAGCATCCGTACCTCCACCTTTGCTTGGAAAATGCCCCCCGCACCACCATCCCTCAAAACCTAGTTTAAATGTCTTCCTTCCTGAATCTCCTAACTCTGTCTGTCTGCTGCTAAGATTTTATCGGCACTACCCACGATCTTCGAAAATGTGCTTTTTAATGAATGCATAATATTCCCCTGTGGGTCACTATCATTTATTTCCTCAGTCCTTGGTTTGGGAGTATTTGGTTGTTTCTAAAATCTGAATTATAAATAATGTTGTAATAAGCCTTCTTGTTCACTAACTTTGATCTCTACTCTGCTTCCGTATGGTAGATTTCTAGAAATGAGGTCTCTAGGCCAAAGAGTAAGAATACTTCTTAAGGCTCTTCTTTCATATTTCAAAATTGCTTTCCAAACAGGTTTACAATTTACCCTCTAGCACCCGTGTGTAGGCATGCCTGCCCCTCCCCCAGCTTCACCAGAGTGGTGTGTCATCTGTTCAAAAACGAGTGTCAATTTGATAGCTGATTCTTCATTGTTTTGATTTGCATTTCTTTAACTGTTAGTGAAATTGAGTTTTTTTTAAAGTAGCTTATTTTAGCAACTAGAGATTATCATACTAAGTGAAGTAAGTCAGAAAGAGAAAGACAAATACCATATACCACTTACATGTGGAATCAAAAACTGACACTAATGAACCTCTCTGTGAAACAGAAACAGAATCATGGACATAGAGAACAGACTGGTGGTTGCCAAGGGGGAGGGGTTCAGGGGAGGGATGGATTGGGAGGTCGGGGTTAGCAGATGTAAGCTTTTATATATAGAATGGATAAACAATAGGGTCCTACTATATAGCACAGAGAACCATATTCAATATCCTATGATAAACCATAATGGAGAATATTTTTTTTAAGTATATATATGTATATATATACACAGCAGAAATTAACACAACATTGTAAATCAACTATACTTCAATAAAAAATTGATTTAAAAGAGTCAAAAGAAGCTTATTTTAAAAGTTTATTTAGATAGCCTAGTGGTTAGGGCTTCAGAGTCCAAGATGGGCTCAAATTTTGATTGGTGATCCGCTGGCGATTAGGTGATTCCGCTCTGGTGACTTAGGGAAAATTTCATAACCCCTCTGATCCTCTGTGTCCATCAGCAAACAGGGAGTTAGGCTGGGGCCCACCTCCTGGAGCCCTTGTGAGAACTGAATGAAGACATATATGTAAATAACTCAGCTTGATATCCAGGACCTGACTGGTCCATAAACATTACCCATGTTATTATGAGTTCTTGGACCTTAATATTTCGTGTCGAAATTGGATGCTTTTAAACTGTTTTTCTAGTGGTGTATATTGTTCATAATAACTTATGAAAAACTTTTCTATATATTGAGTTCAGTCCTTTGCCTGCCATATTTATGCTGATATTTTTGTGACATTTACCATTCATTTTTGCTCGCATTATTTTTTCCCCAGGTGATTTTTATTTTATGCAAACATATTCCTGTCTTTGTTTATGATTCCTTCCATTAATTTTATGCCAACAATTCCTTCTGAGAACTGAGATCAATGAAATATTTTTCTCTCCAATTTTTTAAAAATCATTTTCATTCTTACCCTTCTCTCTTACATCCACAGACAATTTTGGTTTAAGTTGTCGGGGAGGATCAAATCTAATCCTTTGGCCACACCATTTGGAGAATAATTCTTTGTGGATTTAAAAGCAGAAGGTGGGACTTCCCTGGTGGCGCAGTGGTTAAGAATCTGCCTGCCAATGCAGGGAACACGGGTTCGATCGCAGGTCAGGGAAGATCCCACATGCCGCAGATCAACTAGCCCGTGTGCCACAACTACTGAGCCTGCGCTCTAGAGCCCACGAGCCATAACTACTGAGCCCACGAGCCACAACAACTGAAGCCCATGCGCCTAGAGCCTGTGCTCCACAACAAGAGAAGCCACCGCAATGAGAAGCCCGAGCACTGCAACGAAGAGTAGCCCCCGCTCGCCGCAACTAGAGAAAGCCCACGTGCAGCAACGAAGACCCAACGCAGCCAAAAATAAATAAATGAATAAATAAATAAATAAATAATAAAATAAAACTCCCTCTGCAAAAAAAAAAAAAAAAGCAGAAGGTGACATGATTAGAAATGTTTTTAAATAGCTTGTTGGTTCCGGTGTGGCAGGAAAAACAATGGCAATCACAAAGATAGCCAGCGTTTATTTAGCACTTACTGCATACAGGGCTCTGGCGGAAGTCGTTAGCGTGTGTCAACTCACTCAGAACCACCCGACGAGGAAACCAAGGTGTAAGCTGGACTCTAAGTAACTTGCCCAAGGTCTGAGCCAGGGATGGAGCCTGGATGAAGGAGGGATCAGAGTCAAGGAGATGAATGTATCCAAAGTAATGGTCCGGATGAGAGATAGTGGGGTCAACCTACACAGTAGCAGGGGGAGGAGAGGAGAGGAGGGGAGATGGCACATGGGTGATGTATTTAAGAGATGAGGCTGGGATTTGACAATCAACTACCTTCTGGGGTCTCTTAGTGGGAGGGAGAGTTGAAGAGTCCCATCTCTTTGGGAGCAAGAAAGGCCCTCCAAGGGTTCCCAGTAAATTTAAGTTTCTAGCCTCGTCGTGAAATAATTTGGAGACGAAGAAGGGAGGTTAAGAAAGTAAAGTGAGAATTTATTTAAGCAAGAATACTCCCTCAGAGTGAGAGCAGGCATACAGGTGAGGAGTTCTGCCCTGGGTTTTTTTGGCATGCCGGTTATGAGGGGCATACAAAGGAAGGGATGGAATATTCACTGGGGAAGGAGGTTTGGGGGTCGTATTCCCTGATTTTCATCCCAGCTCCATTTTCCCAAGGGGAGGAGGGATTTTTATCCTTATTTAGCTTAGATCAGAAGTATCATGGTGTCGGTGCATGATGGGTACTTCTCTGCAAAGCTAACTTCATTGTAATGAGAGCATAATGAGCAGAGATTATATTCTCTGATGCAGGAGATTCCTGCCTTTCCTCATCTTCCTTTTTCAGCTTCCAGGAGACTTATCACCCAAAATGTGTGGTTTCCTGTTAGTCTGAAAGTTCCTGCTTTTCTCTGTCTGCCTATGGACCCCTGCTGTTTACAAGATACACGATTTCCTGTCACCTGGACCCACCCCCATTTCTCTACTCATATCTAGCTACTTCCCTGCTGTAACAAAAGGATACTGCAAGTGCCATAGAAGCATCCCCTTCCTCTCTCCTCCCTGTGCCCAGCGTGCCCGCATAGCACACAGCATAAAAGCCATGCAATCTTCTTTCTTTCCAAATGGCTCGGACTCGGTAGGCCTTGATGTTGGCCAGGATGGCCTCGTCTTTCTCTTTCTTCAAAATCCCCTCACACCTCTGGGACAATATTAAACGTAACAACATTTGCATTATAGGGATCCCAGAAGGAGACGAGAGAGAGAAAGGACCCAAGAAAATATTTGAAGAGATTATAGTCAAAGACTTCCCTAACATGGGAAAAGAAATAGCCACCCAAGTCCAGGAAGCGCAGCGTCCCAGGCAAGATAAACCCTAGGAGAAACACACCGAGACACATAGTAATCAAATTGACAAAAATTAAAAAGAAAGAAAAATTATTGAAAGCAACAAGGGAAAATTGACAAATAACATACAAGGGAACTCCCATAAGGTTAACAGCTGATTTCTCAGCAGAAACTCTACAAGCCAGAAGGGAGTGGCAGGATATATTTAAAGTGATGAAAGGAAAGAACCTACAACCAACATTACTCTACCCGGCAAGGATCTCACTGAGATTTGACAGATAAATCAAAAGCTTTACAGACAAGCAAAAGCTAAGAGAATTCAGCACCACCAAACCAGCTCTACAACAAATGCGAAAGGAACTTCTCTAAGTGGGAAACACAAGAGAAGAAAAGGACCTACAAAAACAAACCCAAAACAATTAAGAAAATGGTCATAGGAACATACATATCAATAATTACCTTAAATGTGAATGGATAAAATGCTCCAACCAAAAGACAGAGGCTCGCTGAATGGATCCAAAAATAAGACCCACATATATGCTGTCTAGAAGAGACCCACTTCAGACCTAGAGACACATACAGACTCAAAGTGAGGGGATGGAAAAAGATATTCTATGCAAATGGAAATCAAAAGAAAGCTGGAGTAGCAATTCTCATATCAGATAAAATAGACTTTAAAATAAAGAATGTTACAAGACACAAGGAAGGACACTACATAATGATCAAGGGATGAGTCCAAGAAGAAGATATAACAATTATAAATATATATGCACCCAACATAGGAGCACCTCAATACATAAGGCAAATGCTAACAACTATAAAAGAGGAAATCGACAGTAACACAATAATAGTGGGGGACTTTAACACCTCACTTATACCATGGACAGATCATCCAGACAGAAACTCAATAAGGAAACACAAGCTCTAAGTGACACAACAGACCAGATAGATTTAATTGATATTTATAGGACATTCCATCTGAAAACAGCAGATTACACTTTCTTCTCAAGTGCACACAGAACATTCTCCTGGATAGATCACATCTTGGGTCACAAATCAAGCCTCGGTAAATTTAAGAAAATTGAAATCATACCAAGCACCTTTTCAGACCATGATGCTATGAGATTAGAAATCAATTACAGGGGGGAAAAACGTAAAAAACACAAACATATGGAGGCTAAACAATATGTTACTAAATAACCAAGAGATGGAAATCAAAAAATACCTAGAGACAAATGACAATGAAAACACAACGATCCAACACCTATGGGATGCAGCAAAAGCAGTTCTAAGAGGGAAGTTTATAGCTATACAAGCCTACCTCAAGAAACAAGAAAAATCTCAAATAAACAATCTAACCTTACACCTAAAGGAACTAGAGAAAGAAGAACAAACAAAACCCAAAGTCAATAGAAGGAAAGAAATCATAAACATCAGAGCAGAAATAAATGAAATAGAAACAAAGAAAACACTAGCAAAGATCAATAAAACTAAAAGCTGGTTCTTTGAAAAGATAAACAAAACTGATAAACCTTTAGCCAGACTCCTCAAGAAAAAGAGGGTGAGGACTCAAATCAATAAAATTTGAAATGAAAAAGGAGAAGTTACAACAGACACCACAGAAATACAAAGCATCATAAGAGACTACTACAAGCAACTCTATGCTAATAAAATGCACAACCTGGAAGAAATGGACAAATTCTTAAAAGGTATAGCCTTCCAAGACTGAACCAGGAAGAAATAGAAAATATGAACAGACCAATCACATATAATGAAATTGAACCTGTGATTAAAAATCTTCCAATAAACAAAAGTCCAGGACCAGATGGCTTCACAGGTGAGTTCTACCAAACATTTAGAGAAGAGCTAACACCCATCCTTCTCAAGCACTTCCAAAAAATTGCACAGGAAGGAACACTCCCAAAGTCATTCTATGAGGCCACCATCACCCTGATACCAAAACCAGACAAAGATACCACAAAAAACGAAAATTACAGACCAATATCACTCATGAATATAGATGCAAAAACCCTCAACAAAATACTAGCAAACAGAATCCAACAACACATTAAAAGGATCATACACCATGATCAAGTGGGATTTATCCCAGGGATGCAAGGATTCTTCAATATATGCAAATCAAACAATGTGATACACCATATTAACAAACTGAAGAAGAAAAACCATATGATCATCTCAATAGATACAGAAAAAGCTTTTGACAAAATTCAACACCCATTTATGATAAAAACTCTCCAGAAAGTGGGCATAGAGGGAACCTACCTCAACATAATAAAGGCCATATATGACAAGCCCACAGCAAACATCATTCTCAATGGTGAAAAACTGAAACCATTTCCTCTAAGATCAGGAACAAGACAAGGATGTCCACTCTCACCACTATCATTCAACATAGATTTGGAAGTCTTAGCCAAGGCAATCAGAGAAGAAAAAGAAATAAAAGGAATGCAAATTGGAAAAGAAGAATTAAAACTGTCACTATTTGCAGATGCCATGATACTATACATAGAAAATCCTAAAGATGCCACCACAAAACTACTAGAGCTAATCAATGAATGTGGTAAAGTTGCAGGATACAAAATTAATGCACAGAAATCTCTTGCATTCCTATACACTAACAACGAAAGACCTGAAAGAGAAATTAAGGAAACAATCCCATTCACCATTGCAACAAAAAGAATAAAATACCTAGGAATAAACCTACCTAAGGGGACAAAAGACCTGTATGCAGAAAACTATAAGCCACTGATGAAAGAAATCAAAGATGACACAAACAAATGGAGAGCTATACCATCTTCTTGGATTGGAAGAATCAACATTGTGAAAATGACTATACTGCCAAAGCAATCTACAGATTCAGTGCAATCCCTATATCAAACTACCAATGGCATTTTTCACAGAACTAGAACAAAAATTTCACAATTTGTATGGAAACACAAAAGACCCCGAATAGCCAAAGCAATCCTGAGAAAGAAAAATGGAGCTGGAGGAATCAGGAACCTGGATTTCAGACTATACTACAAAGCTACAGTAATCAAGACAGTATGGTACAGGCACAAAAACAGAAATATAGATCAATGGAATAGGCCAGAAAACCCACACACCTATGGTCAACTAATCTATGACAAAGCAGGCAAGGATATACAATGGAGAAAAGACAGTCTCTTCAATAAGTGGTGCTGGGAAAACTGGACAGCTACATGTAAAAGAATGAAATTAGAACACTCCCTAACACCATACACAAAAATAAACTCAAAATGGATTAGAGACCTAAATGTAAGACCGGACACTATAAAACTCTTAGAAGAAAACATAGGAAAAACACTCTTTGACATAAACCACAGCAAGATCTTTTTTGACCCACCTCCTAGAGTAATGGAAATAAAAACAAAAATAAACAAATGGGACTTAATGAAACTTAAAAGCTTTTGCACAGCAAAGGAACTATAAACAAAACGAAAAGACAAGCCTCAGAATGGGAGAAAATATTTGCAAACAAATCAACAAAGGATTAATCTCCAAAATATATAAACAGCTCATGCAGCTCAATATTAAAAAAACAAACAACCCAATCCAAAAATGGGCAGAAGGCCTAAATAGACATCTCTCCAAAGAAGACATACAGATGGTCAAGAGGCACATGAAAAACTGCTCAACATCACTAATTATTAGAGAAATGCAAATCAAAAATACAATGAGGTAACCTCACACTGGTTAGAATGGGCATCATCAGAAAATGTACAAACAACAAATGCTGGAGAAGGTGTGGAGAAAAGGGAACCCTCTTGCACTGTTGGTGGGAATGTAAATTGATACAGCCACTATGAAGAACAGTATGGAGGTTCCTTAAAAAACTAAAAATAGAATTACCATATGACCCAGCAATCCCACTACTAGGCATATACCCAGAGGAAACCATAACTCAGAAAGACACAAGTACCCCAATGTTCATTGCAGCACTATTTACAATAGCCAGGTCATGGAAGCAACCTAAATGCCCATCGACAGACGAATGGATAAAGAAGATGTGGTACATATATACAATGGAATATTACTCAGCCATAAAAGGAACGAAATTGGGTCATTTGTAGAGACATGGATGGACCTAGAGACTGTCATACAGAGTGAAGTAAGTCAGAAAGAGAAAAACAAATATCATATATTAACGTATATATGTGGAATCTCGAAAAATGGTACAGATGAACCGGTCTGTAAGGCAGAAATAGAGATACAGATGTAGAGAACAAACGTATGGACACCAAGGGGGGAAGTAGGGGATGGGGATGGGATGAATTGGAGATTGGGATTGACATATATACACCAATATGTATAAAATAGATAACTAGTAAGAACCTGCTGTATAAAAAATAAATTAAATTTTAAATTAAATTTAAAAAATATCCCCTCACACCTCTCCCTTCCTCTTTCTTCTCTCCTGGTCACCCTCTTCCTCGTACAAAACATGGCTCTGGCCATGGACCCCTGCAGAGGGAGGAGAGGCATGCCTGGTCGTGCCTGGGCTTTCCCGTCACTTCCAAATTAGCCCACGTCCCCCAAGCCACAAAGGTCCCTGGCTGGGCTTCCCTTAAGGGGGCATCAGGGGGACCTAGCGTTCCTGTAGTTGACCAGCTCCTCAAGCTGGGGTCAGCCGTGACCAGGTCCATCACTGATGGGTATGACTTCCTGGCCGTGACATCTGAACCTTCCCCTCAGGCAATGAGTCCATTGTTCTGAGACTTGCAGCAGCTACTGGGCTAAGGATAAATCTCCATGACATGCCACAGCCGTGGCCGCAGTCACACCACCTCTCAGCACTGCAGTAGCCAGGTCTCAGGATCCAAAGGCAAATTAGAAACTGCCCATACTTTGACTTCTCTAAACAGTAGGAGAGCAACTCTAGAGTCACACAGAGTAGATGTGAGGTCCCCTCTCTACCTTCATCCATCTGCAAGAACAAGTTTCTTCTCTGGCCTCTGCTTCCTCTTCTGTACATGGAGCCACTGAAGCTCCCAGCTCGGGGTGACTCGAGGGAGACTGATTGAGAGAACACACCCACAGAATCGAGTAGCCCAGGCCCAGGAAACACTAGTTTTTTATTTTATTATTATTATTATTTTTTTTTTTTTGCCACGCTGCGTGCCTTGTGGGATCTTAGTTCCCTGAATAGGGATCCCACCCGGCCCCTCCGCAGTGCGGAGTCTTAACCACTGGACCACAGGGGAATTCCCAACACTAGCTTTTTAAACACAGAGCTCAGGACTTCCCTGGTGGTGCAGTGGTTAAGAATCCACCTGCCAACACAGGGGACACAGGTTCGAGCCCTGGTCAGGGAAGATCCCACATGCGGCAGAGCAACTAAGCCCACGTGCCACAACTACTGAGCCTGCACTCTAGAGCCCGCGAGCCACAACTGCTGAGCCCATGCACCGCAAGTACTGAAGCCCGCGTGCCTAGAGCCCGTGCTCCACAATAAGAGGAGCCACTGCAACGAGAAGCCCGCGCACCGCAACGAAGACCCAACGCAGCCAAAGATAAATAAATAAATAAATTTATTAAAAACAAATAAAAATTAAAAAATAAAACAGAGCTCCTTTCCTCGTTCTCCAGTTTACCAATTTGCAAAGGTATGTCGCGTCCTGCAGGGAGAATTTAAGGGAAACGCATTTGAGGGTGGGGCTGTTGGGCGCTAGGAGCTCACCCAGCCAGCCCCTCTCTCTACCTGCAGCTCACCTGCTGCATGATTTTTCACGTGAATTCTTGCCTGTTTAGAATTCCTCACCTGCAAAAAGATCAGAATGACCATCTCACTTGTCTAATCAGGGGAAAGTCTGAGGTCACGGTATGCTGGAACACAACGTAAGTGTGCCAGTGGAGCTCTAGACACTTGGAGACTGCCTGGGTCTCGGCCCTTCCTTTCCAGCTCCTCATCCCAGCACGCTGGCCCCTCCCCTGAGCTAGTGGAGGCGGGGTGCAGGCCTGGACTCCCGGCCTAGGGCTTTCTGTTTCTCTCTTGCAGGCAATCTCCCTTTCCTTTTCTGCCTTTTTGGGCGGGGCGAGGACCGTCTCTCCGAAGCAGGCAGTTGGGCCTCTCTGACGTCCTCCTTCGCTGCCCTTAGAACCCCGGGGCTGTGCTGTTAGCCTGCCTTAGCGGATTGCTGGCTAATAGTTGCTCTTGAACTTCAGGTATGTCACTCGACCTGCATTTCCTGCTGAGGGATACTGATGTCCGTGACGTCAGCTGACATATCTGTCGGCAAAGCAGCCCACAGCTGCTCCTCCACACTGCTCCTTCAGGGCCACCCCTGCCCCCGCCCCCGCGCCGGGCTGCCTCTGTGCTGGGAGCACGGCCTGCCCGGGAGAGAACCACAAAAAAATGAACGCGGGCTGCTTGAAAAGAGCCAGGTCAGCACATCTGTGAGGTTAAGTCAGGCCCCGAGTGGCCAAGATGAAAGGCCGCGGAGATTCATAGAGATCCTGTCTTTGGGGTTTGACGTCTAAGCCTCCTGTCCCCGGGGAAACTGTCTTTCGAGGCATGGGAGGAACCTCCCACAAGTCAGAGCGCCTGCACCTCCAGGTTTTCTGCTGCAGATCATCCAAAAGGAGTCTGTGTCTCTGCAGCTCGAAATCAAGCCCCCCCCATCTCCCCCATCCCCCCATCCCCCGCCCACAGCCGTGGGCCTTGCCTGGAGAGCCACTCACTTCATCCTTGGTTCTGCCAGAAAAGATGGTCTGTCTTCCCACCTCTTCCCCAGAAGGTCAGTGACTTTAATGCCCGCCTTCTTAGGTGCATCTTCCATTCGCCCATTCTCTGCACAGTAGAAGACCCCGTGGTATGCCATCCCGGGTCAAGTCCCGGCAATGCGACGCAGTAACAGTGAGCTTGAGTGAGCGTTTCGGCCTCACTGAGAGCCTCAGTGCCTTCATCTGTCAAATAGGGACAAAGCCTCCTGGTGGGCTATTATGGGGGTCACCTGAGGGAGTGGAGTTGAGGCATTGGTCACCGCAGTAGAGCTGGGCTGCTGCAGGGGTGGCTCCAACGCCCCGAGGACACTGCAGCAAACAGGACCCGTCATCTCGCCGCCTTTGCTCAAGCAGGTGTGGGGACCAGTCGGGCAGGTCCCGGGGAGCTGACCATGTTTGCCTTGGATCATGGGGCTGGTCTGCAGCCCTGCTGGCACCACACCCCGTGTGTCAGCCTCCAGGGAGCACGCTGGTCTTTTCCACTGTGTTTCCTGCTCTTGCATCTACCAAGTTTTGGGCAGAGCTGGTGCCCAGAGCACATGCCCCCGAGAACCTGCCCTGTAGGAAGACCGCCCCCCCCCCCAGGTACCCGGGGTTCTCGTGCCAGCCCGGGGCTAACTCTGTGCTGGGCACTCACCCCTCCCACCACTGTCTCAATGTCCTTCGTGTGCTAACTCATCTTCTCCTCACATTTCCCTATGGGGTCTGAATTCTCTCAGCAAATATCTACTGAGTGCCTGCTCTCTGCAAAGTGCAAAGACCCATCAGCAAGCAAAGCATCTCAACCTCCCTGCCCGGGTGAGCCTTCCATCCTAGCTGGGGAGACAGACCACACAGAAAACAGGAGACACACATTACAGAGTGTGCTAGAAGGAGAAAAGCATGGCCATGTTGAGCAGAGACTTGACAGATTAGACAATAAACCACGGGCATTGTTATCCCCACTTTACAGATGAGGAGACCGAGGTACAGATGGACAGAGGGACTTGGTCAAGGTCACGCAGTTTGTCCTTGAACCCAAGTACTCTGACTTCAGAGCCTGTTCTCTAAACGAAGCATCACAAACTTTTTCCTAAAAAGGCCCGGGAGTAAATATTTTAGGCTTTGCCGGCCACATACGGACTCTGACACCTGTTCTTCTTCGTTTTTTTACAACCCTTAAAAAATGTGGAAACTATTCTGGCTCTCAGGCAGCACAAAAACAGGTGCAAGGAGTGGTTTTTCAATCCTTGCTCTAAGCCATTAGCCTTCCCAACTTTCCTAATTAAGTTAAAATTTCTCAAAACCCAGCATGACATGAGGTGGGTGGCATTACTCCCATTTTACAGACGAGGAAATTGAGGCTCAGGAAAATGAAGTAACTTGGCTGTGATAACAGAGCCAGAATTCCAGCCCCGGTCTGTCTGGGTTGGCAAGATCCAGGCACTTCCTCCATTCTGCTCCAAGCGTCTTACTTTTGACACCGCGTTTTTAAACCCCTGCTTTAAAATGCAACATTGGGATAAATTAGAAGGTTGGAATTAACATATACACCCTACTATATATAAAATAGATAACCAACAAGGACCTACTGTGTAGCACAGGGAACTATACTCAATATTTTGTAATAACGTATAAGGGAAGAGAGTCTGAAGAAGAATAGATACGTGTGTGTATAACTGAATTGCTGTGCTGTACACCTGAAATTAACATGATATTGTAAATCAACTATACTTCAATAAAAAATAAATTAAATAAAATGCAACATTCATGATTCCTCAAAAAATTAAACATAGAAGTACCATATGGCCCAGCAACTCTACTTCGGGTATATACTCAAAAGAATTGAAAGCAGGAACTCAGACAGGTATTTACACACCCTACGTTCATAGCAGCATTACCCACAATAGCCAAGAGTGGAGGCCCCTCGAGTGTCCATGGATGGATGAATGGACAAGCAGAACGTGGTCCATCCACACAATGCAACAGCGTCCAGTCTTAAAAAGGAAGGACATTCCGACACCTGCCACAACGTGGATAAACCTTGAGGACATGATGCTCAGTGAAAGAAGCCAGTCATGAAAGGTCAAACACTGTATGATTCCGCTTACGTGAGGCCCTAGAGGAGTCCAATTCATAGAGACAGAAAGTAGGGTGGTGGGGGCCAGGGGCTGGGGGGGAGGTGGGAGTGAGTGTATCATGCGGGCAGAGTTTCACGCTGGAAAGATAAAGAAGTTCTGGAGACAGACGGTGGTGACGGTTGCAGAACAATGTGAACAGATTTAATGTTACTCACCTGTACACTTAAAAATGGTTGAAATGGTACATTTATGTTTTGTGTATTTTACCACAGGTAAACAAACAAAGCATTCACGGGAGGAACAGTTCACCAAACACTGACGTCTCCCTCCCCCGCAAGTGAATGTCCATCCACGTGTCACCAACTTGTCTCGGGGAGCGGAGAGACCCGGAGACAGAGACCCACGTGGAGGTGGGTGATGGAGATGAAGACTCACCGTGGTTCTCTCCCGGCAGCGGATGCCCCAGCACCGGGTGTGGGAGGCGGACGCGGACAGATCAGGCCCACGGAGTGACCTGGCCGCCCCCAAGGCCCAGCCCAGGCCTCCAGTTCTGAGCTCTAAGCTCTTTCCAACGACCCGACCCCATGACCGCCGCCCCTCATACGGGGAAGCTGTGGAGGGCGGGGCCCACGTCCTGCCAACTGCCTGCTCCCACCTGGGCTTCCCGGGAGGACCTGGCTGAGCCTGGCTGACGGTGCCAACCTGTTTGTCTTCATTGTCCCAGGGAAGCACCGTTGTCACAGCCCAGGGAGGAGCGGTTGGCCCCAGAAGAGCCCCTGCAGGAGGTGAGTCATTGCAGGTGTGCCCGTCAACTCACGAACTGACCCTGAACGCACACAGCGGCACCCTGGGAGGCCACCACTTACCGGAAAACTACTTTTAATTGATAATTATAGTCACTGTTTATTGAGCTCCTATTAAATGCCATGCACTAAGCCTGAATATGTGGCTTGTGTATTTCGTTTAATTCCCACAGTCACCCAAGGAGGAAAGCACCACCATCCCCACTTTCCAGATGAGGAAGCTGAGGTTTCCAAAGGTCAGGAGCCCCTGCCCAGCATCAGTCGGTCAGTTGGGAAGCCCACTCCGTGGGCCCCTCTCAGTCTCCAGCACACTGGCTTGACCTCTGACCTTTGAGGGTGCAGTGGACTTTGGAAGGAGACAAAAGTTGTTCAGAGTGGAGGGGAGCTGGGCACGGGTGCTGAAGCATAAGCAGGAAGAAGCATGGGCTGGGTGGATGGTGCTCATGGGGAAACAGAAGGACGTTTTCAAGAAGTTTGGTGACAAGGGAAGAGGGGCAGTGACAGGAATGTAGCTTCTAGGGTCAGCATGTGGAAGAAAGGGTTTTCCAGGGTGGGGAAGTCTTGAGCAGCCATTGAGGGTGAAGCCAGCCAGGAGGGTGTTGAACTCTGTCCCCCTAAAAGATATGTCCATCCCCTACCGCCCAGTACCGGTGAATATGACCTTATTTAGAAGTAGGGTCTTTGCAGATGTAATCAAGTTAAGACGAGGTCATACTAGGTTGGGATGGGCCCTAAACCCGATATGACTGGTGTCCTTATAAGGAAAAAGAAATTTGGACACAGACACAAACAGAGGGAGGACAATGTGATGAGACATCAAGAGACGAAGGCCATGTGAAGATGGAGGCAGAGACTGCAGTAAACCATCTACAAGCCAAGGAGCGCCAAGGACTGCCAGCAACCGCCAGAAGTTAGGAGACAGGCTTGGAAGGGTCCGCCCCTGGAGACGTCAGATGAAACCAGCCCGGCCGACACCTTGATCTTGGACTTCTGGCCTCCAGAACTGTGGGAAAATAGATTTCTGTTGTTTAAACCACCCAATTTGTATCATTTGTTATGACAGCCACAGGAAACGAATACACAAGTTAAACAGATCCACTCCGATTTCTCGGAATTGGACACAAAATCAGATGTGACCTTGTGGTCTGAACAGAGGGATGAGAGCAGGCTGCCCCTCCCTTCCACGCTCTCCCCTGGGGCAACAGGGACCGCAGGAATCCCTGGGGGGGGGGGGGGTTGGCGCGGAGCTGGCTGCAAGAGAATCTCCCATCCATCACCAAATGAGGCATGTCAAGAGTGTCAGGACAGGACAGGAAACCACTGTCTGGCAGGAGAAGCTCCCAGGCTCCTTTAATGCTTAAACACCAGCATTTGGGTTCCACTGGGAAAGAAAACAAAAAGACTCTGAAGAAGACAGTAGGGAAAATGACAATACAATAGCATTGGGTGGACAGTTTCCATTTTCCCCACTGTCTCTGTTGCCAGTCCAACATGTTGGAACCCCTCATTTGTTACTGGGTGGCTGCCTGCAGAGCAATAAATCCACCTGTACCAACCCATAAATCTGCCAAAGGCAGGAGATGATTCTTAGTCATGTAAGCCTGTGCTCAGACTTCAGCCGGCTCAGTGGCCAGGTCCATTGGAGCCACTGGACAACAGCATAAAGGAGAGTCTCAGGCAACCTAGCATGCCTGCCCTGAGGTCCACACAACTGGGTTTGGGTTTCTAAAACCAGCTCAGAGGGAGTGTCCAGATTTTCTCCTGACAGGAGAGTGTGTAATTTTAATTAAGATTATTGTTTCTTCCTTTTTAATTAATGTTTATAACATTGTTTTAAAAGTCAGTGTTGCAAGGTTTGTGTTTGTCACCACACCCCTTCCCACCTCCCATTCCCTTCCCCTTGAGTTACTTACTTTCAAGTCTCTTAACTGTTTTATTTTTTAATCTATACCTCCACATTTTTAACTAACATGATTACCGTATTATTTCTTGTTTTTTTCCATTTTAGCACACTTACACCACCACCCGCCACATGCTCTCAGCCTCTTCCATCCTACCCACCATCTTCATAATTTACTTATATCATAATCTTTGGCCAAACCAATGTTTAGGGTTGGCATTATTATGACTCCATAAATGTCACAACTCAGCCACTTATGACACTAAGATTACTTTTTCTTTTCTTGTGCAACATTTTGTTTTTCCTGGAGTTAACTGTTGCCTCAATTTTTTTATATACTACGGACCAATAATTCCCCAACTCTATCTGACAAACCTGAAAAACTCCTCTCAACAAAATCACACACATCAGGTAATCATTCACGTTTTGTTTTGTTTTGTTGTTGTTTGTTTTTCCAGTGGAGACATCCTTTCTGGAGCTCTCTGTCTTCCCGTTTGTATCTGGATGGTTGACCTCTTGGCTTGTGGCACAGCTCTCCTCCTGAGAGTTCCCTTCAACTTCAGTGAGAATCTCTTTGTATTTTTCTGTGCTACATACAGTGTGTCCTGTGTCCCACGTCTTTCTCTTTCTGGGTTTACTTTCTTGCTCAAGTGAAGCACATCCTCCAGTAGCTTCCTGAGAAAGAATGCATGTGAGGTACAATTTTTAAATCTTAAAAATCTTACATATTTTTAAACATCTTTATTCCACCCTTTGATTGACAGTTTGTATAGATAAAGAATTCCAGATAAAACTTTTTTTTTAGAATTTTGAAGGCATTGCTTCATTATTTTCTGCTTTCTAATATTATTATTGAGAAATTCTGATACTTTGAATTTATCCCATTGTTTTTCCTCTATAAATATTAAGGATTTTTTAAATCCCCAGTGTTTTGAAATTTCAAGATGATGTACCTTGTTTCATGTTTTGTTGGGAAACTTGGTTCGCTCTTTCAATCGGGAAAGTTATGTCGTGCAGTTCCAGCAAATTTTTTTGTATTGTTTTTTTGGTAACTTTTTCTTCTTTCTGCTCTTCCTTGAGTCACCAAGTCCAGAGCCTGTCTGGTTTAATTTCTCTGCAGTGTATACATCCTAAGCTCTCTTCAATGGAGGTGGGACAGTTGTCTGTCTCTGTGGGATGGGGGAGGAAACCTTAGGGTCTAAGTGTTTCTTATGACATACGTTCTGTGTTTCAGTTCTACAGTGTTCAGCTAGCCCCTCACTCCAACCTTGGTGCTTCCAATTCTTCAGCCATTCTGGAGTTTTGCACGTCAGTTGCATGTGTAGGTTGGTGATCATTTTGGCAGGTAGTCTTGCTTCACTTTTCACTGGTCTGCAGTGCCAGTGCATCACTTACAGATTACATTTGGCTGCATGTAGCAGAACCCCGTTCAATGGCTCAACCGAGCAGCATTTCAATGTTCTTGCCCAAACATCCAGGGCTAGGACAGCAGCCTGTGATGTTTTCACGTCCCAGTTTCCTTCTGTGTTTCTGCTCTGCCATCCTCATCATGCGGCTTTCATCCTCATGGTCACAAAATAGCCACTCCACTCCAGACTCAGGTCCACATTCCAAGGAGACAGAAGGAGGGGAAAAAAGAAAAGATGGTGGAGAAGGAGTGGCTCCGATGTAGGAATGCTATTTTCCCAGGATCTCCAGCAGACTTCCACTTACACAGGACCACATGGACACCCTTAGGGACAGGGGCTCTGGGAAACAAGGCAATTGGGAGCATGATGGCCCCAGCCAAAACTGGGGTTCTGTCAGCAAAAAGAAGGGAGAAAAGATACTGGGGAGGCCACTGGCATTGTCTGTGCATCGAAATTTTCATGGACATCTCTGCCTGCTGTTTTTTCCTCTTCTACTCCCTTTGTTCTTGTGAGTTGACTTCTTACTGTTGCCGTGCTGGTGTTCTGGAGGATTTTTTAAAGGACCTGATAAAGGTATGTCTTCAATCTACCATGTTTAACCTGAAGTCCCTTGAAGAGCTCCCAGAAAAGATCAAGGGCCATTGAGCTAACTTTTTTCCTTATAAATGGGGGTACTTTATATTTTGCGTTGAGGAGAAAGAGAAATCTTTCTCAGTTGCTTTGGGGTTTATTCTTCTCTGTACATTGCAAGGAAGAGAGCCGCCTGCAGAGCTGAGTGTGAGTTCTCATTCCAGCGGTGCTGCTACTGAGCAACGTCAGGCAGGTCACATAACCTCTCTGGTGATGACATTCTTCTTCATCTTTAAAATGAAGAGATTGGGTTAGAAGAGCATTTCCCATCAAATACTCCAGCAGGGAAAAAAAAAAAAAAGGTATTGCCAAAAAAGATGAATGGATACTGAGGAATCCCAGAGGCCCACATAAAGATGCTCGGTCATTAGAGGAATGCAAATTAAACCACTATGAGACACTACTACAGTCCACTGGAATGGGTATAATAACAATAACAACAATAATAATACACAATACCAAGTGCTGGTGAGGTTGCAGAGCAAATGAACTTTGCATAAATCTCTGATAAGAAGGCATAATAGTATAGCCACTTTGGAAAACAGGTTGGCAATTTCTTATGAAGTTAAACATAGACTCACCAAATGACCCAGCAATTCTAATTTTAGATCCCCAAGAAATAAAAACTAATGTTTACACCAAAACTTGTATACAAATGTTTATGGCAGCTTTATTCACAATCACCCCAAACTGGAGACCACCCAAAGGTCCATCAGCTGGTAGATAGATAAACAAATTAGGGTAACACCAACAATGGATATTATTCAGCAGTGACAAGGAAGAATCTACAGACATATACATGCAACAACATGGATGCAGTGCGAATGTATTATGCTGCATGAAAGAGCCACACGTAGCAGCCCCATCCTGGAAGATTCCACTGAGATGACATTCTGGAAATTCATTTAGTAGAGACTGGAACCAATCGCTGGTTGCCAGGGGCTGGGGCAGAAGCAGGAGATTCACTGTAAAGGGGCAGGGGGCACTTTGGGGTGGTAGGTATGTTCTATTCTGGATTGTAGTGGTGCTGACACAATGGTGTGATTAGTCAAAACTCGTAGAACTGAGTTTTACTCTATGCCAGCTGTATCCCAATAAACCTGACTTTTAAAAATAAGTTGAAGTCAAATACACCTGGGGAAATGCTGCACCCATACCCCTGTTTACTGAGTCCCTGAGCAGGTGGGCAGTCAAGGCCTTGAGCAGTCCTGCAGGGCATTTAACCGAGAGGATTCAGCCTCCAAACCTTTTTCCAAGTGACATGCTTGACAAACGTCAAGATAGATGATCTCAAACCCCTGGAACAGACAGTCTGTGATCTTCAGGAGGTTTGGGCCACGCCCTCTCTGGAGACGGCTCCGGGCAGCGGTCACCCAGCTTGGCATTTATGTTTCTTTGCAGAAGGCGGTCTCCTCTACCACCTTCACGGGCTGACTCAGGTCTTCTCCAGCCCAGGAAACGAGGAAGGAGGTCAGGATACCTGTGGGTCCACACCCTCGGGGAAGGGGCATCTCCCACTGGGGAGGGACGCTGAGCCCCTGCGTGGGTACATCGCCACCCCACCCTCGGAGTCTGATGCCAGCCGGGGACCGACCACCATCACGAAGGTGAACGCTGGTAAGCCACTTACTCATGGGCTCAGACTGTGTCCATTTCACAAGACCCCTTGAAGGAGGTGTGCGTGGTCTCCGTGTGCAGTGCGGGGCTGCAAAGCCAGGACTCAGCACGTTTCCTTTAGACCCTCACCCTTGCCGTCAGGCCTCTGAGGGGGTCAGAGCCCGGTACCAGACTGGCCAGGACCGTCCTTCCCAAGGTTTGGGCCTCCCACCATGTGGGATCAGAGCAGGGCAGGGTCCAAACCCCCTGTCCACTTCCCAATTCAACAGCCTTCCAGGTGTTTCCCAAGCACAGTTAAGGAGGTGACTCAGCCCACGCAGGGGATGCTCACACAGACGCAGGCTGCAAAGGAAAGTGCCAGAGCGCCTGGGCACTTTTCCTTCTCTGGCTTCACTGGACTGCTGTCGGGAAGGCCCTGCCCCTCCCCTGCCCCATGCGGAGGCTGCCCCTGGGCCTCCTGCAGGCCAGTCCAACTGCTAAAATTAGTCCCAACCTGCAGCCAGAATCCAGTGTGACAGAATCAAGCCAGAATCACATTTTCCACACCAGGCATCAGCACAGGGTGACCATGGAGATCACTGTGACTTCCCCCATCTTCCCTGTGCAGCCTTCCATAGACAAAGGGAAGCTTTCCACACTGGACGGCAGCCCCTGGAACTCACACCATGGCTCCAAACGCTTTCCAAAGGCAGGTCGGGCAGGACCATGGTGGCAACTAAGACCTGAGAGAGGAGCTAATCTCATACTTTTTTTCAAATGCCGTGTCATTTATATCCATGCTTTTCTTATTTCTGAGAAAACCAAACCAGTGACGATATGGATAAAATAAGTCTATGAGCTTGGTCTACAAAGGGATTCTTTCTTTTGCAAGACAAGTTCTTAGCAAGCAAACCTTTTGAGCTTTGAAAATACACTGTTTCTCAAAATCTTGATGGGCGTGCAACTATTTCATAAAGGAGAACAGATAACAGGTGTAATACAAGCCCCTGATCAAGGCAGTATTTGCAAAGCTTATTTCCCCCACTTCTGGTGAATTAACTCCCTGTATTGTTTCCTAGCGCTGCCTTAATAAAGTACCACAAACTGGGGGCTTAAACGACAGAAATTTATTTTCTCAGGTCTAGAGACTAGAACTCCAAGATCAAGGTGTCAGCAGGGCCACGCTCCCTCTGAAGCCTCCAGGGGAGGGTCCTTCCCCGCCTCTTCCAGCTTCTGGTGTTTGCCAGCATCCTTGGCGTCCCTTGGCTGGTAGATGCATCACCCAGTCACACCGTAACCGAAAGCGGGGTCCGGCTGCCCGCCGCTTAAAAGCCAATAAAGAAGCAAGTGGTGGAAAGGAAAGTTTGCTTTATTTTGGATGCCGGCAACTGGTTGGGGGGGTGAGAGGGTGGACTCCTGTCCAAAGGCCGACTCCACCCCGACCCCGCCACCAGCTGACAATCAGGGGGCAAGGGTTTTATAGACGGAGGGAGGGGGCTGCATGAAGAAACAGCACAGCCAGCTCTGACCGTCATCTTGAAATGGGTCATCGGTGGTCTGACCAGTGTCATCTTGATTGTTTTGGGTACAGTGAGTCTTCAGTTCCAGGGTCAGTTTGTTCCCACTTCCTTGAGGCCAGTTCTCGGAATTGCGGCAGCTGACGTCATGGCTACAGCCTGGTCATCATGTAGTTAACTTCTCCCAGCCTGTGGAGGTTTCAGTATAAGACAGCTCCCAGGACATGGCTCAGAATATCATCTATAGCCCTTGAGAAGGAGCTAAAGGTCCTTGGCTTTGCTTAGTGACTAAACTTTTATGGTTTTGTCCTGTTTGACTGCTTTTCTTTGCTTCTGCATTTTCTCACTTCTCTAATTAACCTTACTCTTTGGCTAAAGTTTTTCCGCAGACAAAAGGCAGGCAGAGAACATGGGGGGAGGGCGGGGGGAGGGGGGGAAGGACCATAGGGTCCCGCTGCATTTCATCACGGCCGCCTTCTCCCCGTGTCTTCACACCGTCTCCCTCCATTCGTGTCTGTCTCTGTCTAAATTTCCCCTTTTTATAAGAATACCAGTCATATCGGGTTAGGGCCTCACACTGATGCCTCATTTTCATTTGATCACCTCTGTAAAGACCCTGTATCCCAATGAGATCACATTCTAAGATACAGGGGTTAAGAACCCCAGCACATCTTTTGGGGGTCACATAATTCAACCCATAGCACTGCCTGTTTCGTCCTGGAGGAGCAGGGGGGAGGAGGAGGAGGGAGATGCGGGAAGATGCAGTGGGTGGGAGGGGTAGGAGGGAAAGCCCAGCCCGCTCCAGGCGCGCCGGCTTCGTGCTGGGCCGACAACAAAGGCAGTAAAATGCAAAGCCAGGGCACAAAACCCTGACGGTGCTGAAGCTGAAGTGGTGAGAGTGATATACCTGTGGGGGCACCGACGGCTTTTTGCGATTTGTCTAGAAAGCGATTGGGGTCTAACCTCGGTCCAGTCTGGGTCAAGTTCCTGGTGGGGCAGCAGGTCATGGACCCAGGAAGAGCATCTGGCTCCCCGGGCACAGTTCTGGGGAGACCCCTGCAGGTGGAAAGCCGGTGACCTTCCCAGGGGGCAAGCAGCATTCGTTCAAGGTTAAAGGTGGCAAGTTCCTGACTCTGACGGCTGAGCACGCCGTCTACCGTCTGTGATGAAGCGGGTCCTTTCAGCAGCACCGCCCACGTTTTACAATCCAGGAGGCTGCCGGCCAGGTCTCGGGCTTCAGAGCCATGGGCCTCTCTGAGGTTAGGGAGCCTCAACCCTAAGAACTGGTACCAGGGAAAACACGCACAAGCAAGGCCGAAGGGGCCCGTCCGTCCTCCCTGTGCTCGTGTGACTCAGGAAGCATGATTATGCTTTGAGTGCCTTTGTTCAGGAGCAGCCTTGAGATGGCAGGGGTCTCAGCCTGCTGGACACTCGTTAGAAATGGTGACATCTGAGCGTCAACACGACACCATCAGTTCCCGAAACTGGGCTCAGAGGGGTCACAGCTGATCCAGCCTCACGGACAATCTTGCCTCTTCCAGCCTCCTGACCGGTGTCCTGTGTCCTCCTGGAAGGCTGGCCGGGAGCAGCTGTCCACACCTGGTTCCCCCATGCTGGGCCTGGAAGGGGACCCGTGTGCAGACATTGTTAGGAGGGGACCCCAGGGACCCCCAACGATGGGGTGAAGGAGGGTGAAACAGGCGGAGGAAAAACGATTCAAGACACAGTGGAGTGGGTCAAAGCGGGCGCGGGCCTCAGAGTTGTCAGGCAGCAGCCTTACCCGTCCATCCCCGGCTCCCACAGTCAAGGGGTCACTCCTACAACTCCAGGGGGACCTGCACACCAGGTGGGCTCCTTGAGGAGAAGCCGGGGGCAGACAGTGAACAGGGAGCTGCAGCTGGGGCCCCCCCGGACCTGCTCGCACAGCGGCGGCTGGGATCGGGGGACGGGGCGCAAGAGGCGCTGGGCACACCAGTCACCCACGACGGCTCTTGCGGGCAGGGGTGGAGGTGGCAATGAGCTGGGTGGGCCCGGCCCGCCCCCTGCAGCGCAGTCCCAGCCTCCTGGGAACCGGGCCTCAGCCAGCAGGGGAGGCCACAGGGAGCAGGTGAAGGCAGGGAGGGGAGTGGGGTGGCCGCCTTGTCCCAGCTGACTCATCAAAGCAGGAGACACCCCTCCCTGAAGCCACGAAGGACCCAGGCCTGTGCCCCACTGTCACCAGCTGATCCCCAGCTGGCAGTGGGGGGCTTCCTGCCTGGTCCTCCCAAATGAGTGCCCACTGGATATGTGGTGACCGAAAATGCCCGTTTATTTCGCACCTGCTACGTGCCCAGGGCTCCTCTCACGGTATTTCATTGATGGTCCCACATCCCTGCAGGGCAGGCGAGTGTGGGTCCCAGCTTCCGAGGAGGACACTCGGCGCAGAAGGGGTGGCATCTCAGCAAAACCCACACAGTGGGTACGAGGCAGGGCCGGTTCAGAACGCAGGGCTGTCCCGGGCTGTCCCTTCCCTCCACGCTCCCGGCCCAGCGCCGACTTGGTTTTATGTGCCTTGTCGACACCCTGCCAGGACACAGGCAGAGGGAGCACACTGTGGGAAAGCTTGTGAGGGCCCTGCCATGGGGGGTGTGTGTGTGTGTGTGTGCGCACGCACGCATGTAGTGGGGCGAGGAAAAACCGCGTATTCTCAGAACCACCTGCTGTGCTTTGGTTCTCATTCAAACCTCCACAGGCGCGAAGATCTCACAGACAGCCATGTCGGCCTCCCCAGCCATCGGACACTGCAGCACGTGTGGGTGTGACCATGACCCAAAGTTCAAGTTCTTGTCCGTGAATAAGAATGTTCACGGCGCGGCCCGAGCCTCATGTCCCTGGTGTGTCTGATGCCTCCCAACACCTGGGTATGTGGAGCAGCCTCTACCCAGACCTTAGCAAACTGGTGGCAGCCTCAGGTTAGGAAAACAGGAGGGAGCCCAGCCATAAAGCCACTGAAATCCTCCCCAAGTGCGGGTCTTGAAGCTTCTCTGCGGCCCTCTGCCCTGCAGAGTTTCAGTGGGAAATCACGGTTCCTAAGTGCACAATTCTGGAATAGTCAAGTGCACTATAGAACTCTGTACTCTGGGATATTACAACTTCTGAAAGTTACACACTCAGAGAAAGCGTGGGGAGCAACGCACAGGACCCTGGCCTTCTGCTGCGCGGGCTCACGCCGCATCTGTCCTGGAGCCACCGGCCTCTCATCTCGGGGCTGAGTCCCACATGCTGCACCTCCCAGGCTGCCTGATCAGCTGTCTGGGCTCAGGCAAGGAGAGACACTGGCTGTAGCTGGAGGGCGGAGGAAGGGAGAAGCGTTTGCTCTAAAGCACACTCCATGGGCTCAGCTCCAGCCCCGCCCAACAGGCCTCTGTTCTAGCTTTTCCCTGGCAACACCCCTCCCTTCTCTCCAGCCAGGGGAGGGAAGGGGGGGGCGGGGATGGTGCTCCCTGAGATGCTGGTCTCTGGGCTGTCTCTCCATCTAGGCTTGCCAGATTTAGGGGAGAAAGACAAAAGCAGGATGCCCGGTCAAACTTGAACTTGAATGTCAGATAAACAAATATTGCATAGGATATACTTGTACCCCAAAATTATTTGTTGTTTATCTAGAATTCACATTGAACTGGGTGTTCTGAACCTTACCACCCGCCCCCATGGGCTGTCAGCTCTTCTATCCTCATGCAATCAATTCTCCACATTAAACATTCCATGTTTTAAACATTTAGAGAGGTTTCTGCGTACCTCGTGGGATGCTGACTGAGTTATACTCAGGAAAAAAACCTAGATAGAAATACACTAAATTGTTAATAGCCCTTCTCTCTGGTTAGTGGACTTACAGGTGGTTTTTATTTTCTTGTTTATACTTTTCTGTATCTTCTAATTTTTTTCAACCCCTGTCTATTTCCCAGAAACGATTTTAATGATTCCGGTAACAATTGCTCTCTCCTCCTTGGCCCCTGAGTCCAAAAGGGCAGCTTCTGCAGGCATGGGGGAGGGGATGGAGTGGACTTTGGCAGCTGTGTGTCCCGGGCCACATGAATAATTAACCCTCAAGAGGGAATCTCAGGGGTCTGATGACGGTCTGAGCACCCACAGAGATGGGGCTGTGATGAGAACAGGGATTGGAAAAAGCAGTTTGGGTGCAGTTCCCAAATTGGGCACTTTTGGATGAGGGGACTGTGCAGGTGGCAGCCCTGCCCAGTGCCCCCATCACTCAAGCAGAGGCTGCTGACCACCAGGAAACAAGGAACACTCAGGATGTTCAGGGGTGAAGTGGGCTGAGCTGCACCAGCCGAGGCGCACGTGTGCGGCAGGGACACGACTAACATCGGGTGCAGAAGAATATTCCCTGACAAAGTGTCCCCATCTTCGCAAAAGAAAAACGGAGATCACAAGATGGGTTGTAGATTACGACCTCATTTTTATTTTTTTAAAGGAAAAGGGTACGCATTCATCTGCTTAGAAAAGAATCTGCAAGGCTATAAACAAAATGTGGACTTGTCCTTTCTGGGTGCCTCACAGACTGGCTGCGGGAAATGAGGAGCTCAGCAGCCCCGCACCCAAGCCATGGGGCTGGGGGGCGGCGGTGAGGGGGCCTTCTAGGGCGCTGCCTTCACACAAAACCCATCCCTCTGCATCTTCTAGCAAAATGCTCCTTCCACAGTTTGGGACATTCATCATTTTAATCAGTGCTTCTGCTATAAATCTCTTTATTGCTCTGTAGTCTGATACATTCTCTATTACTTGCAATGCTTGACAGGCATCCCACAGAAATCATCAAAAGGAATGATGTGTTTTTCACTTGTTGGCCAAAGTCAGTTGATAAAATGAGAATTGCATATTTGTTATTCACTTCGCAAATTCAGGTAGTTGATCCAGATGTCATAGGATTAATTTTTCACTTATTTCTATATTAACCTTATAATTGCCAAAAAAAAAAAAATTGTATACTGTTGCTTTAATTCAATAAAAGACCTTTAAAAAAAAAAAAAAAAAAAGAGCAGGTGGCCCTGAAGCTCCCGCTAGGTCCTGGCCACTGGCTAACTCCCGTGGGCACCTCCTTCCAGACTGTGCCAGGAAAAGTGCTGGGCAGGATCTCAGAGCCCACCTCTCGCTCATTCCTCAGGGCCTGGTAGGGGAAGCCCTGACGGATTCAGGTCTTGCTGGGTGTCCACTCGTGAGAAGGGGTTAGCCTCGCCCCTTGGGAACTGCTTGGACCAAAAGTGAGTGTGTGCATGTGTGTGTGTGTGCGCACATGGGGGTGGAAGGGGACACAGGCTGTCCACTGCAGAGACCGGACCCTTCAGGAAGCCCCCTGCTCCCTGTTCCCTTTTCTTTAAAGTGCTTGAGTCCGGCAGTGGCAGTGGGACTCTGTCTGGTCAGTGGTCAGGAAGGTGAAGTCCCCAAGGGCTTCTGGACAAGGTAATAAAAGAGCTGTGAGAATAGAAGCCCTTTGCTGCCTGCCCCTCCCTGCATTGTCTGTTGTCCTAGGAGGATGTGATGACTGGAGCCCCTGCAGCCATCTTGTCACTGTGGGGAAAGCCAAGAAAATCTCTTCAACTCAGTGCCCTCCTTCCACAGTTCATGAGACAATTGAAAGTATTGCTATCAACTATACTTCAATTCTAAAAATACACAAAAAAGTTTTTTTTTAAAGAAAGTATTGCTTTTGCCTCTGAGAGTTAAGAATTCTATTATTTATGGCCAAAAGCACTAGAGTCATACTGCTGACAGACAAATAAATGGCCAGGAGGCCAGCTTAGTCATTCTGGGTAGAATTTAGCTGACACCTGGCCTAACACCTACATACACAGACGCTATAAATGAAAACTTTGCCCCTTGACATTTCCTCAACTCCCCATTCCCACAAGACCATAAACTTCTGTTTGTGAAATGATTCCCAGTTGCCCTGGGGACCGGGACACCTGCAGTGGAGGCGGATTGTCCAGTGCGGTTGAAGGTTCAGTCTGGGGGTAGGGAGTAGGAAGGCAGATTCACCTGGCCCTTCTCTTTAATGGCCTAATTGTTATTATTCTCACACAATAGTCACTAATTCTTTCCCTAAGGTCCGGGACAAGGGCCCTTTTCGTGTTGTCACAGGTCCTTTCTTTCTGACTCCTAGGTGTGCCTAGCAGGCAGCTCCAAGGGCAGAAGTGGACACTGGCTTAGCACCCCTAGGACAGCAAGGAGGGGGCCAAGCGGAAGCCTGCCCCCAACCTCACCCTCCGCAGGACCGGACCTGGGCAGCAGGTCTGGAGGTGTAAAGCTTCTATTTATAGAACTCTCCGACCTGCCTGCCGACCTTCAAGCCATGAAGCAGGCAGGCAGGTGGGCAGAAACACTTATGAGGCACCCACTGAATACATCGTTCACCCAGCTGCTCCCGGAGCAGGAGAAGGTCTTGTAACATCTCCTGGATTAACTAACAAGCAAGCGTAGACTTGGTTTCATCTAACCCCTTGTTCTTTCATTCAGTACATGTATAGAGCATCTTCCATGGGCCATTTCTCTGCTCTCAGGTGGAGGTGCCCATGGTGGGCAGAATAAAGGCCGCTCCCCGCCCCCCCCCCGCCCCCCCCGCCAGGGATGGTGATCCTGGTCCTGGGACATGTGAGCGTTAATTTATCTGGTAACAGGGAATCTGCAGCTGTGCTTCAGTTAAGGATCTTTGAGCTGGGAGATTATGCTGGATTATCCGGGTTGGCCCACCGTCATCCCAGGGGAGGACAGTCAGAGGAGGAGACCTTTGGGGAAGCCGAAGAGGGAGGGATGCGATGGCCGGCTTTGAGGATGGAGGAAGAGGCCACAGGCCAAGGAAGATGGGCAGCTTCTAGAAGCTGGAAAAGGCAGGGAAAGAATTCTCCCCTAGGATTTACAGAAGGAACCGGTCCTGCTGCCACATGATTTTATCCCAGCCGGGCCCACATCAGACTTCTGACCTACAGTACTGTGAGCCGATAAATGTGTGCTGTCTTAAGCCACTGAGCCCGTGCTAACATGTTACAGCAGTCACAGGGAGTCAGCCCGGCCGCCCTCTCACTCCAGCTCCGTCCCCGGCTCCCCCCCTGGCCTGGCCCTCCTCCTTGCGCTTGACACCTTCCTCCTGCCACCTTCGACTTCCAGACTCTTCTCTCCTGATACGGCCTCTGAGCACGATGGTCCAGTTTTAGGCCTAGGAGGGACCTTACAGGCCCCAACTGTAACTGCCTGGATTTACAGCTGAGGACCCAGAGGCCAAGACAGGGAACTCGGTAGAGCCCAAAGACCTTCATTTCCCCAAGTGCACACAAACACAGGGCTGCCTTCAAGAAAACCCAGCCCAGGAAATGAGGCTGCACTCGTGTCCCAAAAGGAGGCCTTTCCCCGCTGGGGAACACCCCATCCCCACTGGTCACTTCTCAGGAGTAAACACCAGGCTACTCACATCTTCAGGACCTGAATGCCACCCGCTCTCTGCAAGGGGTTGGTGGGCCTGACGCCTGTCCATCCACACCCACTGGACAAATGGCCTGACCCTGCTCCCCTCACTGGCTCTGAGCCCAGAAAGCCACAGCAGGACGTGTCTCTCCATGAAATACAGCCCTGGGGCGGGGGCGGGGGCGGGGACGGGGGCGAGGATGGGGGCGGGGTGGGGGCGGGCAGCAGTTACCCTCCTTGCGTGGGCTGCACAGAAAAGAGCCACGTGGACTTAGGGCGTTAACCCTCTACCCCCGCCACAGCCCAAGTAGTTTGTTAGTTGAAGAGAGAACGGGCGTGGGGTTGGGGCTGCGGCCCCGCCTGCAAAAGCACAACTTTGTCATTGGGGAGGCTTCCTTTCAGCCAAACCTAATCCATCAAGACAAGTCATGCTCTTTATCTAAATGGTATTTTAAAATTTTAGGTTGTGTTGACTTTACAAGTTTGCTTTGCTTTTATGACTCTGTGAGAGCTATAAGTAAAGTAGCTTAAATCGGCATTGGTAGTTTGCAGGAATAGCTTTCCTCTCACCCCATCTTCACGCTACCCGAGAGTATGAGTTAACCAGAGCTGCTGTAACAAAGCGCATTTATTCTCTCACTGTTCTGGAGGCTGGAAGTCTGAGGTCAAGTGTCACAGAGCCGGTTCCCTCTGGGGTCTCTGAGGCAGGGTCTGTCCCAGGCCCCTGTCCAGCTTCTGCTGGTGGCCGACAGGCCTTGGTGCTCCCCGGCCTGTAGACGCACCACCCCATCTCTGCCTCCGTCACGTGGCTTTCCTCCTGGGTGTCTGTCTCTGTGCTCCTCTTCTGGGTGACTAATCCCCCTCTGCCTCTGTCTCCTAAGGACACCAGTCGGTGGATTTAGGACCCACCCCAAATCCAGGATGATCCTTAAATGAATTACATCTGCAAAGCTCCTATTTCCACATAGGTCACACCCATAGGTACCGAGGTGCAGGACTTGGACATACTTTGGAGGGGACGCTGTTCAAGGCAGTACACCGAGGTCGAGAAGTAATGCTCCAGCCCAACCCGCCATCTTTCAGAAGCAGGAACAGGGCCGGGGAAGGTAGCGCGGGGGGCCTGGCACCGACCAGCTGTC
Organism: Eubalaena glacialis; assembly: GCF_028564815.1. Classification (NCBI taxonomy): domain Eukaryota; kingdom Metazoa; phylum Chordata; class Mammalia; order Artiodactyla; family Balaenidae; genus Eubalaena; species Eubalaena glacialis. The sequence continues at coordinate 4,060,395 of NC_083721.1, read as the reverse complement.
CTCAGACCTCACCCCTGCAGCCGTTGCCCACACGACTGCTTGGTGCCTCCTCCTCACAGGACTGTAGAATCCGTGTCTTCTGTTGGTCCAGGGATGTCCCTCTTGAGGCCAGGCCTGTGACCCGAAGATCTGGGCAGAGGGGCAAGAACGGCAGCATCAGAGACCAGGGTCGGGTCCTGGCTCTGCCCCTTTTTGGTGTCATTCAACCTCTTTGCCACCGAGGCTCTGAGGGCTCCCCTTGGGAGCGTATAAACATATCTGCTGGGCTTGGCTGTGGCCACAATCCACGAACATGTGTCCTCTGTCTCTACAAGTTCAGAAAACAGCAGTTAGCAGTTCACCCGTGGCCTAGAAGCTGGAGGCAAGCCCTCCCCATGAGGATGGAATCGAGAACGTCAGGCCCGAGGCTGCACGCAGCCCATTTGTAGAATTGGCAGCTAAGGGCGGGGGGGGGGGGAGGGGGCCCACATCCCAGACAGAATGTGTCCCGGGAGCTGCTGTGTCCACAGCTCAGCTAAGCTCAGTTCACAGCAGGGAGGGGAGTGGGGCTGGTTATCAAGCAGCCATAATATTTTTAAACAGCTTTACTGAGATACAACTCACACACCATACAATTCACCCCTTCAAAGTGTTCAACGTAGTGGCTTTTGGTACCTTCCCAGAGTTGTGCAACCATCCCCACACTCAACTTTAGAGCGTTTCCATCACTTCCGAAAGAAACAGTCTACCCTTTCACTAACACCCTGCAATTCCCCCCCAGCCCCTGGCAACCCAAAATCTACTTTGTTTTTCTATGGACATGCCCGTTCTGGACATTTCATGTGAATGGGATCGTGTAATACATGTTCTTCTCGCGCCCTCCTTTTCCTCCCTGCCACCCCCAACCCTTCACCGCTACCTACGCCCATCTGCCTGGCACCTGCCGGAAAGAAAATGACTCCTCTCTTGATGGGGTGGGGCACCTGTTACGAGTGGTACCTGTTACCTGTTCTTTGGTGGTTTGGGGGAGAGGTGTCTGGGGAGACGCCCTCAGCGGTTCCTTCAGTGCAGACATGCGGGAGAGTACCACAGGCGACGAAGGGCATCCTCCTACGGGGTCCAGGCGGGGACTCGACACTCCTGGACGTGGGGCGCGGAGGCTTCGTGGAGAAAGCGGCTAGGACTGGGTGGAGGAGGGGGAGGGCGGGCAGCAGGCCCAGCCAGGAAGCCCCAGGGGGAGGGGACAGATGTGTGAGTGGGGCCGCTGGACCCTCAGGGGCCGGGAGGGAGGTCCAGGATGGTGACCGGAAGTGGGGCTGGACAAAGGCTAGAGTCTAGCTCCACCCCGGGCGCTTTGCCCCCGTGTCCTGTCCCAGCGCCCACTGGGGGCTGCAGCCTCTGCAGACGGGAGCCGTGTCTCCTCCGATTCTGTCACCCTCACGCCTCCCGCAGAGTCCTTGGCCCCGAAGTGGCAGCCAAAGACAAGAAACAAGCAACTCACCAGGCTGGAGAGGATCCTGTTCCCCTCATTTCATGGCTGGTGTTGCAAATGGCAAAGCATGTTGTCTTTGTAACGCAAGAAATGTAACCCCTTTTCTAACAGAATTATGACATCTGTGGGTTGCAGTAAAACTTATGGAATAAACTTACTTGGGAGAAATCCAAATTCTGAAGTATATAAAAATAATTTTTTGGGCGGGGCGAGGGATAAATTAAGAGTTTGGGATTAGCAGATACACACTGCTATATATAAAATAATAAGGACCTACTGTATAGCACAAAGAACTACATTCAATATCTTGTAATAATATCTTGTATAATGAAAAAGAATCTGAAAAATAACACACGTATATAAAACTGAATCACTTTGCTGTACATCTGAAACTAACACAACATTGTAAATCAACTCTACTTCAATAAAACAAAAAACAAATTTAAAAATTTTTAAGTTTTATACTTTTCAAACAACCAAGAATTACTAGGAAGATGTTATATAAGTAGGGTTGCCAGATAATATATAGGGCACCCAGTTAAGGGTGAATTTCAGATAAACAACAATTTTTTTACCATAAGTAGTCATAAATAATGAAGTCCAAGTATAAATTATAAATATCCGTAAGTTATTCATCAATTTTTGTAAGTCTCATGCAATATTTGGGGTATACTTACGCTAAAATTATGAATCATTTTTAAAAGTTCAAATAAAATGTTAGTAAAATTGAGAAATGTAAATTTTAATAAAAAATTAATAAACTGTGTTACAGCTAACTTTTTAGCGTAAGGATGTCTCATGCAATATTTGGGATACACTTTCACTAGAAAATGATCTTGGGCCATAGGTTTGCCTCTCTGGGGCCTCGGTCTTTCCACGTCTAAGGTGTCAGTGCTGTCACCCACACCCCCATCCCCATTTAGTCAGGACCCTCCTCATCCTCTGGCTGTGGCCACAGTGGCCTCGGTTTGAACCAACAAGGTCAGGGCAGTCGGTCCCTGGCTGTGATGCTCTGACTCAGGCAGGCCAGAAAGCTTCCCTCCGAGGGGCAGTGGGAACGCAGGGAGCCCTTCCCTGGGGCTGAAGGTGGAGTGAGAGCCGGGCTGTGAGTGAGGACGATGGGGAGGCCACCCAGGAAGGCGTGTTCAGGTAGGTCGACGTGATGATTTCCTGTGGCAGGTCCCAACGGGCCATCTCTGGCTTTGATGAATGAAGGAAAAATGTGCCCGGATCAGCAGAAGCGGGTTGCTGTGACTCGGCATCCTCAGCAGCTGTGTGGTTGTCTGTATTAACCTCTTCCCTCCTGAGGTTTCATCTCTAGAGAGGAAGCGCGCTCCAGGCCCCAGCGGCACTGCCAACCCACCCTGCGTCCCTTGGGAAGCCAGCACCTTCAGTTCTGTGGGTTTACCTGGGTGCCAGGTGGGGGCACTGATGCTCACCCAACTGAAGGGGGCTCTGTGGGATCCTGGTGATGCTGTGCAGCCCTCAGCACCCAGAGCCACTGGTAAGGGTGGGGGGAATGTGATGGTTAATTTTATGCGTCAGCTTGGCTGCACCACGGTGCCCAGATATTTGGTCCAACATTATTCTTGATGTTACTGCGAGGGTGTTTTCGTATTTTTACATATATATTTTATTTATTTTATTTAAAATTTTTTTTTGGCCTCACTGTGAGGCTTGCGAGATCTGACCAGGGATCAAACCTGTGCCCCCTGCAGTGGAGGCACGGATCCTAACCAGTGGACCGCCAGGGAATTCCCACGAGGGTGTTTTCGGATGAGATGGGCATTTCAACTGGTGGACTTGGAGTAAGCAGATTGCCCTTTGTAATGTGGGTGGGCCCCACCCAATCAGTTGAAGAACTTAATAGAACAAAACGCTGTCCTTTCCTGAAGAAGGGGGCCGCTGCAGCAGATGACCTTCAGACTTGAGCTGGGTCTCCAGCTCGCTGGCCCACCCCACAGGATTGGGACTTCCCAGCCTCCGTAATTGCACGAGCCAATTCCTTACGATAAATTTCTTAATTTACGTATCTCCACATCCTATTGTTCTGTTTCTCTGGACAGACCTGACGAACACAGGGCGCATCAGGCCTGCTCCCTCCCCCAAGACCGGGAGGAGCAGACAAGCATCAGACACGCAGCTCCCCAGCCTCGGCCAGGGCTGGGAGAAGCCTTTTGGAGGGGGCCAGATTTGGGCCAAGTAACCCAGCAGAGCCCACAGAACTCCCCAGCCCCTCCTGCATGTGCCAGCCCCACCCCTCTGTCCTCGACACCGCCACGGCCAGGGCGTGGAGATCATTACTGCCGCCGCCGGTAATCACCAGGAACCTCCACCCACCCCTGCACCCACACAGCGCTCCAGACCACCCAGGCCTCCTCCGACTTCTTGGGAGTATCTTTGTTTTGCCATTTTAGAAGCGCTCCTACAGAAGGTGTGGTTCTGGGGGCCCAGGTCTGAGCTGCCGCCTCCCCAGGAAGATGTGTCCTGTGAGTGGAGACTCCAGTCACGCAGGGGGTCCTGTCGTGGAGATTTCCTCGGGGAGCGAGCCCAGCCAGCCACGAAGGAAATGGTGGAGGACAGGGTGGGAGGCGGGGACACCTGGACAGCCACCCTGGCCTGAAGCCCATCTCGCCAGCCCACGAGGCCTGGTCCTAACAGCTCATCCTATCTGTTGGGAAGAGCCCAGGCCGGGCCAGGATGCTCGCTCCTCATTCCCATGCTGGGGCCCCAGGAGGGAGTGTTCTGAGCCACTGCTCAGCTGACGCCAAAAAGGGGCCAGAATTCACTCTGAAGGCAGCACAGGCTGCTTCCCGCAGCCCCTGTTTCCGGCCAGCATCCAAGTCCCTCCCAGCGTCCCAGCCCATGACACACCCCAGCTCATTGTCTGCACCCGCAGGGGGTTTCCTGGTCTCCCTGACCTCCCAGTACCGTCACCCAGCAGCCACCTGAGGGCTGGCTCCTCAGGCTGGGGACCTCTGGGCCTGTGGTCTTGGTGGCACTGCCCTCTGTGACCCAGAGGACAAGAGATGGCCCAGGCTGCTTGGTGGGAATGTGGTCTGTGCAAACGATGTAGGAAGTGAAGGCGTGAAAGATGAACTGAACGGATGCTTTAGTCCAACATCTTCACGCTGCACAGCTTCATGATACCTATAAAAGCGGCACGGCAAATCATAAAACAAGACGGAAATCAGGGTAAAATATGGGCGCTCCGGGCACCACCCACCTCGTTAGCGGGACTCTAAGAGGAACTTGGACAAGCAGCCCTTTGCTGGCATTACTTCGGGTCCCGGCAGCCATGAACTTGCTTCTGTTGAGGGACCTTTTTTTGTTTTTTTTTAATTTATTGAGGTGAACACACACAACATAAAATTAGCCATTTTACAGCCGTCGATTGGAAGCATCCAGTACATCTGCAGTGTTGTGCTACCCCAGCATTTCCCGCCCTCCAAAGGAAGACCCTGGACCACTAAGCAGTTTTTCCCCAGCCCCTTCCCCCAGGCCTGACCACCACAACCGGGATATTTCCTATCAGTGGAATCATGCAATATGTGACCTATGGTGTCTGTCATCTTTCACCAAGTGTAGTGACTTAGAGGTTCATCCACGTGGTAGCAGACATCCGCCCTTCCTCCCTTGTTATGGCTGGATAACATTCCACTGTGTGGACATGCTCCATTGGGTTGATCCCGGCATCCGTTGCTGGATACTTGGGCTGTTTCCCCCTTTGCTGGTGGTGAACGTGCTGCTCTGAGCGTGGGTGTACTTGCACTTCTCTTGAGTCCCTGTTTGCAACTCTTTGGGTATATACCACCGATAGTTCTCCATAGTTCATGGACCTTTGGACCCTCAGTTTTCAGGCATCACAGCTTGACCAAAAGCACATAGTCAGGAGCAGCGGGCCAGGCCTGGGACCCAGGTTTCCGGCTCTCTCCCAGCAGAGATGAGGCCGCCATGATGTAAAGGAAGGGAAGGGAAGGTGCGTCCACTCGCCTTAGCAGGTTCGGCAACACCCATCAGGCTGGGCCGCAGGTTGCGTTCTCGGCGGTGGGGCCCACGTTGCTGCCACCACCCACCCAGGCCACGTGAACTAACCAGGTTGGTCCACATGCTGGGGCGGCTAGAGGAAACCTGGTTAGGGCCTCAGAGAGCGATCGAGGTTCAGCCTCCCACAGACAGAGGGAAATCCTGAGTCTGGGTGGAGGAAGGGAGGGGAGCGGGAGGAACAGGTTCACGAACGAAGCCTGACCCAGTGACTCAGCGCCAAGTAAACACTGGTTACTCCCACTCGGGCTAAAGGAACGAGAAAGAAAGTTCCCTGGTAATGCCACCTTCCCAAGAAGCCACCATGAGCCTTTGAGGGTGGGTTTGCATAGAAAGGAAAATCTGTGTGGATTAATTACAAAGTCAGCGTGTCAGATCTAAATCAACGGAGAAAGTCTTTGAGGTCGATTGGGCGGGCATCACGCGTGCGCATCTTCCATTCTACCTCGTGAAAGCTGGGAGGTTCTCAGCTCCTAATTCAGGCACTGGCACTTGGGAAGTACTGAAGAACGCTTGTTGAATTGATGTTGAAAGTCAAGGCAACTGCCCTAAAAAGTGAAAGCAGAGCCCCTAGATTTCTGCAATTTGGGATCCTTCAGAGAGACGGGTCTCTGCCGTGGCACCCTGCCTTTTGCTCTTTCCCAAGCCCCAGGGGCCCCTCTCATCAGAAAACCAAGTGTAGGCAGCGTTTTCAGACTCTTTCATGTTAGCTTGTGTGTTTTTAAAATCAAGTCAGTAAAAATACACAGTGTAAAAAGTAAAAAGCTCAAGACAAGGAAACAGAAAACAGCCGTCCCCTGCCCTAGTGGTTGCCCACCACCCGGATCCAGCTCTCACACAGCAGGGCAGCCACGTTCAAATCTTGAAGTTCAAATCTTTAGTGTTCACCCCATCACACATGTTTACTGCTGCTTGTCTGCTTTTTCTGTTTGATTTTAGGTCTTCATTTCTGACTGTGGAATGTGAAGATTTAGCCCTTTCATAACAGCCCCACCCATACCCACAGCCACCCAAGGTAGTTATGTCACCATCCACAATGAAATCAGAATTCAGTATATATCCCTAAGAACCTCAGGTAATGGGATTATCAGATAATAGGTTTAAACGGGCATGTTTAAAATGATTATAGATGTAAAACAAGGAAATGAACACAGGTACTACTGAAAAAAAAGAACAAGACATAGAAGGAATGAAGTAAAACTTTTAGAAATAAAAAATACAGTGAGTGGAATAAAAATGTCAATGGATAAATTAACTACAGATTAGACACAGCCCCACTATCACAAAGTCAGCTCCACTCAGCAGCTAGAAGATACAGCTCCTATTCAGGGGTCAGTCATGCAGACTGTAGCACAGGGAGATAAAAAGATGGAAATACAAACAGAAAGTTGAGAATTAAAGGAGAAGATTCACAGGAGTTCTAGATTGAAAAACCACCTTCCTTAGAGTGTTGACAGCATTGTTCTCTTGTCTTCTAGCTTGTCTTTTGTTATCCAGCAGTCCAATGTCATCTGATTTAGAATCCACCCCCCAACCCCCGGAAGCTTCTAGGACCACCTCTTCATCCCCATCCTGACTTTCCAGGGTGCTGTGCTTTGGATGGCTGTCCACCCAGACACTGCTCTGCACCGTGTGATGGGACTTCTCTAGCTGAGGGTCATGTCCTTTACTTTGGGCATGTTTGCCTCCTTCTCTATTTCTGGAACTCCTATCATTGGGATGTTGGGCCTCCTGGAATGATTCTGACCGTCTTTCCTTCTTTTAAGACTTTCGTTTCTCCCATCACATTTTTAAAATTTTCAGTTTCTGTTCTTTAAATGTTTACACACACACACACACACACACACCTGTTCTGGTTTCCATTTATTTAAAATCTTCTGTTTTCGGAACTTCCCTGGTGGTCCAATGGTTAAGACTTCACCTTCCAATGCAGGGGGCGCAGCTTCAATTCCTGGTCAGGGAGCTAAGATCCCACATGCCTTGCGGCCAAAAAACCAAATCATAAAACAGAAGTAATATTGTAACAAATTCAATAAAGACTTTAAAAATGGTCCACATCAAAAAAAATCTTTAAAAAAAAAAATCTTCTGTTTACTCTCTGAGATGATTGTAGAGTTTTAAGTTTTCTCTCCATACTTTGTTTTCTGTGATTGTTTTCTCTGCTTGTTGGGCTGGTCGGGGGTGGTGTCTTTGTCTTTCTTGTGAGGGGCTCACTGTTTATCTTCCTGACACGAGTTAGTAAGTGATGTTTGGAAGCCCTGTGTGCGTGGGCCGGGTTTATCAATGAGCAGGTGTCTCTGCAGGATGATGGAGGGTGGGGACCTTTAACTGTCAGGGCCATAGATCTTTTCCTGCCTAGAGGTGCTGGGTGCTGAGAGAAGGGAGAGAGGCTAGCGGGGCGGGGGAAGTGCCATTCTCACCTGCGAGTATAGAGAATTGGCCTAATTTCCTCTCATTGAGTTCCTTCCCCCAACACTACTCCGGATACACCGGGGGTCACTGGGTCCAGGAATACCTGGTTCAAACGTGTCCCGTCTTTGATGGAGCAGGGGCAGGGCTGGGAGAGGTCTGCGTCTAAGGGCCCCCAGGAGGATGTTGAGCAGTCCTTGTGTCTGTCTATGCCCTTCAGAATCTGGTACCTTCACCCCTGAAGACTGATGTTTTTAATGTCAAATCAACACATTCAGTTGGCTTTGTTCCCGGAAGCACAGGGAGAGGCTGAGAGGCAGGGAGATGTCTCCTGTCTTGGCGAGCTTGTTGGTTAATTAGCAGGGCTGTCTCCCCACAGCCACCCAGGAAAGACCAAAGGAAAAGGAGGTCCCGTGGCCACAGCCCACGGAGGAGGCAGCAGTGTCCCCAAGAGACAGCTTTCTCCCGAGCAGGGGCCACCTCCCCACCGACCACACTCACCGTCCCCGCCAGGTGCCACTTCACCTGGGGCTCGCTTTTCCAGTGGCCCAACCAGCCCAGGCAGTGACTCAGAGAGGAAGGAAGGAGGGAGACCTCATTTTCTTTGGTTGCCACAGAGGGACCACAGCTTGAGGAAACCTCCAGGCTCTGAGCCAAGCGGCAGCATCCAACTCAGACACGTGTCATAAAAAGTGGGTGTCCTCCCCCAGCACCCTGGACCCTCACACTCTGGGGCAGCACCCCGCAGACTCTGAGGAGCATCTTACTGGAGCTACATACAACTATCCATTTATTCTTTTCCCTACACGTACTCGTAGGTGTGAAATGACCAGCAGGGATGCCCCCTGCCCTGGGCCATCTTGTCTCCCGTTGCACTGTTT